>NC_138945.1:68755000-68972500 GCF_965226115.1 Aulonocara stuartgranti
CAATGTAACTAAAGATAATGCAGCACCTGATCCATTTATTGATGTCACACAGATACATACAGGTCATTTCCTAAAAAAGGGAAATGTACTATTAACATTCTATTACATGTATGTGATTATTACAGATGTAATTCATATTTCAGAGTAGTAATTGTAAATTACTTCGTGTAATCAAGATGGGAGACCACGGCTATAAAAGCGAAGGTGGATTTGGGAAGCCTGTCGCAGCCATGTCCTGTCCGTATACGCGAGCCACCCATTGCGGAAGGTGCAAGATTGATAAGGAGAGTCCTCAGAATTCAGCGTATATTGCGGGATAGACAGGATCCTTTAGCTCAGCGCGACAGTGTGCTCATTGAGAGATATCGACTTTCCCGTGAGGGTATTATTTACTTAACCAACTTGTTGACGAGGGGGTGCAGGACCACCACCTGTCTTTTTTTTTGCTCTGCCCTTTTCTTGGTTGCTGTTATAAACAAACAGATTATTTCAGGGTCTCTTTCCAAGAGACGACAAGCAATATAAGTGATAAATATTACCATTCTGTAGAATATTCTTATATTTCACTTTTACTTGTTCCCATGTTCTAGTGGGTCCTGTTGTGGCTCTAATGTGTAAGGGGATATAATATAACATATTATAATATAATGTAATATAATATTGGATAATATGGTGTGATATGATAAATCTACCCTACCGCCTACTGGTGTTGGCCAGAGGGGCCGATGGTGCGATATGGCAGCCTGGCTTCTGTCAGTCTGCCCCAGGGCAGCTGTGGCTACAACCGTAGCTGCCTCCACCAGTGTGTGAATGTGAGAGTGAATGAATAGTGGCATTGTAAAGCGCTTTGGGTGCCTTGAAAAGCGCTATATCAATCCACTCCATTATTATTGTTATTATTAAATTACTTACGAGTTTAATTTGTCAGCAACTTCCTGCCAGCCCTCTCTCCTTGCTTTTGCAGCCTTTGCAGTGTTCCCTTGCGTTTTAATTAAACTCTGAAACTCCTGAAATCCCTCACTCAAGAGTTCTTGCTCTGCTGCCGAAAAATACCGAGCGCGCTCCTTCGACATTTTCGCCGACCAATCAGAGGGTTGCCGATCAATGTTTCTACTATCGATGCGTAGCCCCTTTTACGACACCCAGTGATCTCACATTACTTCATCCAGCTGTAGTAATCGTCAACAGCAGGTGTGTTCGGAGAACCGGATTAGCGAGCTCACGGTTAGCGCGATGATTTGGTCTTGGATGTGTCATTTGATCTTGGATGTAGTAAGCGACGTACGAAGAACGGGCCCCTGGTCTCGGTGTTTGTTACTTCCTGTTTTATTTTGATAGTCTCTTGTTTTGCTTCTGCTTGTTTTGTTAGTCAGATTGCATTCAGCTGTGTTCCCTGGTGTTTCTCTTCTCTCTAATTAGCTGATGTGTTTATACTGTCTAAGTCTCTCTTTGTTCTTTGTCACATTGTCCTTCAAGCCGTGTGTGTCTGTTTTCTCCTGCCTTGTTTCATGAGTCTCAGTAATTAAGCCAAGTCCTGCATTTGGGTCTAACCCTGCCAGCCACACAGCCAGACCTGATACTTAGACTGTCACAGTCACATACTGATGCTTAACAGGCAAAACATTTACCATGCTTGTTACCACGGTAACCTTCTCTAATTAGCATAAAACACTAAGAACAACTAAAGCTAATGATAACTGTAGTTTTGGCTTTAATATGACAAGAAACCAGAGTTCTTGCATTGCTTCCTGTAGAACCAGGACGATGTGTAGATATTTAGGTCTGGAACAAAGAATTTGGTTTGACATTCGAGTTTTCAGATCACGGACTGTATAGAAATTACTTTTCTCCACTTTTTAGAAATGTTTTTAACAATGTTAGGCTGCTACAGTAACACAGACTCATCTCAGTAATGTGTGTTTTTAATCTCATGCTGAGTTTCCAGTGGCCTCGTGTTTGTCTATTCTCCTCATTATACTATGCAAATCTGAAGTGATTTCTGAGAACACATCTGTGTACCTGGATACCATCAGCTACCATCTGGCAGTTGTCGGGTTGCACATGTAACTGCTAAGACTGGTGAATCTAAATCTTCACCACAAAGTCCGTTCACATACAACAGGAAGGGGAGTGAGTGGGTCAGCGCTCAGGGCACAGAGACTAAGTTGGCCTTAAACACACCATTTATTTCCATGGAAACAAACACAGCCCGAATTACAAATACAGTTTAAAATCCCCCTATATGTAACGGGTGTATTAAAAAATAATTTGTATTTCACCAAAGATCCATCCTGCAGTGTTATCTTGCTTTGTCAGTATTGGTTATGTATATGTGTTTATTTATATATGTTTATTTTCTGTATTTATATTTTGGGAGCTTTTATTTTGTTTGTGTGACCTTTGACTTCCCACGAAGTCACTTCCTGTAGCTGCGCGCTATTTTCCTCAGTCGCCTAGAGGCCCCGCTGAGGAGAGGTGAGCGTACGCTAGTGTTCTCAGTTACAGAGCAAATAAACACAGTTAAAGTAACTAAAAGTAATTCAAACACTGCTCGTTCCCTTTGTGCATTTTGTCTCATAGTTCTGTTCGATGTTTTAGTGTGAATTAGTTTCTCTGTCGAGTACAGCACTTTATTGTAACATGCTAGTTAGCATGTCTCAGACCAGAGCATAGGAGCATGCAGGTGGCTTCTCATGTGGTCCGCTATCCTTCTCTCTCCCTTGAAGGTGTTCATGCAGAAGTCCAGTAAAGTGAAGTCGCTGTACTGTTTTGTTTTTATTTTAAACAGTTCTGGGAGAATAAATCCACCCAGCTGGCAAAGTGAGAGCTGACTCCTCTGGTCATTCGCACAACACAACGCAGAGAACTAACGGCAATAAGAGTTTAAGGCCAGACCGGCTACATATACAATAAAAAGAGTGTTCTCAATACGCTAAAAACCCTGCCGGCAGAAATAACTACATACTATCAAAACAAAAGCTACACAAATGTTTCCCCCCCACAGTCCCATAATCCCACAGTCCAGCCACACGTGGGCAAATGTTCCTTATCTGAAACAGGAGAGGAATTTCTCTCTATAAAATAGTTGTTTTTCTTTTACAATCATTCATTTAAGCAGTAGGATTTACATTAAAAGAGAAACAAATTAAGTTTGAGTGAAAATATACATTTTGCACTCTCTGGTCAACTGACTCAGTGACTCAAATGACTCAAGAAACCCGATTCACTTTGGTGAGTGACTCATTAAAGCTTGATTCAGTAAAAAGAATCGAATTTACCATCACTACCCCCACCTCACCGTGCCTACAATTGTCCGCTTAGTCCAGTGGATTAAAAGAATATTGTGCAACAACACTAAAACACACAATATAAATATGAGGATAAAACCATGCAATATAAATATCACAATAAAATCATACAAATAAAATCAACACTATGTACCAATACACAGTCTGATCCAAAAGAAAATATAAATACACAAACTCCTCTTGCACCATCTCCACTAACCCGCTCTCCAACCTCTTACTCTCTGTGCGGGTGCTAATTTTGTATCCCAGGCCAACCAGGTGTCCCCAAGCATGTGCACGTCACTTGAGCTGCAACCTTCATGCACTCGTATCCCCTGATAGCTCGATAACACTTCAGTACTGTTACTGCTTTGAACTAGCATTTGAACCACAGTATCCACCTCCCTGCCTAATTCATGCTTTAATCATGTCACCTAATTTATCATTAAATTCACACATTAATTCAGAAACTTTTAAAGTAAACACAACTTTCAGAATTTAAGGTTAGTATATTATATAAACTAAAGCTGTACAGTGCAATAAATTGACTATAGTCACCTAAAAACTACAAAATCTAACACAGTATACCATGCACACTGCTTTTGGCTGACATCCTGCAACATGCCACATTTACATATAATTACCACGCTTCAAGGGAAGTCATACTTTTATAAGTAGTAAGTATAATCTCAACTTGTGGCTTACTATTGTGTACACTGACTATGCATGGATGTGGATCTTTCATGACTGGAAAAAGAAGTTATTCACATACAAAGCAGAAAAACTGATGCCATGATCCACCTGCCGGCATCTGTAAAGATCACTAATTAACATGTAATATCATGTTTGTCTGATCCACTCACTGAGGTATCAGAAAGGTCGTACACATCCAAATACCAGATCTTTCTTTAATACTGTAACATGGATCTGCTGACCTCTCAACTCTGAGTGCTACACAAAGAAAATTAGCTTTTAGCGTAGCAAGCTGGCAGAATCCAACTTAAAGCACAATTTGTGCTAAACTCTCTGTACTGCAAAGAAAGAAGAAAGAAGGACACATTTGTTCTTTGTTGTGTTCATCAAACTCTGAAACAGTGGAAACATGTTTCATCTATGTCACTCTGAAACTAGTATTCAGACCATGTGAGGCAAAAACCAGATAACACAAGAATCATTTTATGTTTCCTGAAGCAGTTTACCGTTGGTAGATGGGACCCAAACTTCCTGCTTAAAGGTAGCTTCAAAACATAGACTGGTACTAAAAGAGGAAGTTCATTGAGCTCTGATGTAACACTGTCTGTGAATTTGGATTACAGTTTTTTCTGAATGCTTAAACCCTAACTGTGATTCCTGTAGCACAATCTCTAAAACTATTCAGACTTATAGCAAAACCACTCACTGAGTTTGCAAAACTAAAAGCACAAAAACTGCTTTGCACTCAGTTTGCAATTTTGTAACACACACTTTGCAAAACTGTAGGCACAATTCACTGCACAACACTCAATTACCAAATTTCCAACACACTCCTAGCAAAAGTATACACATGTATGGCTATCATTAACACTAATCTGCCAACTGTCTGGCACACTTTCACATGTGAAAACTTTTTTAGATAATTAGTTCACTTTGCAATCAGCCTAAGCACTATAATACAGGTAAGCTGTGTGTGCGGAGTACAATGGAGGGAGCAGAAAGAGTGAGAAGTAGAGGAGGCCGAGGAAGAGGACGTGGAGGTGAAGAAGTAGGATGAAGAGGACGACAAGGACAAGGAGGAGCAAGAGGAAGACGAGGAGGGGGGAGAGGAAGATGAGGAGGGGGGAGAGGAAGGGTAGGAAGAGTAAGAAATAGAATTGCTGATGACATCAGAGCTACAATAGTGGACCATGTCATCAACCGTGGAATGACCCTGAGGGAAGCTGGCCAACGGGTCCAGCCTAACTCGAGCCGCTACACTGTAGCAAGCACCATAAGGACATCTTGAAATGAGAATCGGTGAGTACAGTCACTTTGCACAAAGATTTGTAGCACTGCCATATGCCAATGAGAAACACACCAATACCATAGATGTAAAAATACTGAAATTGTTACTTTACAGAATTTCTTATTTGTGTGAAGAGTTTTGCAAAATTAGCCAATAGTTACAAAAAATGTGCTTAAGCAATCAGAAAAAACTGTAAGAAATAAGTGCTTACAGGTCAAGTTTAAAAACATGTTTAGCGCCATCTTCTGTCAGTGTGGAACGTGAGGTCACGTAGCCTAAAGCAGATGACTCGTAAGCTGGAGAGGAAATGGCGTGTCACAAATTTAGAGGATCATCATTTGTTGCTTTATAAGAAAGCCCTCTGCAAAGCCAGAACATCTTACTATTCATCACTGATTGAAGAAAATAAGAACAACCCCAGGTTTCTCTTCAGCTCTGTAGCCAGGCTGACAAACAGTCAGAGCTCTGTTGAGCCAACCATCCCTTTAACATTAACCAGTAATGACTTCATGAACTTCTTCACAACAGATCATCTGCAGAGGAATGGCTTATTGGAAGAGTTTCAGTCAGGTTTCAGAGCTCATCACAGCACATCACACACACAACTGTTGTTGTGATTTGGCACTATATAAATAAAATTGAATTGAGTTGAATTGAATGTGGTTGGTTGGCTAATAGACTTACATTAGTTTATGCTAACTAGCTAGTGACAGAATCGATGACTCAGAGGAGAATAAGGACACTAAAACTAAAATTCAATTCGATTCACGTTTGAGTTGCAACAATGAGTTTGATGTACAGAAACTATACGTGGAGCGATCGTGGCTCAAGAGTTGGGAGTTCGTCTTGTAATCAGAAGGTTGCCGGTTCGAGCCCCGGCTCGGACACTCTCGGTCGTTGTGTCCTTGGGCAAGACACTTCACCTACCGCCTACTGGTGTTGGCAAGAGGGGCGATGGCGCGATATGGCAGCCTCGCTTCTGTCAGTCTGCCCCAGAGCTGCCTCCACCAGTGTGTGAATGTGAGAGTAAATGAATAGTGGTATTGTAAAGCGCTTTGAGGCGTCCCAAAAAGAGCTATATAAATGCAATCCATTACTATACTGTCCACTTTCACTCTCTGTCTCTTTAACAGGAAGTGAAGTTCATTGTTTGGCTAGCTGCACTCAAACAGGAAAGTCTGCCCGTTAGCTGTAATGTTCGGCTTTGTAAAGCACTTTATAAATAAGAACAGTGTAGACGAGAGCCTGTTCGAGTCACCAGACAAGCCGGAGTCCACAATCCAGCTTTTCCTCACCAGGCTAGGTGTGCAATCAGCTGGCAAAGCAGATGTTTGCGTGATGCTATCAGTGCTATTTTATGTGATCTGCTTAAACTGAATTCTAGTTTTAGTGTCCTTATTTTCCTTTGAGTTTTCGATTCTGTCACTAGCAAGCTAACATAAACTAATATAAGTCTATTAACCAACCAACCAACCGTCACGACGGTGCGTGTTAGTTAGAGCAGGACCCAAGAGCAGACACAGGCGAGGAGACGTGACATGACTTTAACAAAAAGCGAGCCTTTATTATGGCTGATGACAGAAGGCAAAACAAAAGCTAAGACGAGCGCAGGCAAGACAACTAACCTGGAAAACAGACTATGAAATCCTATGAAACTGTGATAAAGCTATGAAACTTGAAAACTAAGACTATGAGGACTATGACAAGCCATAACTGGGAAGGTTACACAAACTGAATGAAACACAGACACTAAATACCCACAGGGATGATCAGGAGAAGTGGAAACACATGAACCTAATGACAGGACAGGGGAAGTGAAACTAAACGCAATAAGCAAGGAACACCGGACTTTCAGAATAAAAACAGGAAACATTTAGATTAGACATGACACGAACTTGACAACATAACCACACAGACATGACACATGACGGGTAGGCGTACGAACCACGAACGGGAGATTTAGTGGGGAGATGACAAAAGAAACTAAGAAAGAAAGGACTAAACAGCAACCTAGAAATTAACTAGATGAGCTAAACTGGAACACGAATGCACACAAAAGATATGTAAAAACTCAAACACTGGGTCACACGACCCAGTACCGTGACACCAACCAACTAATCACGTCATGTTGCACACTGACAGAAGATGGCACTAAATATATCTTTAACTTTGAACTTCAAGCACTTATTTCTTAAATCCAACTTCACAGACAGTGTTACGTCAGTGTTTGAGAGCAGGGCTTCGTGATGTAAATTAGCTTTTATATGTTTAATGTTGCGTGTCCGCTTTGAAGGTGGTTTTGTTGATGTCTGAGAAGACGATGCAGAACATTGCACAACTTGTGAGTGACAAATGTCTGCAAAGACAAAAACAAGAGAAGAATGCAGCTGAAGCAGAGCTTGTGTTAAGCAAGCTCCAAAGATTAAAAGAGTCCTCTTTTATCTTCTCCCCGTCTCTTATTTATTCATCCACGTCTCCAGCACCAGAACATAAAAAGGACTCTCCCGGCAGTAAATCAGCCCAACCTTTTTGCTGTCCCCTCCCTTCTCACTCTCTCTCGCTCCCTCCCTACTTTTCATCTCTGACTCTATTTGAAGTGGAGCAGGTGACCCACCTGGTGGCAAGGCAGTGGCACTGCACCACCACGCCCAGGATTCAGAATGCAGGACAGGAAGCCCAAAAGCGCAGTCCTTGTGTCGATAAGATGAGGATGCACTAATGCACGCAAAATTAGATCAGTCCAGTTAGACTGCTCCTGCACCCCCTCCACATTCCATCCCTCACATAGACAGACAGACAGACAGACAGACAGACAGATAGATAGATAGATAGATAGATAGATAGATAGATAGATAGATAGATAGATAGATAGATAGATAGATAGATAGATAGCGCTCTCTGCCCATGGGTATATAGTGCACTGTCCCCTCTAGGATACATGAAAGACACACACATACAGACTGACACACGCAGACGTGCATGGACAGGATATTTATAGTACCCTAGCCTGTTGCTAGGATACCAGCCAGCTCACAATGGTCAAACATACACTTAGGTTTGTTTACAAAAATGAATATGTGCTGTACAGTTTGCCTGACTCTCTCTGACACACACACACCTTTGAGCAGGCTAGTCTCACTGGATCACTTTAGCCTCTGAGCTGACAGTAACCATGGTGATCCTCTACAAGAAATGCTGACAGTGTTTATTTCACAGTCTGACAGACTTTGGTTGCTATGGCATCTGTCCCAGCTTCTCAGTAGCATCACTTCAGTAGAGGAAGGTGGCAGCGGGGGAACCTGAGGCTTCTCATGTGGGACTAACGCTGCCATGGTGCCCCCTGCTGGCCCAACAAGGATAGTCATAATTCCAAAAAGAAAATTCTTTTGATGGAATAGACTCAAGGTCAAGAGTAATTATTGGAAAGAAATTCATGCTTTAAATCTCTAAAACAAACACAAACAAACTAGTTGTTAGTTGTTACTTTTTATAGTAGGACACTTATGGTACATGTGGTACAATGACAGTCAGAGATTAATGCACAATAAGGCCTAAAGCATGTAAGGCATGCACAACAGGTGCCTGCAGACACAGTACAGTAGGAACAAACATGTCGGCTGGCCATAAGGTGAATATCATTAGTGTCTCGGTTTAGCATTAGTATGATATAGACTTAATAAACACAGCTGAGGTAGTTTTATTAAAACAACCTGTACAGTGTCGTGTGTGTTAAAGGTGGAACTGTTAACAATGACCAACCTGTTAAATCTTCATCTATGGTTTCATTTTATAGCAAGTTAGTGAGCCACATTATTGCACTCAATCAAAAGTGAATCCATTACCACAAACATGTATGGGAAACCATACACAAACTCCACCATAAACACACGAGCACCTTAAATAGTTACTAAAACTATATTGCTCATGGCTCATATTAGAAGTTTTATTTTAAATATTTTTAACAGAAATCAGTGGACCTCAGGTTGGAGGCAGGAAATGCTTGTTAGAAAGTATAAAGAAGTGTTTTCATGATGGATGTAAAGTTCGGAGGACAAATAGAAAATCCAACCAACAAGGGTGGAGCGTGTGGAGAAATCATCGGGGGGATGCGATGACATTTGTCATGTCCACTGGGGGGCACCAAAGGGCATTTTCGATCCTCCATCCGTTTTTTTTTTTCAAATTCTCTGCACACATTTTAATATTGCAACAGCAAATGGAGTTTTGAGCTGTTCTTAACGGATGTCAGTGCCAGTTTTTTTAAATTATTATTATTATTATTAGCATAGTGTTAAAACTAACGCGTGTTTAAGGTAAATTGAATATTGAGTTTCATTAAAAACACCTCTAACTGTTTTCAAACACTTTGAGTTTGATGTACTTTGCATAAAAAGATTTACAACACTGAAAACTGAAAATTAAAACAACAACTTGTTTGTTTGTCTTTGTGGGTTTTTGTTTTTGTTTTGTTTTTACATTTTTTCGCTTCATTTGACACTCGAAACACGACACAGTCCAATCATGGCTCTGTGTTGTCAGAGGGATAAAAATGTGGCCCCAAAAATAGGGCTAAAAGATGTCACAGGCGCACAAAATTTAAAAATATGACTGCTTTGCTAATCGTCACATCATAGCTACTTGGCTCCATGAGTGCGTGTGTTTATTTTTTCCTGTAGGAGACCCCTGCTTGCCCCCACCCCCCCTTCAGCTCTCCAACAGACAGACAAACAGACAGGCAGACAGACTGGCTGACCGTAACATTGTAACTGATATATTCAAATACTAGACCATGCGCCATTCCAAATTTGTCTTTCAGCCACGGGATCCCACCGTCTGACCAGAAATAAACACACACACAAACCCAAGCGTCTCCTCTTCTATATACTGTACTCCCCTCTGTGTGTGTGTGTGTGTGTGTGTGTGTGTGTGTGTGTGTGTGTGTGTGTGTGTGTGTGTGTGTGTGTATGTGTTGGGTACCACAGTTAGCAACGCAGGGGCTGGATAAGGAAGGAGGCTGATTCTCAGTCGCTGATGTAACCTGACTGGGTCACAATGGGCCCACGTGCAGCCCTCTTTGTGGAGCCACCTGATAATCCGTCTGTTTCTAATGGCCATTTAATCTAAAGGAGACCTATTAAGTCTCTGCAGCTTCTGTCTGTGGGCTCGGTGAGCACCACAGGCCCCGCTGAACTGCCAGGAAAACTACTTAATTTCTCTCCATTTCAATAGCAAAAAAGAAAAGGAGACTGCACGTCAGCAAGAAAAAGACACGGTTAAGTGCAGAAAATCCTCCTCTCATACATCATGCATTCGCTCCTCCATTCTGGGTTTCTTTGATGGAGTTACAGACAGTAGAGAAACTTGCAAACACTTCATTTTTGTGTTCGAGTGTTTTTGAGGCAGTCATATCCAGGTAGCTGCACAGATAAAGAAGCTCTCTGTTCCTGCTCTTCCTCTCACTTCTTTTTACACAGGACCGCGGGACGCAGGTTATCTCAAGTCAGCTGTGTATCACTGTAGCATCATTAGCTGCTCCGTGTTCCTGTGTCATTGATGCATTTTAAATATTTAATAGGCCACTTTCACAGCAGCAGCAGCATCTTCACAAACAAAACCCAGACGCTTTATTCTACATCCTTGAATAACAACGAGGAGCAATAACAGGGGCAAATCTGGGTCGTATAGGAAATGATTTCTCTCTCGTGTTAGTCAGCCAAAAGTATGATTTTGTAACTCAGACAGCATTTGCCATGTTTTTATTTAATATCCAGGATCTGATCAGTCGACTGTAATGAGATACGGCTCTGTGTTTTTGTCTCCTGCACACGTTCATGTAGATGTTACATTTTGAAGTAATGAACTTGGAAATAAAACTAATTCTTTATGTTTTCATTCTCCGAGGGAGCCATATGGTTAGGATTTCATTACCAGCTGCAGCAGCTTGGCTGGTATAGTTTTCAACTTGTGAGTCTGTCTGTGTGTGTCATACAGACAAAATGTGGCCCTGGAGCCAGTACTTTGGCTGACTCTCTACCGAAGACAAAACTAGGGCTGCAACAACTACTTATTTTTATGACCAGCCGATCAGTCCACGTCAGGTCAGAAGTGAAGCAACAGTGGAAAGTGTTCATGTTTTTCCAGAATTACATAAATAGAAAGAAGCCCGATCATTCTGTTTAACTTTCTTTTTTAATAAATACAAACTGAATGGTTATTATTTTTATTTGTATATTTTTCATTGTTAAGCATTAAATACTGTTTGTCTCAAAAGTCTGGCATCTTCAGGGACTTCATGCAAAAATTAGTCAATCTGTTCTTCACAGATGCTGGGCCAAAGATACGCAGGTTATGTTTCATGGCAAGTTGAACTCGACTGAAGGTGAAAATGTGAGCCTGAATGGTTGCTGGGTTAAACACCAAACCCACCACAAGCCTGAACTGGATAAATGGAAGAAAATGAATGGATGGATGGATGGACGGGTGGATGGATCATGGATAGACAGGTGGGTGATGGATGGATCATGGATGAAGGATGGATGAAGGATGGATGGATGGATGGATGGACGGAAGGGTGGGTGGGTGGATCATGGATGGATGGATGGATGGATGGATGGATGGATGGATGGATGGACGGAAGGGTGGGTGGGTGGATCATGGATGGACGGAAGGGTGGGTGGGTGGATCATGGATGGATGGATGGATGGATGGATGGATGGATGGACGGATGGATGGATGGACGGAAGGGTGGGTGGGTGGATCATGGATGGACTGGTGGGTGATGGATGGATGGATGGATGGATGGATGGATGGATGGATGGATGGATGGACGGAAGGGTGGGTGGGTGGATCATGGATGGATGGATGGATGGATGGATGGATGGATGGATGGATGGACGGAAGGGTGGGTGGGTGGATCATGGATGGACTGGTGGGTGATGGATGATGATGGATGGATGGATGGATGGATGGATGGATGGATGGATGGATGGATCATGGATCATGGATGGATGATGGATCAAGGATGGATGGACGGGTGGGTGGATCATGGATAGACGGGTGGGTGATGGATGGATGGATGGATGGATGGATGGATGGATGGATGGATGGATGGATGGATGGATGGATGGATGGATGGATGGACGGGTGGATGGATCATGGATAGACGGGTGGGTGATGGATGAAGGATGGATGGATGGATGGATGGATGGATGGATGGATGGATGGATGGATGGATGGATGGATGGATGGATGGACGGGTGGATGGATCATGGATAGACGGGTGGGTGATGGATGATGATGGATGAAGGATGGATGGATGGATGGATGGATGGATGGACGGGTGGGTGGATCATGGATAGACAGGTGGGTGATGGATGGATGATGGATGAATAATGGATGAAGGATGAAGGATGGATGGATGGATGGATGGATGGATGGATGGATCATGGATGGATGATGGATGAAGGATGGATGAAGGATGGATGGACGGAAGGGTGGGTGGATCATGGATGGACGGGTGGGTGATGGATGATGGATGGATGGATGGATGGATGGATGGATGATGGATGAAGGATGGATGGACGGGTGGGTGGATCATGGATGGACGGGTGGATGATGGATGGATGGATGGATGGATGGATGGATGGATGGATGGATGGATGGATGGATCATGGATAGACTGGTGGGTGATGGATGGATGATGGATGAAGGATGGATGAAGGATGAAGGATGGATGGATGGATGGATGGATGGATGGATGGATGGATGGATGGATGGATGATGGATGAAGGATGGATGAAGGATGGCTGAAGGATGGATGGACGGAAGGGTGGGTGGATCATGGATGGATGGGTGGGTGATGGATGATGGATGGATGGATGGATGGATGGATGGATGGATGGATGGATGGATGGCTGGATGGATGGATGGATGGATGGATGGATGGATGGACGGACGGGTGGATGGATCATGGATAGACGGGTGGGTGATGGATGGATGGATGGATGGATGGATGGATAGATGGATGGATGGATGGATGATGGATCATGGATGGATGATGGATCAAGGATGGATGGACGGGTGGGTGGATCATGGATAGACGGGTGGGTGATGGATGGATGGATGGATGGATGGATGGATGGATGGATGGATGGATGGATGGATGGACGGGTGGGTGGATCATGGATAGACGGGTGGGTGATGGATGGATGGATGGATGGATGGATGGATGGATGGATGGATGGATGATGGATGGATGGACGGACGGGTGGATGGATCATGGATAGACGGGTGGGTGATGGATGATGATGGATGAAGGATGGATGGATGGATGGATGGATGGATATGGATGGATGGATGATGGATGAAGGATGGATGGATGGATGGATATGGATGGATGGATGATGGATGAAGGATGGATGGATGGATGGATGGATGGATGGATGGATATGGATGGATGGATGATGGATGAAGGATGGATGGATGGATGGATGGATGGATGGATGGATGGATGATGGATGAAGGATGGATGGATGGATGGATGGATGGATGGATGGATGGATGGATGAAGGATGGATGGATGGATGGAGAGATGGATGGATGGATGGATGGATGGATGGATGGATAGGTGGGTGATGGATGATGGATGAAGGATGGATGGATGGATGGATGGATATGGATGGATGGATGGATGATGGATTCTTTAAAGTTAATAATACATGTACAGTATTCAGTGGCACTTGACTCAAGGCAAGTTTGGGCTTAAATATCAGTATATGATATTTAATCCCAAACTTGCCTCAACACTTACAACCCTACAGCAATATCACTAACATCTATGTGTGTGTGTGTGTCTTCATATATATATATATATGAAGACACACACACACTATTCTTCCAGCTTTTTCTTTTTAGTAGTGTTTACTTTTCCATAATTTTGCTGTTGCTGTCTAAACATCTGAGACTTGTTGCTGATATTAAATTTAAAATAATCTGTTTTTCATGAAACATCAAATATCTCATGTTAAATATTTCATGTTTTTTCTTTGATCAATTGTGAATAAAATGTTACTTATATGTTTATTTCATTTTACAGAGCATTGCTCTCTCTCTCTTGCAAACACACACGTGTGTGTGTGTGTGTGTGTGTGTGTGTGTGTGTGTGTGTGTGTGTGTGTGTGTGTGTGTGTGTGTGTGTGCGTGCGTGTGTGTGTGTGGTTCTTCATCTAAGAAAGATCCACTCTGTGCATCGTGAAAATGATTTACTACCATGAGTAACTGTTTACTGTTGGGACTGCTCTGACCCCCACCCCCCACTTCCTGTGGTTTTTAGACACAGGAAACATACTAACAGTTCACATGTGTAAATAAAGCAACCTACTGAAAAATCCTGCATTACACTAGATCATAATAATCGTTTTGAAAGTGATACTACTGTCCTTAGTGACGTCATTCGACCCAGAGCTTAGGTAATTTATGGAAAGAGTAAATAAATAAGCCCTTACTCGATTAACTTCACTGACAAAGTAAAGTTCAAACTCCCCAACAACACATGTGAGTGAGCATTAAACATGTAAGAGGACTTTAAAGCTACATGACATGAACTAAAGTGGGACCTGTCCAGTGTGCGTGTGAAGATGAGACCAGACTGCACGTCAGAACTCTTTGGCACAGCAACCACAGATTTTCTGTTTAATTAATGAAGCTTTTACTGCGTCACCAGCATTTTTTGGCCTGCAGCAAACACACACACACACACACGAGACACTAAAATACTGGGCTTTGTGAGTGTGTGTGTGTCTTCAGGCTATCTGAATGGGTGAAGGGGTTTTGAAGAAATCAATGACACGGGTGTCATAAAAGGAGTGTTTCTTTTCGGAAAAAGGGTTGGGAGCATATGCTGCAGCCTGAGGTCTCGTTCCTAACCCTGGGACTCTTGTTAGGCAGAAAAGTAATGATTAAAACATTTGACCTGCACAGATGCACCACTTATGCTAAACTCCAGATACACATCTTTGAACAGCTGCACTCAGATGTGTGTGTGTGTGTGTGTGTGTGTGTGTGTGTGTGTGTGTGTGTGTGTGTGTGTGTGTTATTAAAGCTTAATTAGATGTGCTTCATTTTCTCTCTGTTCCATCTCAGAGGATCTTTGATCCAAACATATATTTATCTAATCTCTTTAGAAACACCAATAAAACGAACTACATCGCATGCCACGACAAACGCACACACGGAGGTTCGACCTGCTGGATCTTGTTCATAGTTTAATTAAGATCTCTGTCTGTTATTGTGAGACATACCTGAGAGTCTGATAGTCATATTTCCTGCGTACAGTATGTTTGTGTTGACAAGAGAAAAAAGAGATTTCAACATTGTGTTTATATCTCCTTTGATTGCATAAACAAACATCGATTCCTTATTTTGGTGCAAGTGCCGATAAGACTTAGCTGTCAAATGTAAAATAATATCAAACTCGAACAGCGGTTGGTGTCTGTAAGTGTTTTTTGACTATCCCTGGAA
Organism: Aulonocara stuartgranti; assembly: GCF_965226115.1. Taxonomy (NCBI): domain Eukaryota; kingdom Metazoa; phylum Chordata; class Actinopteri; order Cichliformes; family Cichlidae; genus Aulonocara; species Aulonocara stuartgranti. The sequence continues at coordinate 68,770,787 of NC_138945.1, forward strand.
GCTTTAATTGCAACAAAGCATACTCGATAGAGAAGCAATGGAAATACCCAAGTGAAACATCTTTGTGTTTCCTGCTGTCTCGTGTCAAAATCTGAGGAAAACTTCAATCCGTCCATTTTCTTCCATTTATGTAATTCAGCTGTCATAGCACCAAAGCTAAGGTAGCCCCAGGACAGGTCACCCATCTGTCACTGTGCTTGGGAAAACATTTTAATGTAATTTATGAGAAACGTAAAGCTCACAAACGTGCATGTTAATAATAAAAAACGTAGTGTATTATGATGCCGTGATCACAGCAGAAGAAGCATACTCGAGTAAAGCACGTTTCTGAAATTTCAGGCACGTTCAGGGAAAAAAGCAGAGAAACTCCAAATATTAAAGCAGCGCGACTTAAACTTTGTTAAAAGAGTTCTGGTTGGTAGGGGAGACCGGGGATAGTTGTAACATTTTTCACATTTCTGTCTGTAAATTGGAGCTCTTTTAAGGTAGTGGATTCAAAATGTAATGCAAAGTATTTACATGTCTCTGCTATTAAATAGTGCAGCTATTTTCTCTGCAGCACAATTACCCATTGCATGGTATGGCCTCAAACACAAAGAGTGAAATGTTACAATTAACCCCATAGTCTGGGTTAGTTGTAACACATCCTGGGGTGAAATGTAACACAATGAAATAAGGGTACTAACAAAATATTAACATGTAATCTTTGTTTATTCAACACATGAATGCACTTAGAGCCATTTATGTAGCTCTGTGTGTGTGTGTGTGTGTGTGTGTGTGTGTGTGTGTGTGTGTGTGTGAGTGTGTGTGTGTGTGTGTGTGTGTGTGTGTGTGTGTGTGTGTGTGACAGAATGCAGAAATCTAACTTTGAACATATTCCAACCCCCCAAAAAGGACAAATTATAAAATTTTCTGCAACTGAATATTTCATTAATTTTGGTTGGTCTTCCTTGAGTTTGGCCTCATTGGCTCAGTGGGCATTATAACCTACAACTCTTGCACCAATTTTGAACATAACAATGAAGCTGAAAAAATGTAGTTGTTCACCAGCATCGCAATTCCATTACTTTTTATCCTGGCTTACCTTGGTGTGGTTTGCAAAGTGCTTCAGAAAGATGAGGAAATCTGTTTCTTGCACCCATCCTGATTTATTTCCACTACCAGTACTTCCTACTGGTCCATCTCTGACACAGAGGTCTGCATAATGTATGTGTGGGAACACAAACAGTGGAGGAATTGTGTTGCCAATGGCATTAACCGCATATACAAATGCGACCAGTGAAGCTCTCTCTGCTGATGTCATTGCCCCAACTTGTTTAATATAAGTTAAAGTAATAGTGTGGTAACATCTGCATTATTGTTACAACTAACCCAGACTGTTGCTGTTACAACTGACCCAGACTCCTATAGCCATGAACTAGCTAACATTACAGCCAACGGCTAAAACACTAGCACTAAAGACTTACACAGAATATATCCCCATAGACATACAAATAACATAATTTGAGTTTGATGAGTTTAACTGCAAAGCAGATAATGCTATTACAAATTGAAATAAAGTAGAAAAACTTACTTTTTTTCGTGTTAAATTGTCTGTGTTTGACGAAATGTGCTGATTTTTCACATGTGATAGCAGAACTGAATTGGGCATGCACAGGATGAGTCACATCATTTGAAACTTAGCCCTGATTGGAGAAATTGGAAGTGTTACAACTGACCCACGTTACAACTATCCCCGGTCTCCCCTACATTTTCTCGTCCATCGAATGAATCACAATCAGAGGGCGTTATGAATCCAAAGCGTGAATCGTTTTGTTACAGACACTCACGTAAAATGTAAATATGAAACAAAGAACAAAGACCAAAAAGTGGAATCTTAATTACAAATAATAAAAGAATTCCCGATGTCCAGTGTTGGGGAGTAACGGAGTACATGTACCGCCGTTACGTATTTAAAATACAAAATATGAGTAACTGTATTCCGTTACAGTTAGTAGTATGTAGTATTTATTTATTGTCATTGTCAAGAACAATGAAATTGCGTTTGGGGCTTCCATACAACCCAAAAAAAGAAGAAAATAATAAATACCCCTTAAAACCCAAGTGTACATATTTAACCCAGTGTGACTCCAATGCAATGAGACAATCCTTAGCAATAATGTTCGTAGAAATTCAGACAAAGACCTGAGAAACATGACAAAATACAACAATGCAACCCATTCAATATTATTGTACTGTGAGATATGATATCAGATATGATAGTTATCTATTTAAGAAAGAGGGGGGGGGGCAGGAGGGGGAAGAGAATAAAGATATGATGCACCAATGCAGACCAGTTCATTGCTATTAAGAAGTTGGATATGGTTATTGTCCGTGAGAGGGGGGCAGAGAGTTCAGGAGCCTCACAGCCTGTGGATACAGGCTGTTGGCCAGTCTGGATGTTCTGGCCTGTATAGACCTGTACCTTCTCGTTATAGCTCCTCATATATAAAGAGGAGCTATAGCCTGGAGTTTAACGGCCACAGGTACAATGATTTCCTGCAGCATTCGCTGATGCATCGTGGGTGAATGAGTCTTCTGAGATGGAGAGGCTGTGGGGGATTTTAAACTTGTTTATTTATTTATCTAAGTCCTCACTCTTCTCAGTAACCTGGTATTTCTTTCTGTATGTGTACTTTAAAAGTCGAGCACAGTCTGTCTGAGGAGAAGATGTTCCAAACATTTGTCGATCGCATCAGTAAATCTGTAAATGTGAGAGAACCAGACTGACTGTATGTCTGCACAATCAGAACACCGCCCATCATTTCTACAGCAACACAACATTTGATTTCTTTTTAAAGCAAACACACACCGCCCCCTCTTTATGCTCTCCCTCCCGCTTCCACTTCTCACATAAGGATCCTATAAAGTTACTGCGGCCCAAAGTAGACGCATGCGCGTTAGGTAGCGTGTGTAGTAGTATTATTATTATTGTGAATGGGGGGATGGAGGTGTGGGCATGGGGTAGAGTGGAAATGGGATGGGGGTGGGTGGCTGAGGGGGGCGGTATTTTCGGTGTACAGTCACAAGAGCGACTCGACGGAGCCAGGAAGTAGACTGTTGATGCCTTCAAGTACTTTCTAAACTGTCGTAAATGTGACCTTTGACAGCGGCGCTAACGACCTGCCAAAGCGTTACCACGAAGGAAAAAAGGAGAGAAAGAGAAAACAAGAGCTCTGTTATTTTATGAGAAACTGAAGGAAGGACTGTAACAAACGGCTGCTTGTACTCCCGACTTCCACAATGATACTGCAGGCTGTTAGTGATGAGTTGTAGCTATTTCCTTTTTTAAAATTCATTTTAACTCCGGGCATACTGCATTTTGGAAGCATTTTGACCTTTTGCTAAATCATGCTGATACATGAATGAAAATGCAAATTATGCTACACACCAGACAAATATTTCCTGTGCTGCCAGAGCATAAAACAGCGTTGTTCCCTGGCATCCCTGCATTTATTCTAATAGCAACTTTACAGACTTAAGCGCCTTTGTTTGGTGCTTTAAGGTTATCTGTATCCCAAAAATCCCTCTTGACCCACGGGTAGTCGGTAGGCCCACTGAGAAGAAGCACTTGAAAGTTACAGGTAGACTTGAGACGCGCTCATTTGTTGCCACTTGCTTGAGATCAGACGCTCGTCGGGAGAGGGAGGGAGGGAGGGAGAGCTACACGGTCAAACTGAGCTTTATCTGTCGCTGTGGGTCACTTAATAAGAGCCATTTGGAGCTAGAGGCGACCCGGAGCGCGCAGGAGCCGCAGGCAGAGGCAGATCATCAGTGTGTCAGCAGCAGTCACAATCACAGAGATCAACAGCACAGAGCACATTGCTCCACACAGGGAAGGAAAAAAACACAGAGAGAGAGAGCGAGAGAGAGAGACGCGGAAGAGAAGTGAGTGAAAGAGAGACTGAGTGAGGGACGGACTGCAGCACACTCTTTAACTTGTACTCTGCGCTGCGGGATAATTACCAAAAAAAGAAAAAGAGGCGAATCTGAAGTGGCCGCAAAGTGTTGGTGAAGATGCCGCGGGTAGTCCCGGACCAGAGGAGCAAGTTTGAGAATGAGGAGTTTTTCCGCAAGTTGAGCAGGGAGTGTGAGGTGAGTCTGCTGCGCTTCTACACTCGGCGGAAATAAAGAGAGAAAGGAGGCTCGTTAGAGGAGAGAAGCGTGCTGTAACAAACTTCACACTGTTGGGTAAAACTAATAAAAACTGGTAGCGCACAGAGAGGCTTTGTTATCAGTTGCTTCGACATTGTTACTCTTTGTTATTTTGCTCTTTCCCTTTATGTCGTTATGGATTTATTTGTGGTATTAATCCTGGATGAACAAAAAAAATGTATGTATTTTTTGTTTTTTTGTTAAAGGTACAAACCCCAGAGTAGAAAGAAGGATCTGTTTCTGACATCAAAAATCTAAATTCCTGTCGCTTATCTTCAAATTGCAGCTTACTGAATATCAATCAGTCCCATTCAGTGCAGATGCCAAATCAAATTCAGCTTTATGAACATGTATGTGTTCTTTTCTCTGTAGATTAAATACACTGGCTTCAGAGACCGGCCCCACGAGGAGAGACAAGCTCGTTTCCAGAACGCCTGCAGAGATGGACGCTCAGAAGTGGTGAGCAAAACAAACATTTTTACTCCTTATAGAAAATAACTGGATGGGAGGGCAGTCCTGTGTACCCATAATGTGACACAAACAGTGGGAAAAGTGCACCAGAAACTTTTCATTTCTATAACAAGCACACTGATGTGGATATGATGTGGCTGGATGGTGTGTCTTATTCGCGCTGTTGTGAATGGCACTAGTATATATGAAATTACAAAGACACGATCGCGGCACTAATACGTGACACTATGAAAGCGTATTGTTAAACTGGCTTTGTGCGTGTGCGGATATTTTGATGCGTCCCTGCACCAGGAAGTAGACCTGTTATCAGACATGCAGACCCACCAGACTTTACTTCACTCGCGGGCTTCTTTCCTCTGTGTTCTGCAGCTGCAGTCGTCGCATGTTATCACGCAGGCTTCACGGTTCCAACGAACGCTGTGCAGGAGGCGCGATTTGGGGCCTGAAAGCTGCCACTTAAGCTAAACCTCACCTTGCTTGTCTAATGTTGTTGTACACAGGATCCAGACGACAGTAACGATACAAAAGAGTATTCACTCATTTTTTCAATAATCATGTAACTGATTAATACCTGGTAATTAGATTACTATTTTAGTTTAGATACTCAGTTGTGCTGGGCGGTCCCGTGCTCTGCTGTCGCCTGCGTCACACTGATTTATGTAAAAGTTTTTTCTTTATTTTCACTTACGGAGGAGCAGCCTGTGGGGAGCTGCGGCAGCAGGAGGTAACAGTGAGCTGGCTCTGCCATTTACCCGTTCCCCCGCCTCGCTGCGCTCTTCCAGTGCATCCAGTCAAACGTCCAGTTTGAAATGGATGCCTCCTCACACGAGCTCACTGTCACAGGATCACAATGTCAATTATAGTGCAATGCAGGTAAAATTGCAGTATTCTCCGGGGGATGTTGTACCCAAACAGTGTGAGCAGCATTTAATGTTGCTGTGTTGTGTGAAGGCTTTAAAACAGCTCTGAGTGGGAGATGAATCTGTGAACTCCAAAGTGCAGCGTAGAAGTTGCTCAGTGTCGAACTTTAACAGTCACACAAAGCAACAGTGTAACAGAAACGTATCTGCATATTTTACTGTCTTCACTTCTGTGGAAACACGACAAAGCTTTCTCCTTACAGTAAGCGCAAACAAACCCACGTGACCCGCTTTTGTTTCCTTTCAAACACACAGGGCGCAGTGTTTGCGATCAGCACTTTACCGCGTCAAAGCAAGTCTGGACACATTAATATTCTAATGAGGCGATTAGCCACGTCTGTTTCAAACTTTCTATATCACGCCTCCAATAAAAGGTGAGGTCAGACGAGAAAGCCTTCGGGCTGCTGGCGCAAACACAGAGCAACTTCTGCCGTCTTAGTCATCCTCGTGGTATTTTTCACAAACACGCTGTCATCATCGGGCAGCGGCGGTGAGCCTGGAGGGTGCAGGCCATCTAGTTTTACCATCTTTTAGTGGGCCGCGTTGCGTCTGTCTGTCTGTCCGCACTGTATTTATAAGCCTCTTCTGCCGTGAGAATTGATGGCCACGGTTTTAATGGTTTGACGGCAGCTGTGACATCATGCCTCTGATTTATCTATCGGCCTGACGCCGCTAAAGACCTCCTGCTATTTTAACGGTGAGCGTGAACAACTATTAGACACAATGTGCTGTCGAGGTTGGCCTTTTATGGACGAGACAAAGTCTTTTTAATACTTCTGGATTTTAAAGTTTGACCTCCAACGGATTGGGATGTGTGTGTAGCGACGTCACAACACGTTAACGTGTAGCTTTTAATAAAAGCTGACGTGTGTCAGCTCTGGCGCAGTCAGTCGATTATTAACTTTTAAAAACGATTGGGAAAAAATGACATCAGACCTTTTTCCAAGCAAAGACTTTTAAATCTCTGGGACTTTAAATAAATAGATTTCCAGAACAAACACGTAACTCACGGGCTAACTGTAGAATTCATTTTACTTGACATGAAAAAATCAAAGACAACGTTTTAGTGGTTTTGTTTTCATTATTTTTTGAAAGTAAAATCAGATGTGCAGAAAGTCTTTAGAGTTCAATGGCTTTTAAAGAAACAGGCATTTATCTCGTTTAAAAAATCCTACTCATTTCTGTGCCTCGGCATTTTGTTAGACACGTACGTATCACGAGAAATGAAATGAGGCACACACACTGATGCGTGGCTCTAATCGCAGGGCCAGGATTGATCTGATGAATGGGACAATAATTCAAAGTAAATGATCTTCAGCTCAGCTCATTAGAGATGAGTCCTTTTCTAAACTACTATCGATTTTCCTGCTGCGCTGCTCTCTCTGTCTCTCTGGATGTTCATCTCCTTTGACTTCATTTTCTTTGCTCCTCATACTTCTCTTCATCTCACTTCATGTCCTCCTCCACCTTTGCCTCCGTTTCTTGTCTCCTCTCCTCCACTTCTGTCTTCTTTTCTGCTCCTTTGTCTCCGTTTCCCTCCATCTCTCTTTTTGCCTCCCCTTCCCTCTTTTTTCTCTCCTGCAGTAGTAGGCAGCAAATTAGTATCAGATGGTTGTAATCCAATACTTCAAATACAGCAGAAATGATGACTCGGGTGTTCTCTGCTCCCCTCCGCGTCGTTCTGTCCTTCTTCTCTTTCATTCAGTTTTTGCTCCCTCTCTGATGAGGGACAGATTTGAAAGGGTGCATAATTCATATGCTTCCAGTTTCAGTCGCATCACTAATGCCCTTAGTATTGATCTGTCTCAGCAAACGCAACACATCACACGGACACACAAAGACAGTGGGCGCACACGCACAGATTCGCATTATAAAAACGACATTTTCTAACCTAATTTTCTGCCTCTCTGTTATTCGTTGCTTTCTGACTGCAACGGAGAAATGCATTTTATTGATTTTCATTTCATTTGTGCTTCTGTGCGTTTGTGTGGAGGTACGTGCGCATATTCCGAGCGGAGCACATCCCATTAGAGCGAGAAGCTGTTTTACAGAAATCCGAACAGAAGAAACACTAGAGCCTGGTGTGATTATATGTTTGTGAGGAGAGCAGGCCGCTGTTTCAGTTGGAGCTTTTGTTCTGAGAGGAGAGCGGTTAGACCACGAAGAAACTCAGAAAGGCAAAAGGGAAAGAGGAGGAGGGGGCTTTGATGCATCGAACTTTAACATTTGTCACTTATTTTCAGCATTTCAGGTTTCCTGCTGAATGTGCTGGGATTCTTCTCATTTCTGGACGTTTTAAGAAAAAGGCCATTAACATTGATTAATTACAATAATGCCACTGAACTTCTAAATGCCAGCTTCTGGTTTGTTATCCAGTTTCAAGGCCCAAGCTGAGATATAACAGTAAGGTCGAGTAGATAAAAATGCTCATCCAGAGCCACAGCTGTGCAATATCCCCTTATTATCACTTATCACTCTGAGGTCAATATTAGCCCTCTTTACACCGTTTTAGGATTATTTTTTAATGTGCAGCCTGATAAAGTTCAATAAAAGTCGCAAAACAAATAAAGAGCAAGCGACACTGTTAAATGTAACTCAGTTAGTTTGTCTTGTAGCATGTAACACATGAAAGTCCATGTTTGAATTATTGAACCAACCCAAGTAGGTTTTTTTCTTTTTGCCTATCTAACCAAACAGTCAATGGTAACTTTATTGTCCCTAACGGGAAATTGATTTGCAGTATGTCCGTACAAACAAACAAACAAACAGACAACCAACACATCACATACACTCACCAAGATAATATAATAATAAGTGACAGAAAAGGAAAAGTGGAAGTGTAAATGCAGCCGTCCCAAACGGGCCTTCAGCTCCTCTCTTTGCTTGGACGTCACTGGCTTCCTAATACAGAATTTTGACAGTTGTGCTGTACTGGCATGTACACTGATGCTAAAGCTGTGTTCATGTGTGACAGCAGTAACAGCATCACCATAACTTCACCCGCTGGATAGTGAAGACCTGTGGTACCAAAGTCCTGCATAAAATATATTGTTATTTTTCTCAGAAGCTAAATGAAAATGAGCATTTTGAAGTCAAAACACCAGTTGTCTAAAAAGTTATGTGTTGAGATCTGTTTTCAAAACTTCATGCACATTTCAAATGATCTCGTTTCACCTCTGACCGACTCAATTGTGCATTTTCCATTTCTCCACAGGCCTTCGTAGCGACAGGTACCAACCTCTCTCTCCAGTTCTTCCCAGCCAACCTGCACGGAGATCAGAGGCAGGTTCCTACGAGGGAATACGTCGACTTCGAAAGAGAGTCGGGAAGGGTAGGAGGAGTGAAAGATGCACCAGCTCCAGCAAACACATTTCTTTCATTTTGTAGTGTGAAGGGCAGCAGTCAGTGTCAAGCAGCGAGACACACTGTTTGCACCTTTAATCACGCAAACAGCAAAACCTCCACAGGTTTGAAAACAGATGTTTAGTCATGTGTGCTTGATTCATATGACGTTGACATTGTGAAACTTTTAACAAAAAAAATAGAGAAATGGCGTCTGCCCCTTTGCTTTCTGTTCCGCTTTTATTCAAGAAATGAAAATGACACCAAAGACCAAAAAAAGCCTCATGTGAATTTCTGAGTAGACGTGTATCAGGACACATTTGACTTCAACTTTTAGCCAATAACAGCTGACAGAAAAAACACTGATTTGGGTGTCAGGGGTCGTACAGGTGCCCACGATGGACTTGAAGGATCAATGAGCGTGTGGACGCATTTTGTCTTTTTTGCAAAGATAAGCTTTTAAACCAGCGTGGGCTGATTGTGACGCTGTGAACAGGATCTTGTTCTCAGAGGTGAAATCGCTGCCGAGCTTCGTCTCTCACGACAGCAAATTGATGAAAACCTTGTTTGAGGCCTGAGCCTCTTCTAACTTCAAAGAAGTTAAACAACTTAGAGAGCTCAGAAGATGTTAGTTTGCTGCTGTTTCCAAAGTAATATCCACTGCTCGGGAAACCGGCGCTGCCCTGTTTATGTGTATGTTAATTGTGTCCCCTGGCGCCAAGCCTGGACTCTTCCTATGGTTGTGTGTGTGCGTGTGTCAGAAGACCCTCCACGGACACTGGCCAGCTGAAATGAATGCCGGCTGGCGGCTCATTAAAAATGCATTCTGGGGAATCGATGGACCTCCGTGCCCTGAGGCTGACGGGCTAATCTCACACTGTTAATTATTTAGCTCAAGTGCCCTGACGTTGGGAACTCGTGTGTGTGTGTGTGTGCATGCACTCGTGTTAATGGGTGATTAGCATTTTGCAGACTTTGTGTTTAGTGTCAGGCAAAAGGATGCATGCGTATACGGCCGAGGCACAGTTTGCGTGTAAGACTCTCCTCTTCTCTGTCACCTTAATGGTGCTCACAGATCTATGAAGTTTTAATGAGGCCAGCACTTGTCAATGTAAAGCAGCTCAACAGTTGTTTCGTAGCACCAAAGTCGAGGCCTCGCTTTCTGTGTCTCCCTCGTGAGACGAACAACGCTGACGCTCGTGCTGACGCTCGTGCTGACAGCGTGGCGTTTGACTCCATATTCATGTTTTAAACTGAAACACAAACGAGTCCTTCTGCTCGCTGTCCGGCTCCTTTCATGCTTCTCCAACAAAAGACAGAACGATTTCGGTCTTTTCTTTGATGTAAGATTCATTTCCATTAAAAAATACAGGAGGGCGTGGTTTCCCGAGCGCAAACAATTCCACTCTGCCGTATCAGTGCAGAACCTTTGTTCGTGCACTCGGTGTACAGTTTCTGCAGCGTTACTCCACCAGTATCCCGTCTTTAGTTTCACGCACACAAACACACAAACACACACTCACAGCCTGCCTCGCTATCCCACTGGACCTTCCTGCAGAAGATGACTGTCAGGCCAGGCCAGAGATCTCGTGTACGTTGCAACTTCTTCTCTTAATTACTGTCACGGCTAACCCACACAGAGAAACCCGATGCTTGGGGATCGTTGGGGGTTTTAACTGCTTGCAAAACAATTGGTGCAGGCGAAAACTTTTCAAAATGAAATTACAGCACAGGGTAACTTTAGATATAAATGGGGTTATCGTTCTTGTAGTTCTCCTGATCCTTTCTCTGTTCGTTATTCTTTTGATTTTATGCCAACATCCATACTGCATCTCCTTTTTTCACTCTGCCAGCTGGACTTAGATCCAGATCCTTTGGGTCCCTAAGTTAGATAAATGGTAAAGAAAATGGGTCCACCCAACCCTCCGTCCACTCCCGGTATGTTTTGCACATATCCTCACTCCCACGCTGTGGGCTTCATCCCCCACTCCTTTACTCACTCTCATCCTCACTTCATTGCTCTACCCCTCCATTTCTCCCCTTTTCCCGCCTTCGTTTCCAAACACTGATGGTGCCAAACCAAAAGAGTGGCACAGCCAGGTTAAACTTGGCGACTGAGCATATGGTGTGTGTGTGTAAGAAAGAGGGAGAGAGGCAGGGAGTGTAGAAGTTACAGGCTCTCTGTTTTGCTGCAGGCTAATGGGAGCCAGCTGTGGAGGAGGTTAATTTTAGTGTTAGCTGCTAAGTTGCTAGCAAGCCTCTGAACAGGAACTGTAGCGCCGGCAGCAGCTTCGTCTGAAACAGACTACAGCACGGTTCTTATTTTAGAGTTTTGGAGCATTTAAAATGTCAAAACTTCCCCGGTCACTATGTTTCGGTTTGACTTTGCGTCGCGCTCAGCGTTGGATTGGTCTATCTGGGTCAGCCGTGCCTTGTTCAGAGGCAGGTGTGACCTGAAAATTAAACCCATTTCTAAATAAATGTTGGCTGATTAACGACAAAACAACTACACTATTATTTAAGTTTCAAATACTGAGTGGTGCTTTCTTCTGTAATCAGAGTAGTACATCGTGTTTAAGCACATTACATTTATCGTTATTCACATAAATATGTGATTTGTTAGATGCTTGTTAAGTCATTTTTTTGTTCATGAAAGTCCTTAAAAATCGCTTTTCCCCTTCGTTGATTCTTTCGTGGGAGTAACCACGTTTCTAAAATGGATATCTGCCTTTCTCGCCACATTCCCATCCTCCTCCTCTACTCCTCTACTCTGCAGCTTTTAACAGGACAGCTCGAGACACCGCCTTTTTCATTGACCCAAAAGAATCGAGGTGAAGAGGCCATAACACCGTTGGGTTGCTGTACTTGTTCGGACCCAAGGTGCTAAAGTAAAGGTGCTCTTTTGGATTGAGATGTGATGATTGTGCAGTCCACTTGTTGTCAGCAGTGTCACCAGTGTTGTGGCTTTCTGCTGCTGTAGTACATCTGTGTGAGGGTTTGGTGTATTGTTATTCAGAGATGCTCTTCTTGGTTGTTACAAGAGGTTTAATAGTGTGGATGCCCTCAAAGGCATCCACACTATTGAGTTCCTGTTTCTCTTTATTCTTTATTCCACTATAATCTAGTTGCTTCCGTATGTTTTTTGGCACTTAACTACTCCCTCAGTTTTCAGCCAATTTTCACCGTTCAAACTTTTAAAAATTCTGCTGTTTCTGCTAATGGGTACAATGACTTTTGGTGCTCATAACTTCTATACTTTTTGAGATATTGAATTTTTTTTTTTGCAATATTTTTTGTCCATTTCTTCCGCATTATAAGTGGGGTCACTGATTTTCCTCACTGGGTTGACTGGTGTTTTAGCTCATTGAGATGAGCAGCTGTTCTCAGACTGGGAGGCCCGGGTTCAAATCCCGCTTATGGCAATATTTCTTTCAGTTAACAGTTTAACTTTTTTAACTCTTTTCAACACAAATTTCAGCTTTTTCACCAATTTATTTTCAGCTGTTTTCAGAAAAAAACTCTTTTGAGCAGAAATTCTGCTGATTCACCTCTTTTCTGCAAAGTTTTCAGCCTTTTCACCTCTTATCAGCACAATTCTCAGCCGCTTCTGCTCATTTCAGCAGAATTGTCAGTCTCTCCATCTCTTCTTTGTGAGAATAAGCTTGGCTCAGTGAGATGAGTAGCTGCCTTGAGACCAGGAGGGCCAGGTTCGAATCCTGCTCATGGCAACATTTTTTTTTTTTCAGCAACAATTTTCTGCTTCTTCACCGCCATACAACTTTTTGCAAGTTTTCAACTTTTTCAGCTTTTTCAGCAGGCAACTTCAGCATTAAGGCATCCACACAGCATTTTCGCAGGAAATGCAAATTTTTCTAGTTGCAGTTGCCTTCTCCTCCTGACCTCAGCATCAGTAAGGTACTTTTGCCAAAGCTGCTGCTCACTGAATACTTTCTCCTTTCTTTACTTTTTATTGTGATACATTCGGATGCTCTTTTGCAGGATGTCCTGAGCATGTCTACGCGCCTAAATGCATTGATCTGCTGCTATGTGAGCGGCTGATTAAATATTAGCATTAAGCAGAAGTTGAACGGGTGTGCCTAATAGAGTGAATTTTTTGCGTGTGAAGACGCAGAAAAACTAACTGAAAACCTGTTCATGAACCAGGCCATTTTCAGTCATACGTGTATGAACTGTAAAGGTCTAGTTGTGTGAATGCTGTGTGATGGTTTTCAGCGCTGAGGCTCCGTCTCTGTTAAGTGTTCTGACTTTGATCCGGTACGACGAGCCTGCACTGACACTTTTTCTTCTGCTGTGAGAAGTAATCAGATCTGCAAAGTCGTCGAGCTTGCAACCCAAAAAACTTTAAAGGATCGTCAGGTGATAACTTACCGTTTGTCATGACAGCACAACTGATGGCAATTAACTCCACTTTTTATATTAATTCACACCACAAATATGTCGCACACCCAGTGGGCCTTACTTTCTCTTTGTTGGTGCCTCTCCGTGCCAAATGATTAGATACTATTATTGTGCCTGCAGATAAAAGTTGTTCCAGATCGATAGGAGTGAATAGAAAATATGGCAAATATGGACACAGCTGTTGATGTATGTTATTGCACCGTCGCAGCTCCACGCCAAGAGTAAACGGACAACTTTTGAGTCATCGACAGCTTTCAGAAGAAGAATGTTCGCAATCATAGTCACTCTGAAAATGTCGCTCTTTTTAGGTTAGATACACAACAGTGGTGCAAATCAGCTGCTGCAGAAAGTGGACATTTCAAATGAAGTCAATGTCAGAATTACACTGTACACTGTGATGGATGCAAAGTGCTTTGGCTTCTTTGATCAATGTGAGAAGACGCCAGCTGTGAACCTAAATGTGCATTTCAGTGTGTTTGTCTGCTTTGTGCTCCAACCTCAGAGTTGTTTTCAAAGATGGTGAAAAAGTTCTTCCAGATGGCAGCGATCTCTCTGACACACACAAGCCCTCGCAAATCATTTCTTATCTGACGCCTCTGCTGCCCTCTAATTTATTCATCGGCTTTAAGCCTCCAGGACTCTGTCACAGCAGCATCAAGTGTGCGTGCATGTGTGCGTGCGCGGTGTGCGGTGTTATGTTTCCCTCTGAACGGAAGCTGTGCCATCGGTGCGTGACTTGTCAGTGACATCATCAAAGCCAGACCACTAATTGGTTCCCTCTGCTACTGCTTCTCTTCATCCAAGCCTGTGTGTGTGTGTGTGTGTGTGTGTGTGTGTGTGTGTGTGTGTTACTTCTCAGACAGCCCGAGTGGCTTTTCCGTTCATTTTAATGAAGGTTGTTTGATTGAAATAAGTTAAAGTAAACTTTGATCTGAGCCCCACAGAGACACACATCCACACACACATCCACACATCCACACACACATCCACACACATCCACACACACATCCACACACACACATCCATGTGCTTCTCCTCCCACAGAGTATCATGTTTCCTGCTCAAGGGCTCAGATCAATGACCACACCCACTCCCACAATGCACTGTTCTGTCTAGTGTCCTCTGTTTGCATGCTCTTTGTGCGCGTCCCCGTGCTGCATGTTCACATCGTGTCTTTGTGTTTGAATGGAGCTCTCTTTCTGGACTCGGGCTTGAACAGAGCGCGAGCTCACTCTGGTGAGGAATCCAGCACGAGTGTGTCAGTCCCATTCCTCTGCTCTTAGTCCTTCTCTTCCAGTAAACGTGTGCTGAGCTGGAACAAAGTATGTGCAACAGTTCACCTGTGTGTTTCTGTCCCTGTGAGCCTCAGATGTCCTGACGCGATCGCACACTTTTCTCTTTCCCGTTGCTGTTTTTATTGTTTTCCTGCCTCTAAAGAAGGACAGCCAGTGTTCTGAGTGGAAATGTTTTATACGTTATGCAGTTTTATGTGTACTTTGTACCTCTGAGTTATTCTTCTTTTTTTAAGCTTAGGGTTCTCAAAATGTGGTCAGCGGGTGCACTGGCAGCATTTCACGTGCCCTGAAAGCACATCAAGGAAAGAATTCACTTCTGCTCATTTCATTCATTCATAATTCACGTTCAGAACGAGGACAAAGGTGAATGTGCTCTTTTGTTGCCGTCATCGCAGCGCCCTAAGCCTTCCTAACATTGACAAATACAGCTGGTTTTTCAGAAATCTCAGCATCAACAACAGTTAAAGTGTGAGCCAGCACAGAAATTTAGTGAGCAGTGTTGAACCACCATCCTCGTAAAAGACGCATTAACTAACTAAAGGCTTTTCGTGTGTTTGCTTTAGCTTCACACCCAAGCTCACAGAAAACCTTTAAAATGGTTTAAAGGGATATGTGTAGAAAACTCACAGCACGTTGTGATGTGAACTACACTGTTTCCCCATTAACTTACTACACTTTGGTCTCCATCACCTTTGGTTTGCATGTAAGTCTACATGGGAAAAGGGAAACTGCTAAATACTGAGAAGATGCTGGATGAGCACAGATTGGAAGCTGAGCTTTGAAACACGCTGATGTTGGCTGAGCTGCTTCAAACCCAATGAACAGGATCAGCTGCAGTTTGTGGATCGGTGTAGCGGCAACAGCGCGTTTCTCCACAAGAGAACGACGTGCCAAACACAAAGCGATGTCTGCAACATCATTATTTCAAACCTACAAGATGCATCTGTTTTCCTGCATCACAGTAAACATGGCAACCTGTTGCTATTTGGAAAATGTTGCTGCTTTGCTGCGAAGTTTTTTTCTTTGCCTGATCAGATATAAATCATTTTCTTGTTTGGACATTAAGCTCCGCCCCCACCTCCCCATCCTCCACACGGCTGTCAACCGTGTTGACAAAATCAAGCATGATGAAAATAATAATGTAATGAGAATAGCGAGATACAAAAAACACAAATGATTTGATTCCTGCTCCAGTAGCTGAGTAAAGCAGACTTTCTCCAGGTCACATGACACGGGACGTAACCTTCATCTCCAGGGTTTCTGGCTTTGGACCTCCTCTGATGTCCTGCAGCTTCTCTTCAGTTGCTGGACTGAAAAAAAAAAACACAAACACAATGCTTTGGAAATCTGCAATCATATCAGGTAACCTGTGTCTGCAGAATATTTGGCAATGCAAAATGTGCTGGTGCGTGTCAGCACGTGTGAGTCTTTGGAAAAATATTTAGTACGAGCTCGTGCTCTCTCTTGTTTGTAAGTGCATCTCCAGCATGTGGAAGGATTTGCATGATATTTCCATGAAAGCCATAGGAACATGCCACAGTTTCTGGCCCTCTGGTGCACACAGAAAGGACTTTGCATAGCAATGATGCACATTATGTGTCTCCGGGCAGTTAGAGATTCAGACTGGGGCAGGGCCAAGTCACTCACAATAGAGGCACCAACTGCCAGGAACAATTGTTTTGCAATACAAAGATATGACCTGAAAAAAGTTTCAACATTTTCGCTCTGTGAAAACTGAAAAGTGAGGCCTGTGAATCAGTTTGCACATAGAGAAAAGTTTCTTCTTCGTGGGTTCGTGTTTGTTTGTCTTCACCTTCCTCTCACATCTGTCTCAGATCATTTAGATGGAAGCTCAAAGTCCTATTTGACATCATCCAAGATGACCTGGCAGTTACTGTTTGTCATGTGGCGCGCGTGTGAGTGTGTGTGAGTGTGTGTGTGAGTGTGTGTGTGTGTGTGTGAGTGAGTGAGTGTGAGTGTGTGTGAGTGTGTGTGTGTGAGTGTGTGTGTGTGTGAGTGTGTGTGTGTGTGTGTGTGTGTGTGTGTGTGTGTGTGTGTGTGTGTGTGTGTGTGTGTGAGTGTGTCGCGTGTTGTTTTGCAGTCTTTATAATTACAGGGTGGAAAGGCAGAAGAAGAGAGAGTGGTCATACAGTAGAAGAGTACCCTGCTATTATACTTCTGTTGCTTTAGCAGGTGTGTGTGTGAGTGTGTGTGTGTGTGTGTGTGTGTGTGTGTGTGTGTGTGTGTGTGTGTGTGTGTGTGTGTAGGACAGACAGAGCAGGCTGTATTCAGCAGGGGATTAGAAACAGAAGGCCAGTAACGTGCTTTATCTACACCTGCTGCTGTCACACCTGGCACACACACACACACACACACACACACACACACACACACACACACAGGTCTATGACTTTAATCTTTGAGGTGAAAATACTTATCGCAGTTTAACAGTTAAAGGCATGACAGTCAACCTGTACTTTATATGTAACATCATTACTGTCAGCTCTGAGTTTGAGCCTTTTCATAAGCACTGAGTTAGTCATTCATTTGCTTTACATTTTCCTCCATGTTTGAGCCAAAAGTGACCATATTTGGACATGAGGGTGGACTGTGCTAAGCTAGCTCTAGCTAGCTCAGAAAGTACATGTGAGCACATCACACAGTTTCCAGTTATTGCTATTAAAGGTTCATTCGCAGAGAAAAACTGCAGCACTCAGTTTTTACACAGGTTGTTAACAGTTAACCACACAGCAGCTGTATTATGTGTTATATTATTACATTAAAAGAGGTCTTAAAAAACACAAGACGCTTAGCTGAAATCAAGAACACAGCTAGAGGTCACAGCCAACTGCGTAAGCACCAGCCTCATTCGAAGTGGTCAAGCTCTTAATCACACATACTTTTAAGCCTTCGAAGCCTTTAAAGCAGGGGTGGGGAACTCCAGGCCTCGACGGCTGGTGTCCTGCAGGTTTTAGATGTGTCCTGATAAAATGGGTAAATGACCTCCTCAACATGTCCTGAAGTTCTCCAGAGGCCTGGTAATGAACTAATCATGTGATTCAGGTGTGTTGACCCAGGGTGCGATCTGAAACCTGCAGGACGAGGCCTGGAGTTCCCCACCCCTGCTTTAAAGTAAACCCCACAGAGTTGTCATGGAGCTGCAAGCTGGCTTTTTGTACCAGGCTGTAAGTTTGTCGATTTCTTTGTTAAAGTTGGAGGTCTTTAGGGACTGACTCAAGCATGAATCCAAGGACCTGCAGTTTTTGGCACGTCTGTGTAAAATGGTGTAGTTTTACACCTCTGGAGACGGGAAATTGGTTTTAAATCGTTTTGTAGTTAGAATCGATTTTAATGTTATTGCATGCATAACATGGCTGCAGGATCAGTCTGTGTGACTGTAACCATGAAGGTGAGCACAGCTGTTTTAGCGCTTTATGGTATTTTCCTTTGCATCATTATTAGCATAATGATTCTGAGTATATTTCAGTGGATTAACCATTTCTGTCTGGTTTCATTGACTGATCACTATGGTTTCAAAACGACCTACATCAGCGATATCACAGCGTGTTCATGTTGATAACCAGAGATGGGCAGTAGCGTTACTGTAATCCCATTACTTTTTTCAAGTAACGAGTAAAGTAAGGGATTACTATTGCAAAAACGGTAATTAGATTACCGTTACTTTCCCGTAGGAACGCTGCGTTACTGCGTTACTAAACCGTGATTTTTTGCGAGAATGTCTCATGACAGTGACGTAAGCGAGTGTGACGTTCTGGCAACAGCTGTGTGCAGATCAACAATGGATCATATATGGAGTGCAGAGAGAGTATGAGCGTGCAGCGTTTAAAGCGTGGAAGTACTGACCTTACTTTGAGTTTGATTCCATAAAAAGTGACAAAAACATTAGTGTCCGCTGTGCGTGGGAAGAAAACTTCTTTTTACAGCAAAAAACCCCTAAACTTCCAAACAAGCACCGAGTAGCTACGACGTAATGGGAAACTCACAGAGAAACTCGCGGATTCTTCCACTGACCGCGGCACACCTGCACCAGGGTAACCCTCCGCCTGCCCCACTCCTGCTTTACAGGTGAAAATAGAGCAACAGGACCGCTGAGTCTTTGACTTTATTTATTTTCTGCTGTGTTTTACTTGCATCTATTTGAAAGACTGAGTGTAAACACAAAAAATATTTTATTTTATGAGCTGGAATGTGCAGAAAATAGGTTTAAATGTTAAACTAATTTCTTCCAGTCAGAGAATGTTGCAGATAATTAAATTTTTGCTTGATGCATAAAGTTAAAAGATTAAAACTAATAAAACAAGTTTTAAAAAGAGACTTTTCCATCTGATTACATTTTGTATGATGGATTATGCAGGAAGTAGAATTGGGCTGAAAGATCTATCACTTTATCACCTATTCAGGTTGTAAATCATGTTTATAAAAAGTAACTAAGTAACTAAGTAACTAATTACTTTTGAAAATAAGTAATCAGTAAAGTAACTGGATTACTTTTTGGGGGAGGTAATCAGTAATTAGTTACTGATTACTTTTTTCAAGTAACTTGACCAACACTGTTGATAACTATTGAGCTTCGATCCATCGATCTTTAGACTAAAATCCTAAATCTATATCTATATCACTAAGCACTTCTGGATGGATGCAAACTGCATTTCGTTGCCCTGTACCTGTGCATGTGCAATGACAATAAAGTTGAATTCTATTCTATTCTATTCTATCCTAAACTCTTTCCAAACGTCTCCCTCAGCTTCTCTGCTTTAACTTCCAGAGATGAGAAAACGAGGTCTGCTGGCTGTGAAAAGGCCGTCGTGTGTGCTGTGGATGAATCAGGAATGATTCATGTGATGTGCACTTTATTATCCTCGCAGCTGTCCTGAGACTGTTTTACAAAATCCCTCCATTCTTCAGAGCAGTCCGTGGTCCTGTATCATACGAGGCGATCACATGGGTGATGAGATAAAAGGAGCGAACGGGGAAAGCAGGCAGAAAAGAAAGCATCTGGCTGCTGACTCAGACGCACACAAGGGCACGTGTTTATTGTGTGAATAACACACACACAGATTTCCACATAGTCACTACAGATTGTCTTTAATCTAAATCACACACACACACACACACACACACACACACACACACACACACACACACACGCTGGTGTTTGAGTGACTCTTTGTAATCGACACATTCAACCCCCCAGACACTGATGTTACATTCTTCTGGATAATAACATAATTACTGCACTAAATGAGTCGGTGCCTCCAGCTTAGACAGTAGACACACACACACACACACACACACACACACACACACACACACACACACACACACACACACACGCCTGAAAGCAAAAAAGTTATGTGCTGAATTGTGGCGGAGGAATTAAAGAAGGCACGTTTTTGTGTTACTCGAATGTGTTTGCGTGTGCATTGACATGTGTAGGAGAGACGCACTGCCACAACTCAAAGGGCTGAAACACAGATACCCATTGTGATCACACACACTTTGTGGGCACTGGTCTGTGTGTGTGTGCGCGCTGTAGTGGGTTGTTGTGCTGACTAGATGGTTGGCATCAGGCTGAATGAAGGGCAGTATGCCAACACATCTCCCTCCATCTGCGTCACGCAATGTCTGCCAACATATACTCTGCCTTTCTCTTTGTTACACACACACACACACACACAATCTCAAAAGCACTTACAATAACCGGCGGCTCGGTGGATGTGTTAGCATGTGATACGTCTTTGCTTGGCTCAGTTTTTTCTGACAAAGTGGAAGAAAATACGATAATTAGATTTCTATTCTTTACACAAATGCAAATATTCACAGAAGAAATATAATTCACACTCATTCACAAACGAACTGGTTGTTCCTGTCACGTACAATCCTCATCAGCGGTCAATAACACATGAGGAGAATTTAAAACCAGTCAGAGTAACATGTCACAGTGAGCAGAGATGATCCACAAACACACCTGTGAAGGTCACAACAGGTCAGTCAGGATATTTCACCAGCCATCCAATCACTGAGGCTACGTTCACACTGCAGGCGAAAGCGCATCAAATCCGACTTTTCTGACCCTCTGCGACCATCTGTCCGATCATGGTGTGACAGTGTGAACGGCACAAATCCGATATTTTCAAAGCCGACCTGGGTCACTTTGGTATGTGGTGCTGAATCCGATACATATCTGATGTTTCAGAAAGCGACTGCTGTTTGATGGTCACGTCGCATTAAATCCGTCTTTTACGTCACCGACACAAGACAGACGCCAATTATCAGCGCCGGAGAAGACATCGCGAACGCTTCCTGACCATCCGGTGTAGATGTCAGTGAAACTGTTGGGAAGACAACGTGAACATTTTATTTGTTGTGTATAATCTGCAGAGTCTGACAGAAATCTGCAGCTAGAAGCAGCGCTCCTCTCTTAAACAGCAATAAGGATCATTATTAGGTTAATTACATTATTATGTAAATATTATTATGTAAATTATTATGTAAACTGTCATTTACATTATTATGTAAATAACAAAATAATTTAAAGCAAAAAATTGGGAAACGTAAAGTCCGAAGTCTTTATATTAAAGGGCCATCAGTCAAGCAATGCTGTTTGCTCTGGGTCTAAACAGAGCGCGTTTGCTGTCGCATTTTAGTTGTAGTGTGAACAAGCACACAAAAAAATCGGATTTGATCAAAAAATCGGAATTGAGCATTAAGACCTGCAGAGTGAACGCAGCCTAAGTGACCTCTTCGTGTCCATCATCAATCTAAGCTGTGTGAAGTACCAAGAGACAGACGAGAGCGAGCATGATGTCAACGTATGAGTGTGACAATGTTAGCCTCACTCATACGTCTGCATTTCTATGGATGGATAAGAAGCAGTACAAAAAAGATGCTGATTGTGACTCTATAATATCATCAGGAGAACCCCACCAAAGACCAACGCACACACGTGCACTGGTTTAAAATAAGTCGTAATTACTTAGCAAGAACCACACGACACTGCACCTATTCAACCAAACGTTAAAAGCAATTTACAAAAACGGAAAGAAGACAAAATATTCACTTAAGAAATAAATATATATATATTCAGTGCAATGCTGCGAGATTCCTGTGTTGAGGATTTAATGTTAGAGTCCAAAGAGAAATCGATCTGATCGGAGAAAAAGACAAAAGAAGCATTTTGACCTCAATGGAAATAAATCCAACACATCTCAGATTGTCACAGGCTCCACTGGAGACTCGCTGGTATAAAATCTAACATTCGAATAATGAAAATGATGAATCATTTTACAACTACAGCTTTTACAGGCATCACAGCACAGATTTGCCTTTGCATTACAGCTCACAGAGATGATCCTATCAAAGAGATAGTACGATTTGAAAGGCCATGGACTCAAAATAGTGAATGATTTCTCTCACAAAATGCCCAAACTCCAAGTAAAAGAACAAAATCGAGCCAAGGAAACTGTTTTTCATGCTTAACATCACTTAATAGAAGTCTGTATGCACGCTCAGCCCTTTAACACAGAAACAGCAGCGGCGCCCTGGTAAATGCACGGTTATGGGAAACCATGTGAAATATATTTAACCTCAGTAAACTTCACGTGTGATGACGAAGCACATAGGCACATGTGGTTTTAGAGTCTGTTTGTTCTTACAAGTGAAAACGTGAAGTTTGCTTCAAATGTTGTTGTGAGGAAGACTCACAGTGGATGGTCGCACTTTATAAAGTATGTGTAACTCTTACCAGTTAAATCAGTACATACATAGTCTCTGAGACCAAGAATAAGGCAACGCTTCACTGAGTGGTTCGCATTTCCACTGGATTTCACTCTGCTTGTTTTTCATATTCACTGCAGTGTGTGAGTTCTCCTGTCTTCACGTGTGTGTCTCAGTAAATGGATGTGGGGGTTGACATGGTTCTCTCTCAAAAGGAAGTCTGTGGTCGGGCCGTTTCTACATATTTTCCCCTCACACACAGACACACACACACACACACACACACACACACACACACACACAGACACACACACACACACACACACACACACACACACACACACACACACACGTGCGTTTTCCCTGTCAAGCTAAATGAAGCTTTCTTTTAAAAGCAATATGCAGCCCCACAGATGTGGAAGCCATTCCTCTTGCTCTCTCTTGCTTTCACACACACACACACACACACACACACACACACACACACACACACACACACACACACAGAAAAACATTCACTCGAATAAACACAAAAACCCACAGTCTCTTGGGGTGCGGTCTCCCCTGCAACCCCGGTGCAGTGTGGGTAGCTGTCGTAAAAGAGGTCCTGTGAGAGAGCGTCCAAAAATAGCCTGAGTAAAAATGCAGGACCATAAAGCTCACCCAGTGTCACTCAGAGAAATCCAGTCATCTGTGTGTCTGTGGATGTGTTTAAGTTTTGTTCATTCATACCAAAATACTTATTGATGTTGATAAAAATAGCCCCTCACAGCTTCCCACCCTGACAAATACACTCTCTGCATCTGTCAGAGGTGCTGCTTCATTGGGTTACAGACATCAGAGTAAAGAAAAGGACAAAGGCTGAGTGTCCTGCATCGTACATTATGAACTCTTTTGGCTGAAATAATTTCTTAAATCTTGTGAAATTCATTGTTTAGTCTGACTGTGTTTTAACTAACTGACTGTTTGTGGCTGCTTCTTCGGGGTTTTGCCTCAGTTCAGGGCGCTGCAAACAAGCTGATACTGATTTATTAGATATGGGTTTTTATTGATCTCTGAGGGCCTTTCTCAGGAGCACAAAGACTGGTAGAATGAGCCCAGTATGTTTTTGAGGAAGGGAGAAATGTGATCAAATATAAGCGTTTTTAAGGCATATTGAGGCAGAGGTATCTTTGGCCACAGCAGGCAGCTACACCCTGAATATGCTGCCTGCCCAGCAAGTCAAACAAAGTTAGACTAGACAGGAAATAAAGTGTAGCGTTTGAGCTATTGGTGTCGTGTGTTTTCTATTCCTCAAGTATTTTGATGGAACCCAAAAAACTCTAATTATTTTTTTATGTATTGCCAAATACTGAGAAGTAGTTCAGTTTGCAGCTACTTGAACAGCAAATCCAAACAGAGAAATAGTTTTGTGATCCTACAGATGCGAACGTGGTCTAAACTCAGTTCGTGCATACATGCAGACTGTGGCATACGCACCCTGACCACAGCCTGATCCTCTCCCAACGCACTGTGCTGCTCAGCAAACAAGGGAGAGACGAGGGCTCATGAAATATAAGTGAGCGCTTCTAGTCCCTTTATTATCACAGCTATTTCACCTCTCTCACTGACGGAAAGACAAAACAGAGACAAAACAAGGTCAAAGAAGAGTGACGTGGACAGTCTACTATCGATCGGCTAATGTTGTTCCGTTTCTCTTTCTGACTTAACTGAAAACACGTGACATTTGAGGCAAGATTACATTTATTTTCAATGAATAATGAAAGGGATGAAAGCTGTGCAGTCTAATGTCTGAATGAGACCATTAAAGAAGCCGCAGACCTTTTCCAGAGGCTTTGAAATTCAAATGCCTCTAAAAACGAACACAAAGAAGATGTTTTTGATATGCGACACTCACGTTTGATCATTTTAGCTACACTGTATCAAAGGAGTGAAAGCATCACTCACACAAACATTCGTGTACATTCAACGACCTCGACCAGTCGCACGTGCACACATCTGTAATTGCAAGTGTGTGCGTGTGTGTGTCATTTAATAGTCCGACACTCAGAGTCTCTGGAGAGGCCTTGACGTACTTTGTGGTTTTTCTGTTTCACAGACGATGGAGCAGGAGGGGTCAGTGGCAGGAAGGCGTCCACGTCCCAAACTCGGAGCTTTAACAGCCGATAGATTCTGATTTAAAGCCGTCATTTCGAATGAACTCGTGTTCACATGAAGCTGCTGCTCCACCCCAGGGCCAAAGCACAATCCGTGCACGCCCAGTGTTTCTGTCGTGAGGAGCAGATAACACATCTTTGTGTGATTCTTACAGAAAGAACTGATGTACTTTTAATATGACTGACTGCCATCTGCCTTAACAGCTTAGATGTAACTGTGATTACATGAGAGGAGTTTGAACAACACCATAAGCGCCGCAAATACTTAACCAATGTCACAACACATATTGGTTGCTATTTAAAATGGCAAATGTGGACATTAATGTGGTTCTCGCGCTGTCCTTGCAGGTCTATTTAAAGGCCCCTATGATCTTGAACGGTGTGTGTGTGATCTGGAAAGGCTGGATCGACCTACAAAGGCTGGATGGGATGGGATATCTGGAATACGATGATGAAAGGGCACAGGTATCACCAGTTCTGCTTTTTACTCAAATGTCTTTTCCTCGTCAGGAAACCAACTACGATCTTTCTTTGTTGTCGTTTGTGCTCGCAGCACGAGGACGCTCTGGCTCAGGCCGCGTTCGAAGAGGCTCGACGCAGGACGAGAGACTTTGAGGACAGAGAGCGATCGCACAGAGAGGATCTAGAGGTGAGAGACGAGGGATCGCCGACTATTTATGTTGACTATTTATCTCAAATTTCTACTTTATCTTGAAATCTTTCTCAGTCTTGCAAAGCCGGTCCCAAATGATTCTGTTGTGGTGAACAAAACAAAAAAACCTCTCATATATGTAAAGGTTGGAAACGTGACTCGTGCAGTAGTGTTTCATGCTGGGCCTCTCAGTGATGGCTATAGTAGCTGTAAAGCAGTACAGTGAACACAAACTGCAGCTCTGGAGGTCGCAACAAAGCTTGACGTGTAATTATTTTTTACGGTGCATTTTAGTGTGAAAAAGAGAATTAAATGGCAAAACGGCTCCTGCTCTTTTTGCCCTCTAACATATTTATGTCACAGACTGGCTTTGCAGGACTGGACAGAGCAAACAGCATCACCAACACAGCTTGCTTGTAGTGCAGTTTCTTGTTTGCAACTCTGAAAATAAATTGGCTCACTGAAAATGATTTTGATCCTCTGCTGAATTTTCTCACAGATGCTTTCAGACGCTGAAAGTAGAAAAGTATCAAAGTGAATTAAAAGTAGAAATGTATCAAGAGTGTAATATATATCTGCAGCATCAAATTTGTAGTATCGCTTTCCTTGCTTAGTGCTTGGGGTTGTGTGATGTGTGCTTGTGTTCTGTAGTTTGTTTTTAATTATTATTCTTTTTCTTTAAAGATTATTTCTGTAGTTTGAACCGTAGGTTTAGTGCATGATCAGTTTGGCGGTAATTCTAATCTGATAATTGATCTGACTTGATATTCATGAACTATTGAATGACTACAGTTTTGTCAGGTTTCCCAAAAGCCTCAGAAGGGAAAGTAGTTTGCTCATTCTGTGCATTCCTTTGAGAAGTTTAATTGATGCAAACTTGGCAAAACAAGGTGATGTGTTCATTTTAGTAGTTCAAATGTGACCTTTGAACTGCACGTAGATGCTATAAACTGATTTCTAAACTGAGATTCTGTAGGTTTGAAATTTGAAAGTGTCCCAAATGCATTTCATTGCTTGAGACAAACTCACTTTCCCAGCAAGGCTTTGGGGAGATCAGTGGCATCCTTCCTAAGCTGACGCCCTCCGAATGAACCCCAAATTGTTTATTTTTTAGGACCCTGTGGTTTCTAAAATCTGGGACTGATGACACACAGACAGCCAGCAGAAAAGAACAGGGTCTGTGTCCTTCATTTCTCACCATCTATCACACTGTCATGCACTAAACCACCTCGTGTGTGTGTGTGCATGTGTGCGTGTGTGTGTGTGTCCACAGTTTCATTTGTGTATCTGCATTCTTGTTTTTGTCCATTAATGTCTGTGTGTGTCTCTCAGCACCTGCAGCATTTTCTATGTTTTTATTTCCACACCGTGTGTGTGTGTGTGTGTGTGTGTGTGTGTGTGTGTGTGTGCGTGTGTTCATGACTGTGCATGCTCTGCAATGAATTTTATTCCTATAATTTTACTGTGTTTGTTTAATGCTTGAATGGTGTGAGAGACTCGGTGAGCACAATGTGATGTTTCATAGCTAGTTTGCAAAAGGAGACACACAGCCGACTCAGGCACAGCTTTGTGGCACATGGTCCTGCAGAAATGAAAGAAAAGAGAGGCTGAATGTCATCGTGTGAAACAGAAAGAAAGATTTGATCCAGGTTGCCTTTTATGTGACTGAGCTCATGTGGCTTCCCCGAGGCTGCGGCAGAAAAAGGAAACCTTGTGTCTCTCACTAAATCAGTAGAAGCACCATCACTAGCTTCTTTAACACAATGTATAAACGTGTTGTTTCCATATTTAAAATGATTTTGGACACATCGGCAATCAGAGGATGGAAACTGTTCCACTGTGCAGTAAAGTAACCGCACGTGAAGGTCGTGTTACTAAAACGCATGTTTGAGATGGAGCACATGAGCACATTGTTGCTATCCTTATCAGTATATATGAATCATAACGTATAAAGCTTAGCTTCATACATATGGAGATCAAAATAATATAAATCAATAATAAAATGATAATAGCTCACGTGATTTTATATCAAAGAAAAAATGTGCACTGACCCTGAGGAAGACTCATGGCTGTCTAAAAGCAACGGCCCCACAGATGATTTTACATTTCAATTCTTGTTTCATACCAAAAGAATCAGAGTTTGTAGAGTTGCTAGAAACAGCAGCCACAGCGGATCGCGCTATGAGCTTTTTGTTGTTTTCTCTGGGTGTGCCTGACGAGTGTTGCTGAATAGCTGCACAGATTCAGCCTCTGCATTTCTGTGGTCTGAACTCCACCTCTCCATCTGTCTCTCTTTCTCTGTAACTCTCTGTGTCTCGCTAGCTGGTGATCGAGTTATCTCTGTGTCCTGTCTGAGCTTCAAAGGCAAAGTTAATTTCTTCTTCTCTCCAACAGAAGAGAAAGAAAAAAATGAGCTGAGGCAAAATTCTCGTTTCTTTCCTCTTTTTCAAAATAGAAAGGGGAGGGAAATTTGATTGTTTCACCTGTACTGGAAAACACACATGACGATAAGAAGATTAGGCCGATTAGTAGGTTAAGAAAATTATGTTGCTCCAACTTTGGGTTGAGAAGTTTTCAAATAGATCAGCAGCAAAACGTTGACGTCTTTTTTCTCCTGTGAATGCTGATTGAATATAAAAGACCAGTCATTTTGGCAGACACAACATTTTTCATCCAAACGCAGCGATATTCCAGTTACTCAAGGTCAAAGGGTGCCTGTCACAATGATGGATGTATAAGCAATAGATGCATTTTTAATACTGCATGCATACACACACGTGGTGTGTTTAGCTATCCCTGTGAGTGCTCGCCCTTTGCTGCTCCTGCACAAATAATATTATTTTACACATGCGCCGTCCAAACACTCAGTGCTGACTTCTGTTTGAGTGAATCGATCGGAGCTCTGACACTTTGGATGTACTGGACACTCTAATTGAACAGTGGGAATCGGGATCCTGTGAAATCCTGACGCACGCTGATCCATCTCCCAGTCCGGTTACATTATGTGATAAAATGAGCTAATGTACAGCAGACTAATGGGACAAGAGCAGGAGCGCCACAGAACTGACAAACATCCGGTTTTCTTCCGTGCACAAATGTGATTTTCCAAAATATAAACACGCTGCCAAAAACCCCACGCTTAGCTGATGCTGTCAGTCCAGGTGGTTGTGTGTTTGTGATTGTGTTTACTGATAAGAGGGACAGTTATTCTGCTGTTGTTTCAGATCAGTTCAAACAAGTAGAATTTAGTTTCAAAAGCAGAGTGAATCGAGCCAACCAAAAGCCTCTTTATGCAGTCGGCCTGTTTAGCCTTACGTACCGGGTGAGTGATAGCAAAACCTAAACATGCGATTTGCTCATGAGCACATCTGTTGCACCGGCCTCAGTGAAAGCCTAACCTCTATTCTCACTTTAAGGCAAACCTACACCCGACGTGTGAAAATGTGACGACTGGCCGAGGGTCCCCTTCGCTACGATGTCCTCACGTCAGCGGTTTAAAACTCAATCGGGTCCCCACTAGGATAGCTAGACAAGTGCATTCACACACAGTCACACGTGCACTCCAAGAGCAGAGAGATTTGGTGGTGAATGATGAGCTGCCACTAAAAGCATTAATATATCATTAGTATTGATTGCCATCAGACCCCCTGCTTTGACTTACACACACACACAAATACTGTACAGGCACACGTGCACAAACTCGCAGATACAGCACATTTGCTCCAAGTTTATCAAGACACACACACACAAACACGCACGTGTGCACACTTGACACACTATTGAGTTGTGGTTAAGCAGCCTATAGTGGTACAGAAGGCTCGCATCTTTACGTGGATCAATACAGAGAGCTCTTCTGGCCTTATGATTACTGAGGACCACTCCCTTCTGCAGAGACAAACACTCGCTCAAGCTCTCGCTGTCTGATTAAAATCTTGCTTGTTTCCTGAGATTTTGGATAAACGAAGGTGTGTTTAGTCACATAATTAACTGCTACGTGCTGTTAATGTTAGAGGGAACAGTTTGTTTGTTTTTCATTTTTCAATTTGACCACTGAGAACACAGAGCAGCAACATGTCCTCAGCCAAATAATGTGAGCACCAAAACAACATATTTCAAAAGTACAATTAGCAGTCTTCTTCCTTATCACACACACACACACGTAAACAAGCATCACGTCGTACCCGGTGCTCTTCTCAGAGCAGATTCAGTGAGAGCATTTCTGAAAATGACCTTTGCTTCATAGCAGTAACTATGATTGTAACTGGTTTTTAACTACCAACAAGCAGGTACTGGAAGCAAGTTGCATCACAACTCTGTAAGTAAACAGCTGGCCAAGTAAACGCAAAACACAAATACTTACATTATGTGCTCCGTTGTTAAAGGTGCTTATTATTCTTAATGTTTTACATCATCTTGCATCTAAAACACGAGACTGTCATAGTCACGATGGTTTATCTGTAATAGCTATCGAGTTCAACCCAAACCTTTTGCCTCAGTATCCCAGTTTTCTTTGGGTTTCTCCGATTGGCTCTGAAAAAAGCGACAGAATAATCCAATATGACATTTTCTGGGGAGTACATACGCACATGGCACAGATGGTGCTGTGTGATCAATTAACTCAGCTTTGATGCAAGTCAGTCTAAATGAGCCACGCATTAATATTTGATGGTTGCAGCGTTGATAGAACAACAGAAAGCTTTCCAGAGGAGACTGACAGGGCCTGGAGTCAGTCTGGCTAAGAGGAGTTAAAATGGTAGCATGACATAGTGTGTGTGTGTGTGTGTGTGTGTGTGTGTGTGTGTGTGTGTGTGTGTGACTGCGTGTATGCTGCTATTATCGTGAGTCACTGAGATGACACAAACTACATTCCTCTTGAACTAAGCAACCCTTTACTATCTCTGTCTGCATTTCTGTCTGCTCTGCTCTCTGCTTCACCTCTCCCCCTTCTTGCTCTCAGTTGACCCCTGCTAAACTCCCCCAGCTATCACTTAAATGTAAACCTACAACCACAGGTTTTTTGGTTTTTACACCAAGAGACCATGCTACGGCGCAACAAACACGCGGACACTAAACCCACATATTTTTAAAGGCCTCGTCTCTCGACCCAATAATCTGCTTTGTTAGTGTGTTTGTCTGCGTCAGCCAGTTTATCTCTCTGCCTCTGCCTGCCTGTCTGCCAGTTACCTCAACTAAAATATCAACATCGGTAAAGTGTATAAACAGCAGCACAGTCGTGCTGTAATGAAGCTCTCTGAGTACCTCTAATGGCAGTTTGGGGTATTGCAACTTTCTTTTGTAATTCTGTGTGTGTGTAGAGTCTTTTCAACATGAAAATCAGACTCTGTGTAAAGATTCTTACCTCAAGTGAAGCTTGGCATGTTTGCTGTTGCCATGGTGCTGGGGGCGGGTCAGAGGTGGCCATATTTGGATGAGAGCGGCTGAGTTATCACATAATGTTAGCGAGCTGCAATCATAGACTGTATGGGTCCAGTATGCAGACACATGCCTTGTAATTAGTGCTACATAAAACACTATTATAAGTTAATTGGAGCCTCTGGCATGTCACTGCATTAGATGATTGCATAAATCACCAACAACACAAATGTTTACTGAGACGTCTCTGTGACTGGAATTAGCAGCGATGAAGGTGAACTCCTAACGTTAAGCCTTAATTAAGTGTTAAAGAAGATTTATAAAGAAAACTTTGCTCTCACAGTGGTCGTAGTGAAAGGCTGTAAATATGTTTACTTCTGTTTTAATTTGGGAGTCTGTGGGCATTGGCATTATTTTGAAGTTCGCCCCAGACTGGAGAAATCCTTACATTTCTTAACATGTGAAAATCTGTACTCAATTTATTGTCTTTTTTCTCTCTCATCCCTTCCTTGCCATCTCTTTCCTCCTGTCGTCTTAACATGCTCTTCTCTTTCCCCCTCTTCCATCCTTTTATCCCTCTCTCTCACCAGTCCAGACGACAGCAGGACCCCAGCCCTGGCTCAAACATGGCCAACGCTGACATGGAACACAAGATGCGCTGAGGAGGAGGAGGAAGTTATGCAAGGAGGAAGAGTAGAGAACCCGTGCCGGCTGTCCATTCACTTTCAATGCAATCAACTGAAAAAGAGTTGAATGAAACTGCAGTTGTAGATCAGTTGTTTCTAACGATGAAGGTTTCGCGTGATCATTTCTACATGCGACTCGTTTTGTTGTTTTCAATATTTGAATGTAGATGAAAATTGATTGAATTGAAAGTGAATAAAAACCCTCGAAAAAAGGGCCGAGGACACAAAGGACCTGGGCAAAAAGTAGTTATATGAATATTTAAATGTTGAACACGAGCAGTTAATGTTACAGGATATTGTAGATGTGACACGGCTTTCACGGATGTCATTCAGATTTAAAAGCTTTAATATTTTTTGTCCAGGTCTGAAAGAAAATCGATGGATAGGGCTAGTTTTGCATACCAAAATGTATTTTCTATTACTATTACTGTTAAAATAGAGCAAGAGTGGTTGTCAGAGGGCTTTAATGTCATTACGGGGGAGGGAGGGCAGAAGCTGAAAGAAGCAGTTAAAGAGAGTTTGTTGTGGCCTGAGGTCACAGCTTACCAGCATCAAAGGTGTTGGAAAAAATTTAAATAATTTTAAAAAAAGGTTTCTGCATTGTTCAGTGTTGTGTAACACTTAATATTTGTTAGCATGCCCTTGTTTACCCCTATTATACCTAGCTCACGTCCTAAAGCCTGCTGTTTTCTGAGACCAAAGTTCACTTTGCTGGAAAGGGGAGGGGGGGGCGGAGGGGAGGGGGGAATAAAAGAAGAGGGAAACTTTACTTGCATTTACTTTTTTTTTTTTTAAGATAATTTTGCCAGGCTCTAGGGTTTAACAGCATTTGCTGTACTGTAATGGTAATTATCTATGAAAACATCACTATCATAAGATACCTGTGACGGTGAAATAACAGGTAATGTAGCAACAATCTGAAGGTAAGACAACAACAAATATGCTACAGTATCAGTGGCTCTGGAAGCAACTGGGAAAATTGTGTTTTTCTGGAGAGGGTTGGTCAGTCCGTGTGTCTTTTGTCTTCCAAGGGTTTCATTGATTGGGATACAATCAGTCTTGGCCTTTCTTTAGATGCATGAAACCAAACACAGGCCTGCCTACGCTCGTTGTTGTTCCCCACGTGGCCCGTCTATCATCAGAGCAATCGTTACAGTGCGTCGATTTGGAATAACAGGGTGATTCAAAACCATGTCATCATAGTGCTCCTGCTGCGGACCCCAGCAGGAGCACACAAAGGATCTGTGTCCTCATAGGACTTTTCAGATTTTCAAACCAAATGTCGCCTGTATGAACGATTTTTTTAAAAAGAGGTCGCCGTCTAATGAATCAGATGTATCTCCGAAATCTGGGATTTTTTCTTCTTCTCTTGGTTCATAAAAGATATATTCTATATATTGGAGATATGTGGTTTTCATCAGACAGTGAGCATCTGTCTGATCCATAACAGTTATATAACCCATCCATCCAGATCTGTCACCCAGATATTCCTTATCAGAAAAGGACAATAAAACCTAAATGCAGTCTAGCATCCCGTGTCCTGTTACTGCGTGATGAAATGGTATGTTTTTTGTTTGTTTTGTTATCATTTTTGTTTGTGTGAAAGTCATGATGTTTACTTTTTATATTACTTCTCACTTCTGTATATGTACTCGCTTTTGTTCAGCTTTCAGCTTTCTTATGAAGCAGCAGCGGCTGCTGTGCTTTTCTAGAGTTTAAAAGTACAAAATGTGTCCAGAAATTTGGGATGTTTGAGGACTTTGATGGATTTATTTTCCACATGTTCTTTTATTAATGTTATTATTTTTATTGCATTTGTTGTTATTTTATTTTAGTTTTTTTTTTTTTAAATCCACTTCCTGGGTTAAATACATTGACTGTGGATTAACTTATGTCCTGTTACCAGGCAACATATTTTTTTTATTTTTTGCAGCTGAAAGTTTATTTCAGTTTCCAATGTATTTTAAAATTAGTACAGTCAACGTTTTCATTATAATTATTATAACCAAGAAAACTCTTTGTTCCTGCCTTTCTTTCTTCTCATTGTTAGCAGTTGTGTCAAGATTGACATAAAATTAGAAAACTCTTCTTTTTGTACATTGAAAGCCACGAGTTTGTAACATTTTACATGATGTTTTGAAGTAATGTTGTTGCTAAGAAATGATAGTTTAAATTAAAATAAAAAGAACAAAAACTTAAACTCAAACAACGAAAAGAGACTTGAGGAAGTCGTACGTTATTTTTAAGTTAAGGCCTCGGGATCCAAATGATGCCTTAACTTAAAATGATGAAGGACTCATTTTTAACCAAAACTTCACAGAGAGTCCATCCTCTGTTTCCCCTTGCTTCAGGTAAAACAAAATAATACATTCTGGTTTTCAGATATACATGAAAGGATTTAATAACGTTAACCTAAGGTTTTTTTGTCTTCTCTCCCCCATTGGAGAATATTGAGAGCACAGAGAAATGCTTACCTTAGTCTCCTCATACCCTCCAAAGTCAGCTGGCCTTGTGACTCAGTGCTTGATAAGTTCAAGAACGTGGAAAATATATGATCTGTCTGAGGTTACCTTCAGTGGGATAAGTGGTGGATTATGTTGTCTGGGTTTAGCTCGGTGTTATGTTGAAAAGTTGAGACATAGCAATCAGATGCCACTGAAGACTTTGAATAGGGTGAGTGGACGAAGGGACAGAGTGAATGTGCATATAAAGCAGGTTATACCATAAGATGGGGTTAAAGTGATGCTGGTTTGAAGTTTTCATACTTTTACATGAATGCTAGCTGAGGTTTTAATGGGGCTGTAGCCAGTCTTGAAATTTTCAGGATTAAGGAATTTGATTTCATTCAGTGTCAGTGATGGTAAAAATGGCATTTTCACCATTTTTTGGTGGAAATTGAGCATTAATGAACCATTAATGAACCGGTACAGCACAATGAAGGGGTAAGAAGTAGGTGTTAAAAGCAGAATGGTATGAGGCATTTTCAACTAGGTTGTGTTTTTGTAAATTGATAGCATGTGTACCAAATTTGGATAAAGCATTCTGTGATAAATGTGGGATTTCTTCCACATGGTCAAATCTGAAATTATATATCTATGGATTTTAACAGCGTCCTCAGGTAAAGAAAAATTAGCCAGATAAGACTGGAACTTCATAACCAAGTCAAAGATTTAGGTTGTATTTAGTGAACATGCAGCCCTCATCAAATTATAAGCACGCCTCAGGTGGAGTCCATCCCTCAGTTTTCTTAATGCAGGCATTAAGGCAAACCATAAAACATTTTTTCTTCTTCTTCTTCTTTTTTTTTTTTACCTAAACTGTTTATGTTCTTAAGTGTTTAACTTATTTATACTTACAACAGCTCTGTGATATTTAACAGCTTGGGCATACTTTCAGTTTCTCCTGCCTGCTTGTGGTCTATGTTTCCCTCTCTTTTAGGGTTGAGCTTGTCCTCCCAAAGAAAATATGAGATACTCAATTTAAAATGTTGGATGTTTTTCAGAATAAACCTGTATTAATTCTTTGATTTGTTTATGTCTTTTTTTCAAACTAAATATAGCAGTTGAATGTCTTTGAATCAATGAAACTGGCATGTCAGTTTTTCCCTAGACTATATATGTATATCCAATTCAAATCAATTTTATTTACACAGCGCCAAATCATGACAGCAGTCAAGGCACTAAGGTCGACCCTACAATAATACAGACAGAGAAAAACCCAACAATCACATGACCCCCTATGAGCAAGCACTTTGGCGACAGTGGGAAGGAAAAACTCCCTTTTAACAGGAAGAAACCTCCAACAGAACCAGGCTAAGGGAGGGGCGGGGCCATCTGCTGTGATTGGTTGGGTCTCCTTTACCATGAGCAGTCAGATTACCTTGTAAAATAAACTAAAGTAGGACCTTTTCACTCCACACTTAGCACAGTGCAAAAACACAGTTATTACTAATAATATTAATAATATCCCAATTAGCCAAGACAGTATAAAAGGAATTACGGAGTTTAACCTTAAATTAGTTTTGTGACAAGTTGTGCATCTTTTTTGCATTTATTCCTTTTGAAACAAAATGTCGGAAACTTTGATTAAAAGGGCTGTAATCTCTCTACTGTGTGGATCTGCCCTAGAACATCTTCCTGGTTGGACATCGCTGGAACACCTCACCCAGGAGGCATCTTAGTAAGATGCCTAAACCACTTCAGCTAGCTCCCTTCAATGGGGAGAAGTTACAGCTCTACACTGTGCCCCTCCTGAGTTACTGAAGCCTTTTTTCCATTAGTACCTGCTCAGATCGGCTTAATGCGACTCGAGGCGGTCAGACTCGGCATGACCTGTTTTCCATTACACTAATGTCTGTGGGGCCGTTTTGAATTTCTTGAAGGAGAAAAAAATCCATAGAAAGACAAAAAATGTCCTCGTAATTTTCTGCCAGTACATTTTGGGGGGTTTTACGGAGGTTTGACGGAGTTTTCTGTAAATGATAAAACGGAAAATTCTGTAGATTTACAGTATACTCTCTGTACTATTTACGGACGTTTCCTTCAGCTATAAAACAGAAAATTCCGTTCACAGTATATTTTCTGTATCATTAACTGATATTTTCCATTCATAGAAAAATTGAAATTTCTGTTTATATTACTATTTCATAGCACTTCTTTTCACTGTAACTCATTAAATATGGTTTTTATATCCTTACACGTACATTTTTATGCAATTACAACCAAGTGCACCATGTGCTCAAAAATTCATAAATTAAAACTTTTTAAATTAATCTGTGCTTAGTACACAACAACATTGGTACAATTAATGTTAGATACTCTTTTATCCTCCTCAACTCAAAAACTATACTAAGATAGAACAACAGAATCCATCTCGTCATAAAACACTAAACAGCTGATACATGAGCAAAGTAACTCACAAGCTTTCAAATTTGAGCATTTTTATTTCCTTGAAATCTGTTTGCCCTCATGTAAATGTGTTTACATACATTCATTCAGCTTTGGATTACTTAATATATTATCATGCTGTTTACAGCTACATGAATGTACTATTGCTGTGTGATTTATTAGTATTACTGAAGGTCCGCGGCTCCGAACCGTAGTAAAGGGACCTCTGGCTAATACGTCGGGTTCGTGTCGGGCTCGTAGCTGAAAAATAGCTTTACTTTGTTGTCTGGGTCGACTTTGCTAGTGAGAGACAGAGAGAGGCGTTGAAAGGCTGCTCCAACGGAACTTGTTGTTTTTGGAGGAAAACACGAACACGGTGTACAGTCGAGTCTTAATAGCTTACTTACAGCTGGGCTCGTCAGGCTCTCTTCTTGGCTGCAGTGGTTATTATTATATTTACATGCTTCCAGCTCCCGTTTCTGATCGGTGACAACTCGTAATTTTCCTTTCTCTCCCTCCTCGCGCTCACAGACACATAACAGGTATAGCAGTCCATTCTCCCTGCAGCACGGACTACACTGCTCATCAGGCTGCATGCTTTAGGGCAGGGGTGCTCACACTTTTTCCGCATGTGAGCTACTTATAAAATGACCAAGTCAAAATGATCTACCCACTACAAAAATCCAAAACATATACTTATTTATAAATATATTGAGGATTCTTTATATCTACAATGTATATACATGCATAAGATAAGATAAGATAAGATAACCTTTATTAGTCCCACACGTGGGAAATTTGTTTTGTCACAGCAGGAAGTGGACAGTGCAAAAGTTATGACGCAAAAATTAGAATACAATAAGAATAAATACAGTACACAGCTGTACAGAATAGAATAAAATAATATACTATATACAGTAGAATAAAATAGAATAAAAATATACAATAAGATAAAAATAGAATACGAATGCTATATACAACTGAGTAAAAATACAACGATGCCAGAAAAGATTATTGCACTTAGTGTTATTGCACATGTGTGGATGTGTGTGTTTGTTCAGTTAAAGTCTAACCGCAATATCCAATATTTCACAACACAATTAACTATGTAAATTTTTTGTCATTACCTGAGTTTACTCTGATGACTTGCACTGAATTGAATCAGCCAGGGATGCATAGTCCGGACAGTAGCTGCTGACGGCCAGGTTTAAGAGAAAAAACCGAGAGCTAAAAATTGGAGTTAACTCGCTGACTAGCTTGTCAGTTTTACTACACTTCGCGCCGCTGTTTGCGCATGCGCAGCGACCTAAGCGTCAGAAAAAATCTGCTGTCATCTGACTGGCTTCCCTGTATCAATCAAGTGACGGGATGGATGATAGGCTGGCATCTATTTTTTTTAATGCCATGTGATCTACCAATATTACCTTTGCGATCGACTGGTCGATCGCGATCGACGTATTGAGCACCCCTGCTTTAGGGCAATGCCTGTAGCATTCTGCCTGTTAGCTTAGCACAACAACAAAAAGGCGCTCTCTCACCAGGAAACACACAGTCGCAGAGAGAGCGTCATGTATGTATGTACATGTACTCCGTTACTCCCCAACACTGAGTATACACATGTAGTCAGTTATAGCCAAACACATTTGTGTGAACATTTGTCCGAGATTAACTCTTTGGGGTCTTTACCTTACAACATGACATACTTTGAATCAAAATTTGTTGACTGTTTAAGTGGTGCCACATGAATAAAACTGAACAGATCTAAAGGTGTTCCTGAAATTTGGGTTTATTAGAACAGGACGGATGGATAACCACAGGACTTTTCCCCATATGAAAACTAAAACACAAAATAGATTAAGACAGATTACTGTTCCAAACTTAAAGATAAAAGTGCATTTACTGGAATTGTTTTGACAGCTCTTGCTTTTCAAAGACAGTGAGGAGCAAAGTACAAGTAGAAGTGCTTTTCCTGATGAAGAGTTAAACTGTAAACAGCAGCGTAGTGAATAAGGATCTGTGTCCACGAATCTTCAGCAGTGACAACACTTAAACATCATAGTTCAAAATCCTTAATGCACACCTTTTTCTCCACTGAGTTCAAATGCTCTTAGCTGTTTAAGTAGAGGAAAAAGTCATATTTCATGACAATTAAATGTTAGACAAGGCTCTGAAAACGAGGTCACGGTTACTTCCCAAGCAAAAACCTCTGCTTGTACGCACAGAACCTAAATTGCATCAAATAAGACAATAATAAAACAAATGACTGCAAAGTGACACCAGAAGCTGGAGAAGAGCAAGCATAAAGTGACATGTTATGTGTGCACAATTTCTCTTGGTACCACGCTTCATATACCAGTGTGACAAAGCCCTGAATGCAGCCTGCAGGTTAGTTCATCAAGTTCCAGCTGAGCTTTTTTTTTTTTTTTTTTTTTTTCTTTTTTGCCTGTCCCGTTTGGCTCTTTTGCATCAGAATTGTTGTCTAAAGGCAAAGAAAGATGCCCAACGGATTTACTTTACCAAATTGACCATCCCAGCCTTGCCGTAATGGTCCATTTGATTCACCTTTTATTGTTTATTTTATTTTCACTTACTGAATACGGGACAGACTTGACTGGGGGAAAGAAGGGGAGAAAGAAAGAGGGAAAGAGAAACAGCTGAGAAGAGGGACGGGGGAGAAGGGCAAAAGACAAAAACCAACAGAACGGGCAGAGAAAAAAAATGCATATATCAATCACCTGGATCACCTGCTGAGAAAGAAAAAAGAAAACAAGCAGAAGAGAACAAGAGTAATAGAATAAACAACATCACAATGATATATGGGAATATGACAGTAAATACTAAATGTTAAACATTATTGTGCAGCACATAAGATCAACAGAACACAGTGTGCTTTGAGGTAGGAGCCAAAAAGGGTGTAGTTTGTGGGTGTGATCACCCGTGTGTACACCTGTGAGCATGGACGCGCTTGTTTTTTGTTTTTTTAAAAGGTTCCTTCATGTAATAATCTGCTAGAGAGTGTGGGGGGGCCACAGCCCCGTCCTCCAGGGCATGAAGCAGGTATGGAGGAGATCAAAACTCCAGACATCCAGAGGCCCCCAGAACACAAGAGACCAAGGAAGACCAACAGAGGGGCGCCACTGTCCCGGAAAGAGCTGAGGAGAGTCCCAGATGAGGGCTCACTCAGCAGCCGCGGAGCAGAAGCCAGGGGGAGTTGCAGTGACGCGCCCGTGAGCTCCGCCGGCAGCCAGCTGCGCCTGAGTGACCGAGCCCCAGGCCGAGAGGCCGGGGGCACCCCACCTCCGAAGTGGCCCGAGCGAGCCCCAGGCTCCAGGCCCCAATAAGCGGCCGCCAAGGAGTGAGCCGGTGTGTACCTGGACGCCCATCCCCGGACACAAAGAACCACCAACGCACCGATGTCTGAGGGGGTCCGCCACTGGCAGGGAAAGTGGTGGTAGGGGGAGATAGGCCTCCAAACCTTGGAGGGCCTGAGATGTCCCCAGAGAGGTGGCGCCTGACACCCAACCTGACATATAGACACAGACATACAGGCACACACAGACACAAACATCCATTCCCACCCTCATGCTCTCATATGCACTTACTCCACACTCAACCAACGTGGAGACAGACATAAAGAGACGCTGTACACACGATCACACTCCCCAAGCGTACTCTACAAACCGGGTCTAGGTGCCCCCGCCCCTGGAGGGGGGAACTGCACCCAGACCCAGGTGGTGTTTCCCTTTTCCCTGCGGTGGGGGGAGGCAGACCGCCCCGACTCCGCAGCAGCAGGGAGGCCCCACACTCCAGACCGCAGTCGGACGGCCAACTCCTCCTCCTAGCCCCCCCGCTCCAGCAGGTCGCAGAGAATGGGGGTGAGAGAAGACTCCAAACCTCCCTCCACCCGCTCATTGTAGTGTTGATGCATGTGTGTTCTAAGGTGCATTTAAAACCCAGGAGGGCATGGAGCTACCTGCCAGAGAGCAGCAGGTAAGCGCATGGTCCCTCCTGCTAGCCCTCAATGTCTACGTGTATTTAAAATTGAGAGGTGGGCAACGATGCCAGGGGTCGGGTGTACACCCTGATGGTACTTTGGACTCCGTGTATCGTGCCCACCCCCAAGATCCTATATGTATGTGTAATGAGAGTGTGAGTAATGTGAATGTCTAAGTTGTGGGATAAAATTGAGGCAGAGGCAGCCAGAAGGGGACAGAGGGGGGGGTAGCCTCCTCTGCACCCTGGTGACATACCCCTACTC
Source organism: Aulonocara stuartgranti (assembly GCF_965226115.1). NCBI lineage: Eukaryota > Metazoa > Chordata > Actinopteri > Cichliformes > Cichlidae > Aulonocara > Aulonocara stuartgranti. The sequence continues at coordinate 68,811,176 of NC_138945.1, forward strand.
CAAGGCCCTGCATGTGTGGGTGGTTGTGGTGGAGCGGGAAGAGGGAGGCAGCTGGAGATGGGGAGGGAAGGAAGGGAGGGGCAAGTGACCCCTCCCTGGGGCCAGCTCCCCCGCTGACCCCAGTAGGCACCCCCATACTCCGCGACCCGCCAGGGAAAGGGGGCCCAGGCCCATCCAGACCGGGCCCAGTGCAGCAGCGCCGCCCGGCCCCACAGAGCCCGGGACAGTCCACCCAACCCCACCACAGAGAAAACTGCACCCACCCCACCATCCACTCATCTTCCAGACTACATAAGACAATAAACACCCAGGCTGAGATCTTCCTCCACCTCTCCTGTATCTCCCCCTCCTGCAGAGGCAGCTCCTGAGGAGAGGAAAGCTCCTGCAAGATGTGACAATCTCCCCCACCAGTTGAAGAGCCCCCCAGGTGGCTCGACGCACCGGCGGCACCCTGCTCCAGGGCTGGGCCCCCATGCACCCACCCGCCCACAACCCCGGCAACACACCAACCAGGACCCAAGCCCCGGAGGCCCGGTCCGGGTCCCAGCCCAGAGACGGAGCGCCCCCAGAACCTCACGCCCATCCCGGACCCACCCAGGGGCAGCCAGGCTACCAGGTCAGTAACCCACGTCCGTCAGCACAGACCCTCCCCTAGCCCCGCTGCACGCAGCCGCGAGGAAACAGTCACCGGAGAGCCAACAGAGCCCCTAACCGGACATGACCGCTACCCCGGGTTGAGCCCCCCAAGGAAGATGCCTCCGGGGAACCCCCCGACGCCCTAAGCCTGTCCCTACCCCCACACCAATCACAACAGTGAAGGCGGGACCTAACTATGACCCCCCACCCCCACTAGGTGATGGAGCTGATCAAAGGAGCCCAGAGCAATTGATCTGATGTGGTGGCAGAGGCTGTATCAAGACTAATGTAATCTAATAGATAATTTCTATATTGGTTAGAATTAAGATTATTTTTATTTTTCCAGTTCATGAGGACTGTTTTCTTGGCTATGCATAGGGCAGTGAAGATCATATGGGCTATATTCTTTTCTGTAGTGACATTATCTAAGCTGCCCAACAAACACACTAAGGGGGAAGTTGGAATGTTACATTTCAGACACTTCGATAAGTCTTCACATATCTCGCGCCAAAACTTCTGAACTGGTGGACAGAACCAAAGAGCGTTGGTGTAATTGTCCGGTGAATTGGTTTGGCAGTGTGAGCAGTTGTTGGTAGACGTAAAGCCCATCTTGAGCATCCGATGACCTGTATAGTGCACTCTATGTAATATTTTGTATTGAATTAATTGAAGACTGGGATTTCTAATTAGATGAAAGGTTTTTAAGCAAATCTGAGACCAGAAGTTTTGGTCTAAGTTAACTGATAAATCCGCTTCCCATTTTGCAATAGGAAGTGATATTGATTCATCTGTTTTAGAAAGCATTCTGTATATTTTGGATAGTAATTTGGGGGGTTTAAGAGTAAGAAATTGAACCACACTTGGTGGTGTTTGTAGTTCAACTTGACCCGGTTTAAATTTCTTTTTTACTATGGATTTAATTTGTTGATATTCTAAAAATCTTTTCTTGTTGATCCCATATTGTGTAACTAGTCCGTCAAATGAAATAAATTCTGTTCCTTCTAGTATATGTTCTAAATATTTGATTCCTTTACCACTCCAATCTGAAAAGTTTATCATATTATTGTTTTGTAATATGTCAGGGTTGTTCCAGATAGGTGTACGTTTGCATGGGATTAATGAAGACGCCGTCAATTTTAGAAACTCCCACCATGCTGTCAGAGAAGAGCTGATGCTGATGCTTTTAAAGCATTCATGTCGTTGGATGTTTGAGCTGATAAATGGTAGGTCTGAGATCTCTAGATTATTGCAAAGTGCTTGTTCTACATCTAGCCAAGGTTCATCTAAGAGGGTGTGTTTTAGCCATCCTGAGATAAACTGAAGCCTGTTGGCTAAGAAGTAGTGCTGAAAGTTAGGCAGTTCTAGTCCTCCTTTATCCTTGGTCTTTTGTAGTGTTTTTAAGCTTATACGTGGGGGTTTATTTTTCCAAAGGAATTTGGACATACATGAATCTAGAGATCTGAACCAATCTTGTGGCGGTTTAGTTGGGATCATTGAGAATAAATAATTTATTTTTGGTAAGACCATCATTTTTATAGCGGCAACCCTTCCCATGAGTGATATGGGTAGACATTTCCATCTAGCCAGATCATCTTCTACCTTCTTTAAAAGTGGGATATGGTTTAATTTAGTTAGATCTGCAAGCTTGGGAGAAACATTAATACCTAAATATTTTATATTTCCTGATTGCAGTGGTGTAGAAGAGGAATTATGGAAGGAGCAATTAATCGGTAGGACTGTAGATTTTGACCAGTTAATTGAGTAATCTGATATTCTTGCAAAAGAGTTTATCAGTTCAATCACCCCAGAGATATTGGTTTGTGAATTTTGGAGAAAGAGTAACACATCATCCGCATAAAGGCTGATTTTATGTTCCACGTTCTTGCATTTTATGCCCTTAATTACTGAATTCTGTCTAATTGCTGCTGCTAGTGGTTCAATAAAAATTGCAAATAGTGAAGGGGAGAGTGGGCATCCCTGCCTGGTGCCCCTCAAGAGACAGAAGCTGGAGGATGTCTGGTCATTTGTTCTAACACAAGCTGTTGGGGAATTATATAATATTTTTAACCAGTTTATGAAAGAGGATCCAAAACCAAATTTGTGTAAAGTTGCAAATAGAAATTTCCAGTTAACTCTGTCAAATGCTTTTTCTGCGTCTAAAGAGAATATTGTAGTTTCAAGGTTTTTACTGTATGAGTAGTCTATCAAATTAAGTAATCTACGTGTATTTGTTGATGAGTGCCTACCTTTTATGAAACCAGTTTGGTCAGGATGAATTAAGAGGGGGGTTATTTTCTCCAGTCTCTTTGAGAGAGCTTTGCAGATTATTTTAAGGTCTACATTTATAAGGGATATTGGACGATAGCTTGAGGGATATACAGGGTCTTTGCCTGGTTTTAGCAGGAGATTAATGTTTGCAGAATTCATATTTGATGGAAGTCTGCCCTTTTCTTTAATTTCCAACAATGTTCTGTAGAAAACTGGTGCTAGAATCGACCAGAATTCTTTGTAGAATTCTGCAGGAAAGCCATCTGGACCTGGAGCCTTATTATTGTGCATACTTATCAGGGCTTCCTGGAGTTCACCTGGTGTCAGTGGTGAATCCAGTGCCATTGCTTGAGTGTCCAATAATTTTGGAAGAGTTATGTTGTCCAAAAACTGATCAATTTCTTTTTTAGATGGGTTTATTTGTGGTGAATACAACGTTTTATAGAAATCCCTGAAAATGTTGTTTATTTGTATCGGGTCATATATTGTGTTCCCAGATGAATCTTGAACAGCACATATAGTTGTTTTTTCTTTATTTATTTTTAGCTGGTTTGCTAGAAATTGACCGGATTTATTACCATGTTCATAATTTTGTAGGCGTAGTCTTTGTACTAAGAATTTTGTTTTTTTATCAATTATCTCATTTAATTCTAGTTTTGTTTTGCGTATTTTGTTCAATGTTTCCTGATCTTGGTGGGACGCGTAGGCTTCTTCTAGTGATTTGATGTTTTTTTCTAATTCCTGAATATTTTTGTTTTCTTTTTTCTTTTTATGTGATGAGAAAGAAATTATTTTACCTCTCATCACAGCTTTCCCTGCTTCCCATAGAACAGAAGCTGATGTTTCGGGAGTGTCATTATAGTTCAAATATGAAGTCCACTCTTTTTAAAAATATTTAATAAAGTCTTCATCTTTAAGTAGTGATATATTAAATCTCCAGTTTTTTCTTGACGTAGTATTATTCTTGTGCATTAGTGTTAAAGATACAGGAGCATGATCGCTGACAGCTATAGGGTGAATCTCAGTGTCTGAAATGTCGTTCAGCAGTGAGCTGCTGACCAAAAAATAATCCAGACGAGAGTAGGAGTGATGGACATGCGAGAAAAAAGTATATTCCTTACTGGTGGGGTGAAGGGAGCGCCATGCAAGTCGCTCATATACTGTTTGATTATATTTGTGGACTGCCAATTACGCCGAGTTCCTGCTGTATTGAGCCTATCCATGTCTTCATTTAGTCCAAGGTTGAGGTCGCCTCCAAGAACAAGTGTGCCATCTAAGTGTTCAGAGAGTGCACTGAAAAAACCGTGAAAGAATGAGGGATCATCAACATTTGGACCATATACACTTGCAATACACAGCTTTTTATCAAGTATAGATAGTTTAATGATTAAGAATCTGCCCTTAATGATTAAGAATCTGCCCAGCTGAGCTTTAAATAAAGTACACTCAGCTTTTCCTTGGATTTTCAGAGTTGCTCAGTTCATACAGGAACTGCAGCAGTCGGGGTTAACGTGTCACTGTGTTGCTCCTCCATCTCAGTCATTGAGACTAGTCGCAATTTATTCTGAGGAAAAAAAGAGGAACAAAAAGATATTTTTAAAAAGTTTGTATATTTATTCTTTTTTTTACCTTAAAATGTCTATCGTTTCATATTATACCCTATCGTTTGTTGCAAAATAAACTGTTTACAGCAATATTTTTTCATGGTTGTGATGGTCACTGTAGTGGCTATATTACTTTCTTAAAGTTCTCTCCTTCTCTTATACTTAAAATAACCAGACTATGGACGGACAAGCGACTGTTTCTATGCATACTATCGTTACCAACAATGACAGTAAAACCATCGTGTGGCTCCGCCGTCCGCTTGTTTATTTTCTACATAAACCTTTCACAATAAAGCTCAAGATCCTGTTGAGACTTTTCAATAATAAAAAATAAAAACATCAAGTAACTATAAATGGCGCTTACAGTCACCACGCGGATGCAGGCACAGAGAATACCAGCATGACCAGCGAGGATGAGGCAGAACCAGCTAGCTCCAAACTGAAGGACCAGTCAAAACAAATCGAGGGCCTTATTGCTAAACGAGGGGCTACCTCTGTAGCATGGACATGGTTTGGTTATGAAAAGTTTGACACGCCCCAGAAAACTGTACTATGCAAATTATGCCACAAACTGGTCCCCACCACCACTCAAACATGACAAACCTCTTTAACCACCTACACAAGAATCACATGAAAGAGTTTCAAGAGAGTTTACGAATGAAAAGCAAAAAAAGAGTCATCAGGTGCTCAAAATAAACCTTAGACTCAAACGTTAGAACAGGCTTTTCCTCGCAGCACGCCGTGTAATAAATACTCACAAAGAATGGCGGCCGTTTAAACTCATGTCTAAAAGTGTATAGTTTCATGCATCGGTCAAAACACTCGACTCCAGGTACACGACGCCCAGCTGGAAACACTTCACACAAGTTGAGTTGCCCGAGATTCATAGAATTTACAGAAATGGCACTATTTTGTGATATATATCGTTATCAGGAGAGATACGTCTTATATTGGGATGACATATCACACAGCCCTACAAAGAATAATAATTCACGTGGAATTGCATACACATAGCAGCATTCTGTTGCAACATATGCAGTTTATAATCAAAGTGACATAAATACCTTGAAAAACTAAATCAACCACAACATTGAACTCACCTTGTGTTTGTAGAGAAGGTGATCAGGGTTTTTCTTCATTTCCTGAGACCAGCTGCTCTGGATCATCACCACCTTGTATCTTCATCTTTTTTTCACTGGGGGAAGTCTTTCCTTTTCATTGCTCTGCACTGGAAAACCAAAGTGTGTGATCACAGGTGAAATAAGTGATATTTTTACACTGCAGGATTTAGAGTGCTTCAAGTAGTGAAGCAAGTAGCTCTTGATGCATTTCTCAAAAAATCTCTAAGGATCTGAATTTTTAAGAAAGATACAAATATCTCTGCTTATATTTGGCTAAAAGCTTGATATAGACATAACAGTTTATAATATGTCAGCATCCCCCAAAAGACATAAAGCTCCTGCACACCAGCATTGCGCTTACAATATACTTCAGTCAAGATATAGTTATTATTGATTTATTATTGAATTTTTTTAGTAATAATTATTAGTATATGTTGGAGTAAAAACACAGTTACAGGGGAAATGTGTCTGTCTGCAAATATTAACTAAACATTTTTATGTGCTACAAAATAGACATAATTGTAAATGTGCTGAGGTGAAACTATACTTTCAATAATTTTACCACTACAGTCTGTTAACCACCAAATTAATCTATGCTGGTCAGCTAGCTAAAACTCTTTACTTTAGCAGCCCAAAACAGAGGCTAACATTAGCATTTGTTAGCGTCAGCCAGGAAGGTCTGAGACAAACTAGGGTAAGTGTAACTTTGCCTGAAACCCTTTAAAGTGTACAGTAGAGCCAATTGTAAAACACAGGTGATATAGTACTTATTAGAATCCTAAAATAATTTCTTCCTCTCTGTACATTAGTAGAACCATGAAGTTCTCACTTTTCTGTGTTTGACTTAATAAAGCTTAAGTCATGTTAAACTTAAACAACGATTATTTTAAAAATGAGTCAGCAAAATGTTCCTGACTTGTCTGGAGACAGCAGAAACCAGTTAACAAATAAATTAACAATTCTTTCTAAATAAAAACAAGGAGTCTTTTGAAAAACATTATTTTAATAAAAGAACATATGAGTTTAAATATTTACCACAGAAATGTGAAGGCAGTTTCTCCAACTCCAGAGTCCAAAATCCAGATGAAGTCTAAAAGAAGTGTAATGGCTGCTCTTACTCTGACTTTTCCCTCCTTTTGGGGTTCTTTTTCCCAAAATGCATTGCAGTAGTTGAGAAATTCAGAAAAATACCTGTAAATGACTAATACGGAAAATTCCTTTACATTTATACTGTAGATTGTACTGTACTTTTGGATTTTTTTTACAGTGCAAGTGATGCCACTAATTAGCCAATCAGTGGCATGTTGATATCACATTTTCAGTTCACTTGGAAAACCAGTCAAGTAGGTACTAAAGAAGTAACTGGTACCAGGTACTGTCACCTAATGGAAAATCCTAAAAACCATGTCGAGCCGTGCCGAGCCAACCTGAGTAGGTACTAATGGAAAAAGGCTATAAACTACTCACCCTGTCTCTAAGGGAGAGATCAGCAACACTTCAAAAAAAGCTAATTTTTCATTCTTTTAGTCACTACCCAAATTCTATAACCATAGATGAGACTAGAAACATGGATCAATTGGTAAATTGGCACTGCAGGGTCCCAATCCATCTGCCAATTTCCCGCTGCCCCTCACCTCATTTGTGAACGAGATCCCTCCGCTTGGGGCATTCTGCCCTTTTCCAGCTGAGAACCATGGCCTCAGACTTAGGGGTGCTAATTCTCAGTCCTGATGCTTCACACTTGGCTGTGAATCCTCTGGTGTGAACTGGAGGCCTTCACATGACAAAGCCACATCATCCACAAAAAGCAGCGATTAGATTCTGAGACCACCACAATGGAAGCTTTTTGGACCACTCATCATCAGGCTGTGATCAGTTGAAAGTTTGGCTCCTCTCTTCAGTTTGACACCATTTCTCCCGTTCCCGTTTCCCCAGCTCTCTCTTGCTGCCCACATGACTGTTGAAGTGCCTCGCCCCATAGGGGTTTTTGAATCCCTCTTCATCTTGCCACTGAACCACAGCCTTGGGAAAGCCCATCTGTGGATTTTGCTCCTGGCAACATAGCCCCTAGGATCCTGGGACACACAAACTCCTCCATCACAATACGTTTGCAATCCACGGAGGGGAAGTATAAAATTATTTTAAAAATAAAGAGCTTTAACCTCCTAAGATCTGAACTCTTCCACAGCATGCATTTTTAATTTCTCTTTGATATTTGGGCAGATTGGGACCTGATGAATGTAAAAACAAAGAATTATCAGAATTTTCTTTTATTCATATGAGGATATTCGTTTAAAATTTCGATAGAACAGTAGCAGTATAATGTCTTCGTATGCGGATACCAGGCTCTTGTAGAGCAAAATTGAGTATTTTGGTCTAAACAACCCAAAATGTGATGTCCACATATGTGAACGCCAGGTCCTAGGAGGTTAAGTCAAATCATGTTATTGTCTGTGAAGGTTCTCAGTCATCTTATTATCTTATTATTATAATATGATTAAATAAATGTAATTTATGATTAATAAAGTATGCTGATTCTGATTCTGAAAAATGACATGGCTACACTTTGCTGACCAGTTAAAGCATTTAGGAAAGTTTGAAGTTAGAGTTGGTCAGTTTCTTAAAAAAACTGTAATAATTTAGCACATGATTGTCTCATAAAGGCACAGTATGCATTCATTTTCAGGGTTTTACTCCTTGAAAATAAAGAAGAAGCTGGATGAAAACTTGCACCAACTTTATTTCCTCTTTGTTCTGAGTAGACCACTAGCTTTCAAATGTAGCATCTACGGGGAACATGAGCATCAGAAGAGTGTTAAATGTTGCTTAGTTTAGTTCTGGTATATTTTAAAAATGTGAAAATTGTTTAAATTCAAGTGGCTGATAGGATTAAAAAAACAAAACATTCACAGCTCTGGAGGGACAAACAAACGAATGTTTGTGCTTTTATCCACTTTTGATAGTGGTGCACGAATCGTTCAATACTCAAGAATCACTTTACTGACTCTGAATCATGATTCACAAGCCCAACTGACTCACTGTAGAAAGCTCACATCAAGACAATAGCTCCTCAGTTCACACTAGCATCGCTCTGCTAACATGCTAACAGCACATCTGAGTTACTCCCATCCTGTGCTGAATCGTAGCATGAACGAATCTCACCCCCTCCCTCCTGGCTCACAGCTTCTTCTTCTTCTTCTTGGTTGGCAACCAATGTCAAGGAGCATTACCGACCCGGGGCACACAGCTCAGCGGACATTTAGATGAGAAAATATATATTTGACACATTTGAGGAAAAAACTAATAAAATAACATAAAAATAAATAAAATAAATGTTCTCTTTAGAAAACTTTTTTTTGCTCTTTTTTGCTCTATAAAAATAGTTGTTTTTCTTTTTCAATCACTCATCTTAGCAGTAGGATTTACATGAAAAGAGAAACAAATTAAGTTTGAGTGAAAATGTACATTTTTTCCACTCTCTGGTCAACTGACTCAGTGACTCAAATGACTCAAGAAACCCGATTCACTTTGGTGAGTGACTATTCAAACTCGATTCAGTAAAAAGAATCAAATTTACCATCACTAACTTTTGAAAAACTTGCAGGAGAGTTTTTTTTTAAACTTTATTTAACAAACAATGAGTATACAACATACGAACAGATGAAGTATACAAAACAACAGAACATGAACACACAAAGCCAAGGGTAAAAGAAAAAGGTAACAATTATAAGAATACACGCAAAAATTCACATACATACATTGTTTTGAGAGCCTTTTTGTTGGTGGAGTCTGATATTGATTGTATGTACATTTTCACATCCTTAAAATAATGACAGAAACATGGTGTTTTGTTAGTAAACTTACATTTATGGATAAAAAATTTAGCTAAAAGTATTAACAAATTTATCATAAAAAACATTTATCATACTTCTTGGGAAACTTAAAGAAACAGAATAAAACATTTTCCCATCGTAAAGAAAACTCCCTTAAAATATGGACAATAACAAAGCTGCTAAATTCCTTCCAGAATCTCTGTGTAGAAGAACAGTACCAAAAAAGATGTGTCACAGTTTCTGGATGATCCCCACAGAAAGTACAATTAGTATTAATGTCCCTTTTAAATTTTACCATGAAGTGACTGGCTGGATAACATTTATGTAGAATTTTATATGAGACTTCTTTCACCTTATTTACAATCAAGTATTTATGGGGGACCATCCAGACTGTCTTCCACTTGATATCTGGAACATATCGGTTTCAATAAGATATTATATATGGGAGAGAGACGATATCTTCTTGGAAGCAGGAGAGAACTTAAAACGTCTCTAGCTGTCACCTGACCATGACGTCATGACGTCGACCTCGAATGTGCGCCGAAGACAGGAAGTTGAATTATCAGCTGATCCTACTGGCTGTTGTTGATGCCTGAAGTTGCTGTTGTTTGGACGCCGTGTCGCTCTTATCAGGTCCTGACATTGAAGACACGTTAAAGCGCAGAAAGGGACACGGTGGGCATTTACCGGCCGGCGAGCTTATGAGTGACACGGAAAGCGTTTCCGCGCGAGTACTTGGGAATTTGCGCACGAGCGACGAAGAGCTAGCGCTCGAGCTTAAAGCTTCGCTGAAACGAAAAAAGAAAAACAGCAGAGACAGCCGACGGCTCGGCGTGCTGTCTTTTGTTTATGTCGTGTCAGTTTGAACCGTGATATTCATCATTTCTGTCTCGACTTTGAGAGTCTTTTACGTTATTTATATTTATACTTGATTGAAAATAAGCCAACAGGGCAGCTAGCTCGTCCGCTAATGTTAGCTCGTAGCGCGAAGAAAAACAGTCTTGTTGACAAGATTTGATGCTTTCGTAACCGCCCAACTGTGACAGATGATAAACATAACGGGCGGAAACAGCTGAGTTTGAAAGCGCTATTTTCGTGCCTCCGTATTAGTTTGTTGTGTTTTAACCTGTCTGCCACTGGATCCGGTGCTCTGTTAGGAAACACGGCACCACAGAAGTTCATGTTTAGTTACTGAATCGAAGCCTGTTGGAGACATTTGTGGCTGTCGGACAAGTTTCTGATTAAACTCAGTGGATTAGTTTTTTAATCCTCATCGATTTATTTAAAAACACACAAACAAGCAGTCAGCTAGTTGACAGCTGGCCTTGTGCGTTTTAGGTTTGCTAAACGTTGCGTAATTTATGTTCAAGCTGGCAGCCAATGTTGGACAACTTGTTAAATTCCAAGTTAAAACTTGTGCGTTTTAGGAAAGTTTGTGTGCTTTGTATGTGATTTTAAGGCCCGTTTACTTTCTCTTCTTTGGTACCATTTTAATGTCAAGGACGTATGACATGAGATAAAAAAAGGACACGTTTACAGTAACGCGCAGACTGAGTGGCTGTTCTGATTCTCATGAATTTGATAGCTTTGGAAAAATAATAAGAGTTATGATTTAAAGTAGCCGTCGGAAATCCTGTGGGAAAGTACTGTGTTCAGCAGCGAGAGAGAGAGAGAGGGTCCCTCACAGGATCCCATCGTGTCTTGAGGTGAGGTGAGCTGCCCCCCACTACTTGCCAATGCTGGATCTGGAAGTGGTGCCTGAGAGATCACTAGGAAATGAGCAATGGGAATTCGCCTTAGGTGAGCATTAAACATCTTCGGTGAATTGAAAAGATACTTTTCAACTACCTTACATATGCACTTGTTTAGACTCAATAACAAATTGTGTGTCTTGCGTTCACTGTGTGGGTGTTCAGGGATGCCATTTTCCCAGGCCATCTCTATCCTTCAGAAACACTGCCGCATCATCAAAAATGTCCAGGTGCTATACAGTGAACAGGTAAGACGCACAAATATCTGTTGTTTAAAAATATAAACTTGTGCTTGCTCACAATCCACAAACAGTCATAATCAGGTTGCAGAAGAGTTCTGGGCAGCAATTCGAGTTGTTCAGGCGTTCCCGTGCAGTTGAAGTAAATCAAATTGGTTTCTAATTATTTTTCACTGAAATTACTGTAGACCACTGTAACACAGATAAAGCCATATTTATAAGTTTATCAGTTGATGATAAACAAATGCTTAACAATCTGTTTGTTGAATAAAATGTCGAAACTTTGTTGTCAGTAGGTCGTTTGTTCACCATAGTGCTGAAAAGTTCAAATTTCTATCTGCTATTGTCTTTGTCACGATAGTACGAGAAGCTTGTTTCTCCCATTTATTTAAAAAAAAAAACACCCCCAAGCTCTTAATCACCACAAATTTTAATCTGTTGCAAAATGAATATATATATTTACTTTTTGCAACAGATTACAATTTGTGGTGACTAAGTAGTTGCTCAGAGCTTGGGGATGTTGCACTTTCGATTGCAAAGCACAGGTTGCCTGACGGGGGGCATCCTTTCTGCAAACATTTACAGTTGGACTGACTGCAGTCACTCTCAGAGACTGTTGGAACAGATAATTGCTGTCTAATTTATAAATGCAGACAGATTGCTCACGTTGCCATCAGTCTGAATCTTTGTCAGTGAGCACAAACTGACTTGACAGATTGACTCAACTGGCTGCCAGCTTGTTGTATTCTGGTGATATTCCTGTAGAACGGGAAGGTTGCTGAGTGGAAGTGCAATAACGAATTAAAATTAAAAGAAAAATAACTGAGGTGAGATAAGTTTATTTTTACCTCTTAAACCTTGTCAATATCTGTTTTAACTCTGAGGACATGCTGTGCAGGTGAAAAAATGTGATAAACCACAATGACAATAATATTGTATCGTGGGATGTCTGATAATTCCCACCTCTGTTATCTTATATATTGTTAATGTTTTGTTTTCACTCATCTGCACAAATCTTCTAATAATCACCCAGTATTAACTTTTTAAAATCATGTCAAAAATAAATCGAGGTGGTTGTTTCTCAGGTTTCAATGAATTCAAGGTCCGTTTGCCTGTGCGTGACAGCATCTGCTCCTGCCTCTTAATGTTAATTTATCGGTTTTAACTCCCTGCCTCTGTAGACACCACTCAGCCATGACCTCATACTGAACTTGACTCAGGATGGGATTAAACTGCTGTTTGATGCCACAAATCAGAGACTCAAGGTAAGAATTTAAGATAATTAGCAGAGCTCCAACAGTCTCCTCCAAACACTCTTGGCATCCGTGCGCTGATGTTTCTGACTTTCTGCGTGATAGGTGATTGAAGTGTATGACCTGAGCAAAGTCAAGTTGAAATACTGGTAAGTAAAAACGTAAATCTATTAAATAGCAGCTGATGTAGCTGCTTTGAGAGTCATGTTAGCTTCTCAGCGACATTTAATGGCATAAATCCTGGATTGTTCTGCATACACGGCACGCCTGGTTCTCTTTATATTAACACGAACACCACTTTCAACTTTAAGTCACAGGTAGGCTTACAGCTTACTTGAGTCTGCCTGCATTAATGTGTTTCTTATTCAACGTTATCTGTTGACAAGCATAATCCATTTCCCATCTTTGCCATTAACTCTTGAAATAATGCAGCACAGGCGCTTTGTTAATGGGTTTAATACTGACACCGTGTATGTATGGATTGTGTTTCAGTGGAGTCCATTTCAACTCTCAGACCATTGCCCCCACGATAGAGCAAATAGACCAGTCATTTGGCGCTACACACCCTGGAGGTACTTTCTAAAGGACCAGCACACTTGGAATGTTTTCACTTACAACTAATTTGGGGTTTTGGTTGTTACCCTGTATAAAATGCTCTCCTCTTCACGTGTCTCTCCCTAGTTTACAATGCTGCAGAGCAGTTGTTCCATCTCAACTTCCGGGGACTGTCCTTCTCTTTTCAACTGGACTCATGGAATGAAGCTCCAAAATATGAGGTGAGAGCGTTTTAGTCCATTTGCCTGTGAGCCAATTAAAGAAGAGCTGAGTGCTCGCTATTTCCAGTCCCAGGACAGCCAGGCCAGCCTTGGGATTTGAGTGGTTTCCAGTCATGTAGACACTCAAAGGTCAAGCTGTATTTTTTGCCTTGTCACAGATTTACATGAAACCAAATCAGTGTGTGTCTTGGATTCTGACAGTGTTTTTGTCTTTCAGTGGATTTTGTCATGAAGTTTGAGGCACACAATGACAAAATTCATGTATTTTCTAAATTAACCCGTGGTAGTCTTAGTGTATAAGAAGACTTTATTCTTCTTACTGCAGATTAATGACTTTTTAAATGGGTAGTGGGTACGAGATGTGGCTGTTTTTAATTAAAATCAAATGTCATCCCACGGGAAGGACTCCTGCAGTGATAGCTGCATAAGAATAAGTCAGAAGTGCTGAGTCACAGTGAGTCTCGATTTGATGTTGGACCAGATTACGCCGAAGATCCAAGACGAATGAAAGTACAAAGAACAGTGTCATCAATCAGTGAAAACACTGGTGCTTTCTTTTTTTTGAAAGCAGTGTTTAGTCAGTGCTTCATGAGACATTTCACTCCCTTGATCACATGTTGTCACTCCTCTGTACTGTCACAGCTCTGTTTTTTAGTCTTCTGAATGTGTTTATTCATGTGGACGCAGAGACCTTTAGTATCTACCAGTCCTGTACTACTTCCAGCTGTTTTGCCTTGGCAGCCTAACTTTGCCATGGGTTTGGCCTCCCTGCAGATTCCACATGGGGCAATGGTCAAGAGGATGCACATCTACACTGGCAACAACCTGCAGGAAACAAGGTACGTAATAATGGCAATGCTGCCAGAGGAAACGGTTACTTTTAGTCCTTACTTCACATATTGATATGAGTTTGTTTCAACTGTTTTAAATGTTGGAAATCAATCACAGAGACGGCAAGAACAAAAAGTTACAGAAAAAATAGCTAAACTTATTTCACTGTTCTCAGAGCTCCTGCAATGCCGTTGGCTTGTTTCCTCGGTAATATTTATGCAGAGTGTGTGGATGTCCTGAGGGATCGGGCGGGCCCTCTGGGACTCAGGCTCCGCCTTCTCACTGCAGGTAACACACAGCTCAGTACCGTGTGTGTGTGTGTGTGTGTGTGTGTGTGTGTGTGTGTGTGTGTGTGTGTGTGTCTTGAAGGCTGCAAGTGATTATTTGTAAGTTTGACACCTTTGTTTTCCCCATAATGTTAACCCTTTCACGCATAGTGGTCACTACAGTGGACAGCTATTCAAAGGCTGTTTTCTTGTATTTGTATCAGTGTTGATGGTGTACTTGCACATAAACCATACCTGCCACCCACTGGTCGTTTAATGTTACTATAGATGGATGACTTATTTCATGCATGAATTATCACAACCTCAATCTGGATTTTTTCTTATTCATCTTTTCTTGCATAAAAATGAATAAAAATACTTAAGAAAAAAATCCTGATTGAGGTTGTGATAATTCATGCATGACAGGGTTAATATGGGACTACATAAATGAGCACATATACACAGTAATACCAATTTTTACTGTTGTTATTAACAGTGGTGTGAACTTGAGCTTCTTTTCTTTTTAATGTCAAAAATCACTTTTAATGTCACATCACATGTGCAGGTACATTGGTACAGCACATCAGAATGAAATTCTTGTGTGCGAGCTTCACAAGCAACAGAGGTGTGCAAAATACAATAACATAAGAAGTAGGCAAAATATGAGAATGGAAATCTGTGAATTATAAGAAAAAATAAATGTACAAATAAAAAATATATATATACACACACACACACATAGGTCAGCAGTGCAGTGACGTGGAGCTTTACTGACTTGTTGTTTAAACTGCAGGTTGTGGTCTCGGTGTGATGACTGATAGTAAAGTCAAGTCCCTAGAGAGGAGCATCTACTTTGGAGATTCCTGTCAGGATGTGCTCGGTGCTCTGGGCTCCCCACATAAAGTTTTCTACAAATCTGAGGACAAGGTAGCAATTCAGTTTAACTCCATCTTTGCTTCTTGTGTTATTGCTATTATGTTAAGTCTGTAAAGTGGTGTTTAACCTGTTGGATGTTATCCATTTATCAAACCTGCTCTCTTGTCATATTTTCACCATCTTAAGAAGTTGTATTAAATATTATTTGTATTAATTTAATTAAAGACAAAAAGTCAGAAGACTATTTTCCCAAATTCTTTTTGTGTTTCAGATGAAGATCCACTCTCCGTCACCACATAAGCAGGTCCCATCTAAATGTAACGACTACTTCTTCAACTATTTTACCCTGGGAGTGGTACGTAAGCGAAGCCGTGCTTGTGTGTGTAAATCTTGGTGTCAGTGTCTGTGCCGAGTTATTTTTAAGAGCTTTGTCTGCCTCTGAGCTGTGTTTGAGTTTTCGTTTCCTTTTAATGGGGACTCAATGTTGTCTGAAAGTACTGTATGCGTCATTCAGAACCATTGGACGTCATACTGGAGCGCCCATATCAGCAGCACCTCCCCCTCCTTTCATATTTATGTAAGTCAGAGCCACGCCAAAAAGAAAAGTCCAGCTGCAACCGTTGGTCAAATCTAGCAGTGTACAGTTATAATGGTCGTAGTGTATGTACCCCATCTCCTCCTCATTGGGTGGGCCAATCTTACTGAAACCTTGGATGAACATTGTCACACCTACAGTGATTATTAGTCTGTTTCTCAGAACGATTTGTAATGAATCCCATTTTTACCATCACCTGCAAATGTGATGTTACATTCACTCTTTACGCTTGTTTCACGTGTCACATTCGACACACATCATCATCGTGTAACTTAAAGGTCACCAAAATTTGTATCTGCGATGATTTTGTTGACTCACCACTAAATACGTAATGAAGAACCAGCAGGAGCCTGGCTAGTATATTCAGTGACCGTGGTATGCTAAAAGTCAACGCATCGTGACCCCCCGTTAGGATAAGTCCCTGCGGCCGGGCGGCGTGGACGCCCAGAACCTGCAAGCGAGGCAACGCCGATGAGTTTGAATATTGTTGACCTTGACCACTCCTACCTGCTCGCTGTGAATTAATGGGACATTTACCTGCACTGCAGCTTGTTTCTACAATGGATGAGATGCAGGCTAAAACCGTGATAGGCGCTCAGTCTAACACAGCTTTAACTCAGTCATGTCAAGATTCATGTCTTTGGACTGTGAGAAAACTCCTGGTCCAAAGACATGAAGGTTGAAGTTTGTGCAATAATAAAAAACAAAAACTGCAGTTTGCAACCTGCAACCATCTTGTGATGCAAACCACATGCACCTGCATAAATCACTGCATGCAGAGGTGTAGTTCTACTTTTCTTGATTTGCTCACATCTACTGTTTGCAGTAGATGGGTGTCTACTGCAAACACTAAAGTAACCTCAATGACTGTATTTTCGTATTTTTCAGGATATTCTGTTTGACTCGACAACTCACCTGGTTAAGAAGTTTGTTCTCCATACCAACTACCCTGGACATTACAACTTTAATATGTAATTATCCTTCTTATAATATAAACCAAATGTTTATTATATTTTTACACTTGTTTTTGTTGTTGCACTTATTGTAATCTCTCTGTCATCACAGATATCATCGATGTGACTTTAAGATTCCACTTGTCATCAAAAAAGGTAAAAGTTATTCAGTCGACAGCAATAACTCCATAATCATGCTTTAATGTCTAGTACTTGACTCTCCTCTGTTCTAATGTCTGTTCATTTATGTCGGCGCTTTAGAGGGAGCAGACTCTGAGGACTGCATCTTAACTACATACAGCAAGGTCAGTTCTGGAACTGTTCAATTTAGCCACAGGGTGGCGCTGTGGTAGGCAGTAGAAATCTAACAGGACTTGTAGTTTTCGGTTCGATGTTCTGACTCTGCACCTTTAGCGGATTACAAGGTTGTGACTTTGCATCACTGACATAGGCTTACAAATTTGGTGACTGATCATAAGATGCTTTCTGTTGCACCACAGATCCAATAACAAATCAACAGTCCTGTGATATGAAACATTCATAACTGAATATCTTAGTCCTTTCTGCCGCTGGAAATGGCGTTGAGTCAGGTGTGACATAAACAGCTGTCAGCAGTCGAGAAACAGACCGACTCCTGGAAATGTGTTTGTTATAATTGTCTGTTAACCTTTTGACTCTTCCTCAGTGGGATCAAATCCAAGAACTGCTCGGCCATCCAATGGAAAAACCTGTAGTGCTGCACAGGTAACATATAGTCTACATATATGCATTTAATATAGACAACACAGCTGTTTCAGACACCACCCACATATGTGACATCAAGTCTTGTGACCTTGTTTGCGTTTACAGGTCTTCATCGGCCAATAACACAAATCCTTTCGGCTCTACGTTCTGCTTCGGACTGCAGAGGATGATCTTTGAGGTCAGCACATTTTATGATTCAGCTGGGATTACAACATAAAACTATATGGCAGCATGCATTTTATCTGAACCACCTGGCTACATGGATTGTTCCATTTAGAGCACATGTGTTACGTAAAATGCTGCACAAGACTGACACGTTCAGCAGTGTTATTATAGCAAAGCTGCTGAACCCGTTTAAAGCTGACAGGAATGTGAATTATTCTCTCTGAAAGGACATTTGTAGAGATTTGCTCGCAAAAGTATTAGAAATGCAAAGGTGATCAAGAAACAGCTCAACCCCTAATCTTTGAAATATGTGTTGTAGTTTCGAGCCCGTGTGTTTCAGGAGTCCTCACTGTCTTGTGTTCCTCCTCCCCAGGTGATGCAGAATAACCACATAGCATCGGTAACCCTCTACGGTGCTCCACGCACGACCAGTCACGCCCGACCCGAGTCCAGCAGTAGTTCCCACTAAACAAGTAACCGCAACCACATCCTGTTTTGGCCTGTCGTGAATCCAGTACTTCTACTGACTGACTTTCTAATCCAGAGCCAGATTCTTAACCAAGCAGACCTAACCGAACAAAGTTACTCTTACCCAGCTCAGATGCTAACAGAGAAACAACCAAAATCAGACACGGCATTTACCAACTCTTCCTGTTGGATACTAAGACTCATTCTTCCAATCCGGCACACCCACCTAGCACAGCTAAACCAACTCTGTCTATCCCGGGACATCCGAGATCCAGTCACACAGTCTCTGTGCTGGAGCATGGAGCGTTTTATCTTGGTTAGTCCAACGGTCCCAGTGGTGCTGCGTTGTGGTAGAGCTCGACTGTTTCCTTTCCATCCTTAAATTGCTTTCACCCCGGACCACAGGGGGAAAAAGCTTGTGCAGACTCTAAGCTGGCGCCAGTTTATTTATCAGCAGCCTCCGTACCGCTGTGGTGGGACAGTTGGCATTTGAATTCATCTGCTGCAAATCTCAAGTTGTTTAACATCAGTGTAATAATATCGCAGCTGGAAGCTGCTGTGGCCAGAGTCTGGAAACAAAGTGTATCACGTCAAACAACCAGCAAACCAGTACCGCCAGTCTTCCTGCCTCAGCTTCAGAACGGCATCCAAACTACAAAAAAACCAAACCAGTTCAGTCCAACCGAGAGCCATCAGAGCCAAAATGCAGTGAAAGCTGCAGAGCACTTGAACCAAAAACACCAGAATCCCAATTTTGTCACACAAGAGAAGAAGCGCTCGCTCTCAGGGTTCGGACGGAGACGTCCTCCTGAACATAACCCGCTTGATGGCCCGCCCAGTTGAACCAGATGTGACCAGAAAGAAAATCCTCCCTGTTGTCTCCTTATTCTTCCTTCAACTTTGCTCCGCAGCGCCCGCCAACACACACAGACACACACACAGGCAAACAAAGCACACTCAACAGCACGGCTGCTGTTACGTCTCCCTGCACGGACACGGTGACAGAAATGAGCATCTGCATGTGGTGTGAGGCTAATTTTTAAAAATGACGTTTGAATTTGTGTTATTTTAAGCTTGCACAAACACACACAGCATCCTTTCATTACTAAACTCATGTATTCCTGATACATGAAAGCTGGTTTTATCCGTTTTATCGTGAAGCAGACTGACATGCAGGAATGACACGAGAATCTTTGCATGGACTCTTGTGCAGCGAGAGGAGACTTACTACAAGCACAAACTGACAGCCCGTTTTCTCTGATTGGTTGCATCTTCTTGCATGTTGTGAGGGGTGTAGAGTCGCCACAGAGTTTCTTCATTTTACCGCGGCCGCCCTTTTCACTCGTTCGCCTCGAGACCATTTCCATCGTGTACTGTTTTAAATCCGTCCGTACATTTGCACTAATACTCACCTTTTTACTTGACTGTTTGATTGATCTTCAGATATGGATTTTTTTTTTTCGTACATTGGATGAGAGTGTGTGTGTGTGTGTGTGTCCTGTATACATATGGAAAGAAAGAAGAGGCCCTTACGTGGTGCTCAGTGTTCGCAGTGCCGTCCTCTTTGTCGCTCCATCTTCTGCTCCTCCTTCACGTCACTGACACATGGCACAGTCTGCATTTGTTTCCTTGTTGAATTGCCAAACTGCGATAGCCAAAGAGGTTTCAGGATGTTGTTATTTGATGTGCTGACATTATCACTGTGTTACTGTCTGAACATTTCATACAGAGAGAGTCGGGCGTTGGCCGTCTCTGTTCTTTTGGATCTTTTTGTGTCTGACTTGCACATGTTCGTCGTTGCTGTAGTAAAACCTCAGCTCCTGGTTTCTCTGACGGCTGACGGTAATTATACGACACGAAGAGCTGACTCTGAAAGCGCTCAGTCCATCTGTCGTCTGGATTCGGTTCCACAGATTCACAGTAGTGTGTGTATGCTGAGAAGTGTCAGAGTGGTCACTGTTGTCACTGAGCTGTCATTCAAAGATCCGCCACCATTTCTCTGGGTTTAGTTCATTTGAACCTATTTTGGAAACGGGGAGAGAAAACCAGTCATTCCTCCATCGTGTGACGTGCAGCTTTGCATCAAACTCCCATTTTATAAATTTACATTATTTTTAATTCCAAGCAGATTAATAAACTGTGTATTAATTTTAATACACATTTTCTTGTCTTGTTCTTCAGTACAAACAATTCCTTTAATTTTCTCTCTGTTGCTGAATTTGTGATCAGTGACTCAATCGGTTAGCATCCCTGTCTGTTAGCCTGTGACCAGCATTAGCCAACAAGTACAAACCTGTGCTAACTCTACTTTAATAAGCAAAAAACAAACAAAAAGACCAATACTGCGATGTTTTCATTAGAAGGAAACTAATTAATTTTACCTGTCTATGTTCCTAATTCCTTATAATTCCTAAGCATTTGCTATTTTTATGTATTCAGGCCTTTATGCGTAATGTTGTTGTATGAATGCTGTATATAAATGCGTGCTCTTATTCTGGTGTCTTCTTATTTACAGTGTTAGTGGCTTGGCACCTCAACATTTCTGCATTGATTTTTATTAGAGTTAAGCTCAGGTGGAGTCACCTGCTCACAGCTCATTATTGTTTTTATTCTAGACCACTCAGTATTCATATTTTTGCATGTGCAATGCTAACACTGCAAGTATGCTGACATGTCAGCAGTTAGTAAAGCCCTGCTTAAACTGCTTGTTCACAGTTGGCCTGGAAGAGAGCTCTGTCTTTAATCCAGTGGACAAAAATGGATTTTTAGTCTGGCTTTGGTGTGCTGCGAGATTTAACATCTGCATCCTGAAAGTTGATGCTGTTCATCTGGACGTTTTCAGTGGGAGAAACGTTTCGTCATCATCAGGTGACCTCTTCAGTCTCAGCTGACTGCAGGTTTCCAACCTTATAAACATCTGCACAATGACAGAAACTAGCACCACCGAATGAACAATGGGCTGGGAGGCCAGTTTATGATCATTAATATGCAAACTGTTATGATCATTGATCAAAGCCCATGAGTCCCATTCACAGAGAGTTGAGGACTGGCTGCAATCACAGCATTGTGAGATGGTTACAGATGCATCTACATCTACTTGTTTACAAAGAAAAATATCAGTTTTCCAAGCTTTCCTGTAGCCAGATGAGCATGGCGTTCCATTACTCGTTTTCCAAAACTGGGACACCACAAGCTACAGTAATATTTTAAAATTTAAATCCAAAAAACACCTATTTTCTTATTGGACTCCCAGGGTCAGATATTTAAGAGCGACGGCTGTCCGCTTTGTCTCTGATGAAATTGGAAAGACTGTTCCCTACTCTCCTCCCGTTTGTCCACAGCTTCAGTCAAATAAGGGAAAGGTGTAACTCTAGTGAATGCTATATACCATTTGCTACCACTTGCTTTTGTGTAAGCAAATATAAATGTAAAAAAGAAGATACAACACTGTTGGATATCGTGCCTCATCTCCCACCGAGCCTGTCTTTGACTTCTTTCTCTATCGACCCTGTAAAAAGGAATCTCCTTGTATATAAAATCGAATGCATTTGAGCTGCAGCGTTGTACAGTATGTATGTGTGTCACTGAGCTCCAGCAACAAGGTAACATGGTATTATGGCTGACTCGTTTTACATTTACCTGCACAGTTTGGCAGGCTGGGTTTCCCCAAAATGAGGAATGTGCTAGTTAGTTATTTTTGTTTGAGTTTCTTGTACTGGCTTCCATTTCTGTTGGGGGTGTGGAGGGTGGGGTCTCATGTGTGTTCATAACCACCCGAAACACCCAGATCAGTGTTAACATGGTGTGGAATACATGAGTGTAGCAAATGCAGGTCCAGAAAATCAGGCCTTAGTTCTCCACGAGTGACAGAAACTGAAAAAACCTGTAGATTTCAGATACAAATCAACATCTGAAGCAAAACGTCTCCTCCCTCCAAGCTCTGCTGTAACTGTTTGTCTTTATCCTTTTTTTCTTGTTTTAAACACAGTAATGTGAGAATCTGAGACCCGCATTACATCAGTCAGCCACAGCACTGCCTAATTTTGTCTCGTTGAGCCGAATGTGACCCCTCACGGCATGAAGCACCTCTGAGGGTGTCCCGTTGTTCCTCCAGAGAAAGGGGAATTTGCCTGTGGCCCCAGTTTTGGTAAACCCAGCCCAGTTTCGTGCACGGTCATTGCTGTGATGAAGCATTGTCACTCAGAGATGGAGAGGGGAGCTGTAAGGTGCTGGGTAGGTGATCTCACCCTAACTCAGGTGGACATATCACATCCTGGTTTTTCCAAAGTTTTTAGGGAAGAAAAACAAGAGAAACTTTGATCTGTGTGGCTTTTAAGTTACACCTTTTTTTTTTTTCTTGCTTTTTACAAATGTTTATTTTACTGAATGGGCAGATGTGTGATTATCAAACTGAGATTGTTGTAATTTATAATTGTCATCTTCAGTGTAATGATAATCTCATCTTAATGCTTTGTATCGTCTGTCCTTGGTATCATTTGTTCTGTTGCCCCCCCTCTTTACTCCCTGCTCTGTGTGTGTGTGTGTGTGTGTGTGTGTGTGTGTGTGTGGCCCATTTCTGGAAATGGAGCTGGTATACTTAATTAAACATGTAAAATTCATGGCAATGTGGCATTTTATATTTTGAATACTATAACTTTGTGTATGAAGAAACCGGTAGATTAACAAAGCATGTCCACAGGAAAAAAGGCAATAACGTAGCGAGTTACCGAGAAGGACTGAAAGCTTCGCTCTGGCACTTTGATGCTGTTTCGCGATGATGAGATGCGCCGTCTCCTAAGACTCCAACTTGGACTCCAGTTTGGACTTGAATGAAAGTGAATGTTCACTGCTGACTGACATCAAAGTTCATTTTCTGTTTGTGCAACCAGGATATGAAAAAAATAATAAAAAAAAATATGGATGTGGAAAATGGCAAGAGGTTTTTTACTTTTTTTTTCTCCCCAAGTTTAAACTCAAAGATGGATTACGAATAAGAATTTTGTCCTCTTCATTGCACATGACACATCATTCAAAAGTTTGTGTGTCCCACAGAAAACCAGTTGGCCAGTGGAAGTCCTAATTTAAATTCCTGTCTTCTTTTATCCATCTGTATAGATGGATAGAGATATTAGAAAATGCTAAATTCATCACTCATCCTCGGTATGCCATTTATAAATACAGATATATTTTTATAACTATGTTTGATTGTTACTAGTAGTGATGTGGTAGCAGTGATATCTGTACATGCTGTGACAGATGGATAAACATATCTGTGTTTATAAAAGACGTACTAGTCATGAGATGATGAATTAAACACTCACTAACACCATACTAATGCTTAATAATGTACCATTATGAAGTGCTGCTGATGACTGAAATAAAACCTTTGAAGAAGGTTGAAAATAATGAAAATAATTCTAGGAGTCTCGGCATTTCCAAGAGAGCGGGATTTATCGCTGTGATGGCACGATGATTCGCACACCAGGTTTGGAACTTGAACTCAGCCTGTATTCATGCATTTTCACCCGTATTGGATCTCCCCTACAAACCCCTTTCAGGTGAGCTGTCTATCCTTTATCCATTTCTTTATTATCAGGTGTGTTTCCAGAACCACTAAAAACTGCTGTAATCAAACCTATACTGAAAAAGGACAATCTTGACAAGACACAAATGAACAACTACAGGCCGATCTCAAATCTCCCATTTTTAAGTAAGATCATTGAAAAAGCAGTTTCTCAACAGCTCAGTTACTTCTTAAAACAGAATAACTGCTATGATGCCTTCCAGTCAGGTTTCAGACAGAACCACAGCACTGAAACCGCTCTGACCAAAGTGTTTAATGACATATGTCTGAATACAGACAGTGGAACAATGTCAGTCTTAGTTTTGCTGGATCTCAGTGCAGCATTTGATACAGTTGACCACAACATATTACTCAAACGACTGGAGAACTGGGCAGGTCTTTCAGGAACTGTACTAAACTGGTTCAAAACATACTTAGAAAACAGGAAATACTTTGTATCAATAGGTAACTTCACATCTGAGCAGACAAGCATCACATGTGGAGTTCCCCAAGGTTCCATCTTGGGACCCCTTCTGTTTAACATCTACATGCTCCCACTGGCACAGATTATAAAGAACAAAATAAACTACCACAGCTATGCAGATGACACACAAATATATATCACAATGTCACCAGGAGACCGAGGCCCTGTACAGGCTCTTGGTAAATGCATTGAGGAAATCAATGACTGGTTGTGCCACAATTTTCTCCAGCTAAACAAAAACAAAACTGAGGTAATAGTCCTTGGCGCCAAAGAAAAACGATTACAGGTCACCAGAGAACTTCAATCTATACACCTAAAAACCACAAACCAGGCGAGAAATTTGGGTGTAGTGATGGATGCAGACCTAAACTTAGAAAAACACATTAAGACAATAACAAAGTCAGCTTACTATCACCTCAAGAATATTTCAAGGATCAAAGATCTGATGTCTCAACAGGACCTGGAAAAACTAGTCCATGCATTCATCTTTAGTAGGCTTGATTACTGTAACAGCATCTTTACAGGTCTACCTAAAAAAATCAGTCAGACAACTACAGCTCATTCAGAACTCTGCTGCTCGAGTCCTCACTAAGACCAAAAAAGTGGACCACATCAGTCCAGCTCTGAGGTCCTTACACTGGCTGCCTGTCCGTCAGAGGATAGACTTTAAAGTTCTGATGCTGGCCTATAAAGCTCTGAATGGTTTAGGACCAAAATACATCAATGACCTCCTGACCCAGTATGAACCTTCCAGATCCCTCAGGTCATCTGGATCCGGTCTTTTATCAGTTCCCAGAGTCAGAACCAGACACGGAGAAGCTGCATTCAGCTTTTATGCTCCTTATATCTGGAACAAACTCCCAGAAAGCCTCAGATCAGCTGAAACACTCAGTTTATTTAAATCCAGGTTGAAGACTCACCTGTTCTCAGCTGCATTTGAATAAAGCACCAAATCCACACTTTAAGCTTAAATTTCAAAACTTACATTTAACTACTGATTTTATCGACTCGACCGGACTCGTTCCCGGTGGGTGATGGGCTCCGCCAGGGCTGCCCTTTGTCTCCGGTTCTGTTCATAATTTTTATGGACAGGATTTCTAGGCGCAGCCAAGTGGCGGAGGGCTTTCGCTTTGGTGGCCTCAGAATCTCATCTCTGATTTTTGCAGATGATGTGGTTCTGTTGGCTTCATCGGGTGAGGGCCTCCAGCTCGCACTGGAACAGTTCGCAGCCGAGTGTGAAGCAGCGGGAATGAGGATCAGCACCTCCAAATCTGAGGCCATGGTTCTCAGCCGGAAAAGGGTAGAGTGCCCACTCCGGGTCGGGGATGAGTTCCTGCCCCAAGTGGAGGAGTTCAAGTATCTCGGGGTCTTGTTCTCGAGTGATGGGAGAAGGGAGCCGGAGATCGACAGACGGATTGGGGCTGCAGCTGCAGTAATGTGGATGCTGCACCGGTCCGTCGTGGTGAAGAGGGAGCTGAGTGTAAAAGCGAAGCTCTCAATTTACCGGTCGATCTACGTCCCTACCCTCACCTATGGCCACGAGCTGTGGGTAGTGACCGAAAGAACGAGATCGCGGATACAAGCGGCAGAAATGAGCTTCCTCCGAAGGGTGGCTGGCCTCTCCCTTAGAGATAGGGTGAGAAGTTCGGCCATCCGGGAGGGGCTCAGAGTAGAGCCGCTGCTGCTCCACATCGAAAGGAGCCAGCTGAGGTGGTTCGGGCATCTGACAAGGATGCCCCCTGGGCGCCTCCTGGGTGAGGTGTTCCAGGCATGTCCCACCGGGAGGAGGCCCCGGGGCAGACCCAGGACACGCTGGAGAGATTATATCTCTCGGCTGGCCTGGAAACGCCTTGGTGTTCCCCCCGATAAGCTGGAGGAGGTGGCTGGGGAGAGGGAGGTCTGGGCCTCTTTGCTTAGGCTGCTGCCCCCGCGACCCGGCCTCGGATAAAGCGGATGAAGAAGGATGGATTTTATCGACTGTTTTTTGCTTTGCTTTTTTTTTAATCAATTTTAAATCATGCTTTTTATTTGTTTTTGTTTTTTAATGTCTCTGTAAAGCACTTTGAATCACCTTGTTGTTGAATTGTGCTATAGAAATAAACCTGCCTTGCCTATCCATGCATTCAGGTTGACCTATCAGAGAGAGGGACAGATCAGCCGATGTTATATTTACATATTGTTCTGTAATTATCTGTGTTGTGTGTTTATCAATCGCTGTAAGTATCTGATGAAGCTGGTTGAACATTTGGTTTTGTTTGTCTTATCTCGACCCATTGAAATGTCAAACAAGTAATGACAGGGTTACAATATGCCTCCAAAACAAAACCCACTTTGCTGAAGTCTGCCACACTAAATACTGAACCTCAGTGCTGTCCCGTCCATGTTTGCTTTGTCTGTCTTTATGAGGACCATATCAGCCATAATATTCTAGACTAATCTTACACAACATGGCAAAAACAGGCAAATTCTACTAAAGTCCAGAGAACACGAAATTGTTTATTTTGTTTTAACGGACATAAATGTGATCTGTATACATGTGTGAACTTTGGCAGATTACTCTGAGATTCAGGAAACGGGATACGTCCAAACTGCGGCAGAGGTTTAGTTAGTGTGCATGTTTCAGTGAGCCTTGGTCCCATTTGGTTTGCATCATGCAGGTGGTTTCTATTTAGACTTGATTTGCTGCTCCTCCGGGGAACAGATAATGCGACCTTCCATTGGCGCCTCTGGGCAGCGTTACAAAGAAGAGAGGGGCATCTCTAAAAATCCCTGCTCCCTTCCCACTACACAAAGTCATTTCCAGTCTTGTCCACAGTCTGAATGTTAACAACGTGACAGCTTCGAGCAAATGGGGTTAAACCAGCTAACCGCACTTTCTTTGGTTGTTCTCGTGGAACTGTATGGACGTAAACAATGTAAATACATTAAGGTTTAAAAGTCCCAACTGTTCACAGCCACAGTGTGAAAAGACAAATGGGGCTCTGATGTCAAACTAAAATCCCCTCGGGGCTTTCTTCTCAATAATCTGGAACACATTTGGCCTTCGTCAGTTCATTTCCCCCACGACTGCCAGCCAGCTTGTATAAAGTCTCATATGACTCAGCTGCGCTTTTGAACGCCTCACGAGCCTTTCCAGTCTCGTGCTATGACCATTTTGTAGGGTCACTAATGTGAGACGAACACCCGTTTCTCATCGTAGTCCGTCTCCTCCCCCACCATCGAGCCCAGCCCCCCCCCTCCATTTAAAAGGCCTGGGCGTCCGGCTGGTCCTGTTGTGGCAGCTCAGTTTGGGGTCGTGCAGGAGGTTCCACATGAGCCAGATTTGGGGGACGCTGAGGCTGTGAACAACCATGAGTTCTCTGTAAAAACAAGGGTCGAACGTCTGAAGGTGAGGAGCTGCTGACGGTCGGGGAATTCCAAAGGTCCGAAAGCCCTGATGTCGCGATGGTTTGATGCCGATCAGCTGGAGGCACATTCCCAGAAAGACATCGTCGATGGGGAACAATTCCACCTGGAAAAAAAAGTCATTCGAAATCATAGCATTTTTGATAGATGTGTGAAAATGCTCACTTTCTAATTTGAAGTACCTGTCGACAGGCGGAGCTCAGTCTCTGAGCTGTGTGTCCCGACATAACGAACCCTCCTCCGCCAGCATAATCGGGGTACAGACCCCCTCCGTACAAAAACTCTGGCACATAGTATTTGGAAGTGCGCCGGCGAATGGGTTTAGCACGGATAATAATATCACCGATAAACAGATCCTCGTTTGGCTGTTGGCCTCGTAGCATTTCCAGTATGTTTTCCACATTAACATACACATCAGCATCACCTTTGAAGATGAACCTGGATAAGACGAGATAAACGTAAGCTGAGCACCGGAAAACAAACTTAAGTCGGCTCGATTAATCGACACTGACTTGACACGAGGACAGCTGCTGTTGATCCAGTTCAGAAAGTGTGTTTCTTTTAGCGTCAGGTTGAAAAAGGTGTCTTCGAAATCCCACAGCAGGACGTCCTTATAGGTTTGACTCTCGTAGGACAGGAGCTGATCCCACAGAGGCAGAGCGGTTCGATTCTTGGGAACACCCAAGAGGAAAACTGTGCGGATGGACACGTCATTTTCAAAATGTCCTTCCTTACCCCACGTCCGGCGTACTACCTAAGAAAAAATGAAGCACAAAGGTTGTTTAACTCGACTAAGAGAGTAAAGGTTTTCCTAACACGCTGCCCAGACACTTTATAGACTAGGAGCGGTAATACTCTTCATTAGGAATCATGTTTATGTCGATAAATTGAGTTACGTCCCACATTCAGTCACTTTCTTTGCTCAGTTTTGTTCCTTAATCCACTCCTGCCTTAAAGATGCGCTTGATCCGTATCGACCGGTGCTGGAAAACCAGATTACGTAAGTAGTGATGCCGTGGCATGGAAAAGGAACTAAATTGGTTATTAGAGCCTCAAGTTTAGTAAGACGCAGAAAATACTGAGACATACACTCAACAAAAATATAAACGCAACACCTTTGTTACTGCTCCCATTCCCCATGGGATGGACGTAGAGACCTAAAATTCATTCCAGATACACAATATAACCATCCCTCCCAAACAGTGGTCACAAATCAGTCCAAATGTGTGGTAGTGGGCACATCTGCTATATTGAGATAATCCATCCCACCTCAGAGGTGTGCCACATCAGGATGCTGATCTGACATCATGAGTAGTGCACAGGTGTACCTCAGACTGCCCACAACAAAAGGCCACCCTGGAATGTGCAGTTTTTTGCCCTATTGGGGGTCTGGGGACCCAGAACCGGTCAGTATCTGGTGTGACCACCATTTGCCTCATGCAGTGCAACACATCGTCGCATGGAGTCTATCAGATTGTCAATTGTGGCCTGTGGAATGTTGGTCCACTCCACTTCAATGGCTGTGCGAGGTTGTTGGATATTCGTGGGAACTGGTACACGCTGTCGTATACGCCGGTCAAGCACATCCCGAACATGCTCAATGGGTGACATGTCCGGTGAGTATGCTGGCCATGCAAGAACTGGGACATTCTCAGCTGCCATCTGCCCTGAACAATGTGAACCATGATTCATCCGTGAAGCGCACACCTCTCCAACGTGCCAGACGCCATCGAATGTGAGCATTTGCCCACACAAGTCTGTTACGGCGACGAGCTGGAGTCAGGTCAAGACCCCGATGAGGACGACGGGCATGCAGTTGAGCGTCCCTGAGACGGTTTCTGACAGTTTGTGCAGAAATTGTTTGGTTGTGCAAACCAATTGTTCCAGCAGCTGTCTGGGTGGCTGGTCTCAGACGATCTTGGAGGTGAACCTGCTGGATGTGGAGGTCCTGGGCTGGTGTGGTTACACGAGGTCTGCGGTTGTGAGGCCGGTTGGATGTGTTGCCATATTCTCTGAAACGCCTGTGGAGACGGCTTATGGTTGAGAAATGAACATTCAATGCACGGACGACAGATCTGGTTGACATTCCTGCTGTCAGCATGCCAATTGCACGCTCCCTCATTGCTTGTGGCATCTGTGGCATTTTGCTGTGAGACAAAACTGCACATTCCAGGGTGGCCTTTTGTTGTGGGCAGTCTGAGGTACACCTGTGCACTACTCATGATGTCAGATCAGCATCCTGATGTGGCACACCTGTGAGGTGGGATGGATTATCTCAATATAGCAGATGTGCCCACTACCACACATTTGGACTGATTTGTGACCACTGTTTGGGAGGGATGGTTATATTGTGTATCTGGAATGAATTTTAGGTCTCTACGTCCATCCCATGGGGAATGGGAGCAGTAACAAAGGTGTTGCGTTTATATTTTTGTTGAGTGTATGTCCTTGCAGAATATTTTACCTGACGTTTATCAAAATCTGCTGCTATGGATTTCACTGCAATGAGCATATAAGGGGCATTGTTAGACCCTCCTCCTTGTTCCTCTGCTCCTCTGATATGACATTTTTCTGGCTGGTCTATGAGCAGCTTGAAGTTTCTGTTGTCCTTTTCTCTCAGATAAGCCTCAAAGTCAAACTGTGGCATCGTGGGTAGGGGATTGGCCGCAGTCTTGGTCGGCACAGCGTTCTTCCTTCGTGGCTTGGATTTGCCCTTAGACTTGGATTTGTGTTGGGGAGGTTTCGACCTGGACTGGGATTTACATGGAGGTGGCTGGACCCCTGAAGCCCTGGACGGGAACGCCTATTAGGGGAAAATGTGTAAAGAAGACAATATCATTCATTAGCGGCACGTAATCTTAACAGCCATATAATACTCACACAGTGTCCTGCATAATGTTTGTTTGTGACTCTGTATTTCATACTAATGTTGTAAATAAGGACTGAGCTAAGAAATGAATATCATGGTGCAACAACTTCATGACTTTGTGTCACAATCTGATCCACTCCTCCACTTTTATTTAAATCTCAGTTTCTATTGAATATCTCAAAAAACAGATTTTTTGTATATATCGCTGGCAATATAGACCCTTAAACAATATCTGTTTTAATAAAGCCATTAGGCTCGCTGCTATAATACCAACACCTTCATATCAGCAAGTGTAACCTATATCGGGTCATACCCCTTGAAAGTCCTGGCCCACTTTAGCTCCAGTGGCTCCCAGCAGGGTCCGACTGGGGCTGGTGGAGCCGTGGATGTGCAGCTTCCACACAGGTCTATCCCATCCAGTGGAGAGCACAACCTGGAAACACAAGTGTTGTTTGAAAACTGAGTTGGATTTTTCTTTTAATCCAAAAAGCAACAGTGAAACAACGTGAACAGCAAAAAGAGCAACTTCCATCCTTACGTGTCGGGCATACAGCAGGAAACAGAACAGCACCAGCAGCAGAACTGTGCACATCACGTCTCCCTTCACATGGAGGAGCCTCCTCGTC
Source organism: Aulonocara stuartgranti (assembly GCF_965226115.1). Classification (NCBI taxonomy): domain Eukaryota; kingdom Metazoa; phylum Chordata; class Actinopteri; order Cichliformes; family Cichlidae; genus Aulonocara; species Aulonocara stuartgranti. The sequence goes on from NC_138945.1 coordinate 68,842,502, forward strand.
ACCAACATCCTTCTCAGCATCGTTTGAAGACGCTGACTGTAGTGAAGTATCAAGCAGGGATGCATTGGTCAGTCCTGCAGCAGCCTGGCAGACTGACTGGTACTTGGAGCTGGAAGACTCGATTTGGTTTTGCTGACTAGTCTGTTAAACTTGTGACGTGAGAACATCCTGGAGCAAAAGCAACAGACAGCATCAAAGAAAAAACAAAGAATCATTTAACGACCGCCCCGTTATTCTTCCCTTTGGGTTAAACTGTCCCAGATATTTATTTCAGCTCTGACCCGCGGTCATCTGATGCAATCGCTTCTTCCACTGTGGAAGGAATCAGTTCAGCAGATTTCCCGGGGCAAACAAATAAGCTGCAGTCTAGATGCCACGGCCAATCCTCTGTTTCACCCACTTTTTACTGTATCACCGATAAACATCCACGCAACAATATCACTCGTGCTTTTTATGAGCTGATGCGACTGTTTTTCCCTTTCACACCAAATTCTTCACTGGGTTCAGGAGTGGGAGTGTCTGGGTCTTGTGTAAGGGAACACGAAGGTACCGAGAACTATTTTCTAAGAACGCTGTGTCCCTGAAGCAGACATAACGGCATAAATTAGAACAAGAACACAGAAGATTATCAGCTATATTACAAATATAGAAACACGCATCTGCTTATTTCTTTCATATTTAAATATATCGAGTGTTTTCTTGTTAAAGCAATTCATTCAGACTTACCCGCGGAGGCAGACAGAGGGTCAAACTAAAAACATCTGGGCTCCAGCGTGGGCTCCTTCTGTTCTAACAAAGTAAACCGACTTCCAGAGTTCGTAGAAAACCGCGAGGGGAAGTAAAATAGCGCACTTCTGTCCGTGTGCTGTTTTCATGAGTACGAAAGATGCTCAAAGACGAGATGAAAACCCTGAAGGTGTTTCTCTGACCTGGCGCAGGACGGCTCTCCTCATGCTGCGTTAAGGTGCTGTAGGAAATAACACGTGTTCATTGTGTACCGTGGCAAACGCTAGCCTGTCTTACTTTTGGAGCGCTAATGGTTAAAGTGTGAGTTACTGACTCGATGTGGGCGTGGCTGAACGAGCTCAAAAGTAGAGTATCGCTCTACGGATACTTTTCAAACGCAGTTAAAGTAGACGATCAACGCGAACAGCCTTTGGGAGGAGATGTATAGAAATATGTCAATAAACCGGGCAAAAGCAAAGGGCATATGCAAAGATATCAGGCTAGTGATGCAAGTTTTTTGGGGGGTTTTGCCTAATAAACTGTAAAAATGTCGCTATAATACAGGACAGCGTGGGCAGTGGCTCTGGTCGGCAGTAGGGAGGAGTTAACCACTGATTCAAACCAGGGACTGCATAAAACATTTAAAAATGCAGTAAAACTTGGAGTGTTGTTCATGGTTTTGGTCTTGTTTGTTTCTACCAGGGATTTTAGAGATGAGCTCCAACTACAGAGCAGACTCAAGGAGACGTTCAGTGGCATCAAGTTTGATGGTGTCCAGCTTTTGATGCAGGTTTGCCACCACACCGTGAAGCAGAGGAAATACAAGAGAAGGTGATGATATAAAACGGTATAGAAGGAAATGTAAAAGTCATCCTGCAGTGCGTGTACAGCATTCAGACTCCCAACTGCATTTAAAGCTACGTGACCCACTGTTGGCAGAACCGTGATGATGTTTTCTGTACACAGTCCGTGGCTTTGTTGGCCCAGGATGGGAGTGGGGTAACTACGGCTGTATCCCAATTCAGGGTCTGCAGCCTCAACGATCCTCAAGCGCCGCGTACTCAAAGACCGCTAAGGCCGGAAGTGAGAGGCTTGTGAAATGGGCGGTCTAGCCTCCGTCGCGCTGCCCAGGTTGCCTAGCAACCATGATACTAACAGCTGGAAACGTGTCATACAGCTTTGTTTGACAGAAATGAAGGAGAAAATCTTTTGTTCATGTGTTTGTTTGTTTCTACATGAGCTTTGATCATTCTCTGTGAGATTAAGCTCAGCTATTGGACGGCGTATATTTTAAAGGCTTTAAAACCAAGTAGAGCTGGGCGATAGAACGATAACGATATGTATCGCGATATAACTTTTACTCGATAGAGAAATTAAGCTATCGCGATAGACCTCGCCGCTCTTGTCCTCTTAAAATAATTTTTTTTTTTTAAAAAAAAGGTCAGCCAATCCAAATTAAGTAGCGCAGAGCCGAACCAATCACAGCCGCAGCGTCACGTCGCGTGACTTGTAACTTACAGCACAAGTGCCAAGCCGCACGTGTGTTTGTTTGGGAAGCAGCCAGCGGGTAATGGAGCCAGCGCGTAATGGAGGAAATGAGTGTGCCGACTAGAAAAATCAACCGAGCGTGACCGAAGAGAAAACAGATGATGGTTCCAACGCCGGAGAGATTGTCGAACGGAAGAGCCATAGAAGTTCCGTAGTGTGAAGGTATTTCGGTTATTTCAAGTCTGACAAAAAACAGAGTAGCGTGCACTGTAAATTGTGCCGAAAGCAAGTCTGGAAATACAATAAACTGGTGCATGCGTCACACTGTGCGCCACGTTATTGTTTCGGTGAAATGAATTTCTACAATACTGTTAATTCTACTCTCTGCAGTGTTTAAATGCTTACATATACACACAGTTACTGTCCCTCCACACATACGACTCGGTTCTGCTTCTATGCCCCAGCTTTGTTTACTTTTTCCTACCGAGGCTTCTAGACTTCTGATTGGCCAACATTTCTGCACGGTTAGGAATCTAGCGCCACCTGCTGCTTTGGCATGTTCATAGCAGCGTTTTCCTTCATTTCTCCCTTTATGTGTGGACGGGATTATTTTTTAAAACGAAAACGGAAAATCTCCGTTTTCAAAAATACCCGTGTACGTGTGGACGTAGCCTCAGTCTCTGACTGGAAGCGCTAATTCGTCATTCGGCTTTTGTCAGACTAAAGTAACTGTTAAAACTGTTTGAAAAGCTCAGCTATACAACAAGGAGAGATTGAGAATTTCCTTTTAGTTCTCAGTTTATTTGATACTGACAAAAGTTAGTCAGTTTTGTCTGTTCTTCTGTAAAACAAACTAAGATTTATTTTTAGAATTAATATTTTGTTTCTAAGTGGAATTGACAATTTAGTCTGTTTCGTTTGTTCTATTTTGAAACTTAAACGCTTTAGCGGCTGCCTTTTGTGTAGTTTGCAATATTTGCCTTTATTTATCTGAAAAAGTCTCATGTTCCTTAAGTACATCTACCCTGTTGAACTTATTATGGGAAATAAATATTTAAATAAAAACAAGCTGCTGATTATTTCACATTTTACTTGTGAGCAACGGCACATTTAAATCTTACAAATATAGTTATTTGGCTGATATCGTGATAGATATCGTTATCGCCTGAAATGAAAAAAACATATCGTGATATGAAAAAATCTCATATCGCCCAGCTCTAAAACCAAGTTAGTACAAACGTCACTAATGTCACATAACTTTGCCGACATGTGGCCAACAGGAATGTTTAATGTTCTTTGTTATTAAACATTCGCACATAAATAAGTGACATAATATTCAGTATGTCTGTGAAGGTTCTCAGTCATCCAGGTCATCGTAGTCAAAGGAGCTTGCAAAGAAAAGCGTCTGGACTTCTTTAAGTTGCTTGAAGACGTTTCACCTCTCATCCGAGAAGCTTCTTCAGTTCTAAGGTCAAATGGTGGAGAGTCCCAGATATAAACCTAGTGGGAGTAACCCCCACAGAGGGACAAAGGACCCCCTGATGATCCTCTAATCGCCTGAGCCAAGGTGTGAAACTGGGTGTGGGTCCCAATCAGCCAGGGTTTCGGGTGTGTTCATTGTGAAACCTGGTCCCACCTTATCATGCGAATTCCTGAGGTCAGATGGCCCAGGATGTGAGTGGGACACATCCAGGCTGTGTCCCCTGAATTGGGACACAGCCAGGGTCTGCACGCTTGAAGTACGCGCACTACGCGTACTACGTACGGTGCGTACTATAAGTACGAGAAGTGCGGAAGTGAGAGGCTTGTGAAATGGGACGGTATACGCTTCGTCGTGCTGTTCAGGTTGCCTAGCAACCATGATACTAACCGCGAGACACGTTACATACGCTTTGTGTGACAGAAATGAAGGAGAAAAAAAATGTTTTGTTGGTCATTCATTTCTGTCATGACATCACTTTGATTAGTTGAATATCAGAGGCTGAGACCACGGGACTGTAAAACATGATTGTTGGGCTTCATTTCTGTGCTGAACAGTCATTTAAGATTAGCTAGTAAATAACAATTAGCTAATGTTGTTCATGAGACTAAAGTCATCTCACTGTGGTAATGTAAATATAATATGGCCAATATTATATATATATATATATATATATATATCTATATATATATATACCGCAGGCATGCCGGCTCGGATGTCGCCCGGATCAACAAGGTCCGCGTCAGGTGTTGAGGAACCAGGGCACCCTGACGAAAAGTGGGCTACTGGAACAAGAAGGCATCGGTGGGCAAGGGACGAAAACAGGGCATTGTTGGAATGCTACTACGCAAGTAACCCCGGCAGAAGGGGCTACATGAATAGGATGAGGGACCTATGGATTCTTCGATACCCAACATCCACAATGACAGCGAAACAACTAGTAGCTCAGTGTTCCAACATTCGAAAGAAGGGACTGCTCTCACAGCTAGAGATTGACGAGGTACAACACAAATGCTACGGCAAGGAGGAGTCAGGACGCCAGGTCAGGGGGGCGATATCATCACCCCCACCCGAGATTGGGTACATAGCCCCAAGTGCGATAGGAGAAGGATCGTTGAGTGCGAGAGGAACTGACCTGAAAAATAGGATCATGGCCAAGCTTGAAACCTGGATCCCCCGTAGCCGGTTACCAAGATTACGTGAAGTACCCTCAGAAGGGCTGCTAGATGATGTTAATGCAGCACTACGGACAATACCTACAACCACGATTACCGACACTAACAAGCTGATCTACAATACGGCAGCAGTGATCAGTGAGATGCTTGGCTACAAGTTGAACAGCGACAAGGGGCAGTACCCTCCATGGAGAAGGAGGCTAGAGGGCAAGATCAAAGTAGCCAGGAGGGAGGTTAGCCAACTAACGGAGTTGCAGAAAGGTGCGACAAAGAAGGTGCATAAGAAATACAGCAAGCTGTCCATACCTGAGGCCTTGGAAACTGCCAAGCAAAGACTCACAGCCTTGGCCAGCCGCTTGAGGAGGTACACCAGAGAGATAGAAGGCAGGAGAATAAACCAGCTGTTCTCCACAGAACCAGCAAAGGTGTACTCTCAGTGGCAAGGGAACAATAAGAGAACAGCACCACCAAGGCTGGAGACGGAGCAATACTGGAAGAGCATATGGGAGAAGGATGCAACCCATAACGGCAATGCTCAGTGGCTAGTGGATCTGAGGGCAGACCACAGCGACCTCCCTGAACAGGGTCCAGTAACCATCACAGTGGCAGATATCCAAGAAAGGGTCTCCAGTATGAAGAGTTGGACAGCACCAGGGCCCGACATGGTTCACGCCTACTGGCTGAAGCTGAAGCTGACTGCACTCCACGAGCATCTGGCAGCACAAATGAACCAGCTGCTAGTTAACGAGAGACACCCGGAATGGCTAACTGAAGGCCGGACGGTCCTGATCCCCAAGGACCCCAAGAAGGGACTGGTCCCCTCCAACTACCGACCAATAACCTGCCTCAGTACTACATGGAAGCTCCTGTCAGGCATCATATCGGCTAAGATGAACAGGCACATGGGTCAATACATGAGCGGGACACAGAAAGGAATTGGCAAGAATACCAGAGGCGCAAAACACCAGCTACTGGTAGACAGAACAATCAGCCGAGACTGCAAGACCAGACTGACCAACCTGTGCACTGCCTGGATTGATTACAAGAAGGCCTATGACTCAATGCCCCACAGCTGGATACTGGAATGCCTAGAATTGTACAAGATCAATGGGACCCTAAGAGCCTTCATCAGGAACTCAATGGGGATGTGGCGTACAACACTAGAGCCCAACTCCAAGCCCATAGCACAAGTCACCATCAAGTGCGGGATCTACCAAGGAGATGCTCTGTCCCCACTGCTGTTCTGCATAGGCCTGAACCCCCTCAGTGAGATCATTAACAAGACTGGCTACGGATACCGACTACGGAATGGAGCAGTTGTCAGCCACCTCCTGTACATGGATGACATCAAGCTGTATGCCAAGAGTGAACGAGACATCGATTCACTGATCCACACTACCAGGCTATACAGCAATGACATTGGAATGTCGTTCGGACTGGAGAAGTGTAGTCGGATGGTAACAAAGAGAGGGAAGGTAGTCAGAACTGAGGGGATTGAACTACCAGAAGGCAACATTGCAGACATAGAGGACAGTTACAAGTACCTGGGGATCCCGCAGGCGAATGGGAACCATGAAGAGGCCGCTAGAAAAGCTGCAACCACCAAGTACCTGCAGAGGGTCAGGCAAGTCCTGAGGAGTCAGCTGAATGGTAAGAACAAGATCCGGGCCATCAACACGTACGCCCTGCCCGTGATCAGGTACCCTGCTGGGGTAATAGGCTGGCCAAAGGAGGAGATAGAAGCCACTGACATAAAGACAAGAAAGCTCCTTACCATGCATGGAGGGTTTCACCCCAAGTCCAGCACCCTGAGGCTGTACGCTAAGCGGAAGGAAGGGGGCCGGGGACTGGTGAGTGTCAGCACCACAGTCCAGGATGAGACAACGAACATCCAAGAATACATTGGGAAGATGGCCCCAACTGACCGAGTGCTCAGTGAATACCTCAGGCAGCAGAAACCCAAGAAAGAGGAGGGAGACGAGGAACCATCATGGAAGGACAGGCCCCTGCACGGTATGTACCACCGGCAGATAGAGGAGGTGGCTGATATCCAGAAATCCTACCAATGGCTGGACAAAGCTGGACTGAAAGACAGCACAGAGGCACTAATCATGGCAGCACAAGAACAAGCTCTGAGCACAAGATCCATAGAGGCTGGGGTCCATCACACCAGGTGCAGGCTGTGTAAAGATGCCCCAGAGACAATCCAGCACATAACAGCAGGGTGCAAGATGCTAGCAGGCAAGGCATACATGGAACGCCATAACCAAGTGGCCAGCATAGTGTACAGGAACATCTGTGCCGAGTATAACCTGGAAGTCCCGAGGTCAAAATGGGAGATGCCCCCAAGGGTGGTGGAGAATGACCGAGCTAAGATCCTGTGGGACTTCCAGATACAGACGGACAAAATGGTGGTGGCTAACCAACCGGACATAGTGGTGGTAGACAAACAGAAGAAGACGGCCGTAGTGATCGATGTAGCGGTTCTGAATGACAGCAATATCAGGAAGAAGGAACACGAGAAGCTGGAGAAATACCAAGGGCTCAGAGAAGAGCTGGAGAGGATGTGGAGGGTGAAGGTAACGGTGGTCCCCGTGGTAATCGGAGCACTAGGTACGGTGACTCCCAAGCTAGGCGAGTGGCTCCAGCAGATCCCGGGAACAACATCGGAGATCTCTGTCCAGAAGAGCGCAGTCCTGGGAACAGCTAAGATACTGCGCAGGACCCTCAAGCTCCCAGGCCTCTGGTAGAGGACCCGAGCTTGAAGGATAAACCGCCCGCAGGGGCGTGCTGGGTGTTTATATATATATATATATATATATATATATATAATCACTGACTTTCAGCTTGTTGTGTTTGTGGATATATGACTGACTTTAATTATTAAACATTCGCACATAAATAAGTGACGTCATATTCAGTACTTTTGACAAACATAAATGTAAATTTCAAAACTCAACCCCATCATTTAATGTGTTTTTGATTGAAATTGAATATTACTTAAACTCTCTTAAATTAACTTCCAATAAAAAAGGTTTATCATTGATTGAAATTCATTCAGAAATGTTTAACGAATGAGCTGTCACAACTTTCAAGTACAAAGTTGTTGTGAAGTCTGTCACATTCCCCCCCCCTTTTTTTTTCTTTTTTCTTTTCTATCCTTTATTTATTTATCCTTCTTATTTCATTGTACTGTATATTGTTACTCTTATTTGCCTTGTATGTCTACTGTACAAACTGAACTGGAATGACTGACTGTTCGCTTTGTAATTTCAATAAAGTTTTGAATAATAAAAAAAAAAAAACTCTTCGGCCGCTCCCTTCTGTCGTATTTTGCGGCAAAATTATCCACACCCACCGCCGCGCTATGAATTGTGGGATATATGGGACCACGAAGCATGCACCGGACCACGCTTGATATTTGGGGAAATCGACGGCGCATTTGGAGTACACTTCAAATTGGGACACATTTCTGGATATGATCACTATGTTATACACTGATATTAATAGTTGTGTTTCTCTTTCAGAAGGCACAAGTCCCAGGTTCAGGGTGGAGAGAGGTATCAGGCAGGGCTGCAGCATCTCACCTCTTTTATTCATTGTAGCCACTGAATTACTTGCTATTACTGTCATAAACTCAAACATAAAAGGATTAGACATAAATAATCACAAATTAATAATAAGTCAGCTTGCCGATGATACAACAGTCTTTCTAAAAAATAAAGAACAAATTCCATTGGCCTTAGATACAATAAAGATCTTCTCTGATGCTTCTGGACTACGCCTGAACCTGGACAAATGTGAACTCATGAGTATCCACAATTGTTCTCACTCTTCTTTGTATGATATACCTGTCAAAAATGAAATCAAATATCTTGGAATCTGGATAACTAAATGCATGGCTGATAGTGAAGAAAAGAATATTCAGAATACAATTGACAAATGCAAAAAAAACTCTGAACCATTGGCTACAGAGAGATTTAACGTTTTTCGGCAGGATAATGTTGACCAAGGTTGAATCTTTGTCCAGATGAATCTGTCCAGCTTGTTCCCTAGCCATCCCACCAAGAATTATAAAAGACATCAATAAGGTGAATTTTAATTTCATATGGAAAAATAAACATCATTATGTTAGTAACAGGGACTTGATAAAAGATTATGAAGAGGTGGGTTTAAAAGCAATCGATTTTGAAATAATGAATGGCATTTTAAAGATTAATTGGCTACGATCTTTCTTGAAAAATGATAATGAGATCTGGTTCTTGATACCATCTCTTATTTTCAACAAAGTTGGGGGGATCCAATTCCTTTTAGTGTGTGATTTTGAAATTTCTAAACTACCCATAAAACTTTCCAAATTTCATCAACAAGTTTTGTTAAATTGGAAATTAATGTTTAAACATAACTTTAGTCCCCACAATGTTCCATTGTGGAATAATAGGGTGATATTGAATCGGGGGAAATCTATATTTGTGGAAGAATGGATGACAAAACAAATTTGGTCTGTGACACATATAATGGATGAAAATGGAGATATACTTGAATTAAACAGGCTTAATGAGAAATATGACATGAGTTGCTCATTTGAGCTCTATAAAAAGGTTTCACAAAATATCCCAACAGTCCTTGTAAATACGATAAAGAACAATTTTTCAAATATACAGACTCCAAATTTGCATAAAGTTAAACTAGATGGTCTTGAATTGGTTAATGGAAAATGCAATAATCAGTTTTTGAGGAGGTATTTGGTTAACACCTTATATCCAGGTAGGACAAAACATTCACTCGTCTTTAAAGATTATAACAAATCTGAGATCTCGTTGATCAGAACCAAATATTTAACATTTCCAATTCCCCCCAAATTTAAAGAAGTCCATTTTAGAACTACAAAAAATATTTACCCCTCCAATGAATTTATGAGAGAAAGATTTAAATTTGTGTTAGACAACTGTTATATTTGTAAAATAACTTCGGAAACAACAGAGCACATGTTCTATGGATGTGTGACAATCCAGAATTTATGGAAATCTCTCCATGTCCTAATATTGTTCCAGTATGGATATATTGATTTTTGGTCTTTTCAAAATATTCAAATTGGAGTAATCCTTAAGGACAAAAATAGTGAGTTTTTAATTAACAATCTCATTATTATAACAAAGTATTACATACATAAATGCCGATATGCTAAATCCCCCCCTTCATGGCCTGCTCCTAAAAACGACCTCTCCCTGTTCCGTAAATCTCTTAAGCTAATAAATAAGCCCCAAGCAATCAAATTGCATAGATTTTTAGAAGAGTTTGATTTTTCTTAGCCCCTTATTTAAGTTATGAGTCTTGTTTATGGAACCTCACTTTTAGAGATTTTATGATCCCCCTTGTCTTCTTTATTTCTGTTCCTTGTTTTTCTTTTTTTTAAAATTCTTATTTATGTTTGTATTGGTTATTCATCTTTTTATATTATTATTATGTAGATGTGTGAATATGGATGTGTATGTATGCATATGTATATGCATATATATGTATATATATGTGTGTGTATGTATGTATGTTTACTCTCAGTTACTGTCGATTTCATTGTGGTGTATAGGAGATGTGATTCTGTTCTGATTGATTTAATATGTCGCTTGTCTCTTTGAGATTGTCATTGTTATTGCTCTAAATAAAGTTCATATAAAAAAAAAAAAAAATTGGGACAGCCGTCGTCGCGTGGCGGTGACGTAACCGCACTTAAAATGCGTACTTCAAGCGTGCGGACTCTTAATTGGGACACAGCCCCTGAGTTGGGATACAGCCTACGTCCACTGTGAGCGACCATCTTTGAACAGAGGGCGGGGCTTACCACACCATGTTTATTTATTCATGTTTTTGGAAACTTGCCTGTAAAGCAGACTAAATAATGTTGGAGCATTTGTCTAAACACATCAGTATTTAAAATGTTTACCTGCTCTCTTTTGATTTGATATAAACGTCTCAAATCCATCTAGAAATAAACCCTCCCTTTATAGGTACTGTAAAAAAAATCAGCCAAAAGTTATGAATGTTTAAAATGTAATTTAATAACTATTTTTCCACAAACACAAAGTTACATGTGCACTTTCTGAATACAGTCTACAAAAAGTAAACAAGTTAGACAGTTTTCTTTGGCTACAAATGCCACACGAACACGCAGCAGCTGAGAGCCGAGGCCGAGCGTGAAGGTCCATGCCACCGGTGACTTTACGGTCAGCTGAATGAAACCGGCACACTCGTTTTCTCAGACTGTCTGGGACAGGTCACCACAAATGCATGAAATTGGCGTCATACTCGAGTCCTTCTGTTTGTCTTAACTTCTGACTAAAGTGAGTAAATGGCTGCTCACGCAGGTTAGTGATTTAGGTAAACTCCAGCGCACTAGCTGAAGCCCTTCCAATCAGCCCGACAATTTTGCACAAAGTCTGAGGTCACCATTATATTTGTGTTGGCTGAATTCCAATTTCAAGAAGCTGGTGCCAAATGTTGCTTAAAACTGAGTCGTGGATTAAGGCCGCTTCAGTGTCTCTGCCTATCTCCTGCTGTTCTTGCTCCAAACGTACTCGCTGGCCTCATTACAGTTATTACACGTGCTGACTGTAAACTTCTCTAGTCCGCTCCCGCGTCCCTCATCCTTCCACTCTCAGGAGGATGCGGTGCCAGCCCTCATGATCCTGAAAAGCGCGTTGACGTTATTGCTTTTGATGGCGTCTCGACAGGCAGAGATCACTTGGTTCTTGGGCTTACCCACTGCAGAGAAGCATACACAGAGGCAGATACGCTTAATATATCATCTTCTCCCCTGGTTCAATTGGAGGTAGTTAACAAACAGTGCTGCTATGTTAAGAAGTAGTGCTTGTCAGACTTACCTCGAAGCCTGCCGGCTCGCTGTATGGCTTGGTTGACAGACTTGAGACAAGCCAGAAGAGCATTGTGGTTGTTTGAGCGGATCTTGTACTCATTGATTAGATCCCGGTTTAGATCATACAGCTCTCTGTAGCGCTTCTTCATAGTTGTCCTACGGTGGAAACGAACAAAGATGTGAGGAAAAGAAGGAAGTTTTTGCAGTTTCATGATAGAAGAACTGACATGAATGAAATGATACTGTAACAGGTTTTATTCTTCTGCGTTAAATCTATGCTGTAGGTATGTCAAGACTGCAAACCCCTGTGCAACCCTACGCCATAACCTATGCCGTTATCTGACGTGCACGTCCCTGGAAATGTAACGCTGCCTCGGTGCAGCGCTTGACTACCGCCAGCGTCTCGGTCAGTGCCGTCAGTCCTCTGATCCATTTATGGATTTCTGTTTGCCGCGCTTTTTGAACGCATCAGTGAGAGAATAACAACTATCACCTTAATAAAGGACTCGTATCATTAGTAAATTCCTGAAGCTAGATCACCAAAACTATTAGATATGTTTACCTGTAGGGGAATAAAAACACGAATAAATAAATCAAACTGCTCACAACAAAGAGAGAGAACCCAGGATTTTATTTCTACCATGGCTGCAGTGAATGAAACACACGCCTTTCAGGGCACATACATCCATTCGCTTCCGCTTATCCTTTTAAGGGTTGCTGGAGCCTATCCCAGCTGTCATCAGGCTAACATACAGAGACAGACAACAATTCACACTCACATTCAATTAAGTAAGCCGGAGTACCCGGAGAGAACCCACGCAAACACCAGGAGAACATGCGAACTCTACACAGGTGGTGGAGACGGTGGAATTGAACTCAGGACCTTCTTGCTGTGCAGCAACAGTGCTAACCACCGCGCCACTGTGCTGCACATACAAGTCCAGATAATTCAACAATAATGTAGCAATATGGCTGCAAGTATTACGAAGTAAAATACTGAGATAACTCACATGTCACCCATTAGGCGCGCGTCCTCTGCTTGCACCAGCATGTTTCTAATGTAGTTGGAGTGGTCAGCCATAGCTGCAGTTAGTTTCTGGTGGACAGAATGGAACTCGTCCACCTAGGAAACACATTTAAACGTACAGGTCACCTTAAATTCAGCTGACCTATTTTTGGCCTGTAGTGTATGACTTGCCCAGTTTAGGAGATAGACTACAGGGACTAAAGTTTTGGTCCACACCTTCTAATCTCAAGAATTTGGACTTTTATTGCTACTGACTCAGGCTGTCCTGAACGTTTGACAGAGAGCAGATGAAACCTGAGCCAAACCTCAGTGAGCGTAGTGTGTAGCTCCTCAAAATATGTGGGGAAGTCCGCTTCTGCTGACAGGTCCTCAATTGCCAGGAAGGAGGCTAATGATTGGATCAGATCTCCTGCTAGGTCAATATCATCAGTTCTTATGGTGATCTGATTGGACACATTACAAATTATTATTGTTCTTAAAATACATATAAACTAATGACAGAGAAAGTCTCTAAGTTCATATAAGAAACAAATGAGTGCTGTGGATATTTTATTGTATTGTATATTTTTCACACAGCAGTGTTGATGTGTACCTGTCCACTGCTGGCCATGCTGAAGGACAACAGCCCCCCACCTCTTAGTGAAGTGAAGGTAACATCGGGACTCTCCTCTCCCTCTGGAAGCAGGAAATTCTGATTCAGCCACATCACCACCTACACAAGAACACAATGACACAGAGCCGAGGATTAAACAGGAGACACATTTATAATCATTCAATATACAGCAAGTGTACAAGGAAGGACATTTCACTGCAGCTGGCTCAAAACAGGATAAAAAAAGTGCAACATTAAACATGTATTAACATACGGAGCAGAATTAGATTTTATAAATGCAGATGATCGTGCGACAGCCTACCCTCTGCTGTCGATCGTTGATGCTGAAGGCGACCCTCCCTGTGGGCTGTGCAGCCGACGAGTCGACAGCGAGGTCGTACATGGAGAAACGAGGCAGCTGACGAGTGATTTCAAACACGTGGAACTGAGTGCTAACGAGGACGAAAAGAACAGGATGACGTGAGAATGAGAGCGGCGTTGTTAACTGCATTAGAAAAAGACTCATTACTCGCAGAGCTTACCTAGTTCTCCCTCCAACAAAGGCTTTGATGTGCAGATCCACTGGTATATCCTTTGGGGGCACAATGGGGACTCTGACACAACCAGACAGGCTTTGAGCACTGGGGTGGACAACGTGACTCTCACCCTCAAATATGCCTTCTGCAAAGATGAGCACTGCACGGATAACAGTCTCTGTAAAAGATCAAGGAGAGACTCAGCAACTTATACGCAAACACTCAATAAACGGTGAGACGCGCTAACCAACTCTACCATTTGGTGTTGAAATGCTGAGCTCCACATGAGCCTTCTGGGTCTCTGTAGCAGCTTTCACTGACAGTGCTGTCTGGAGCTGAGTGTTGGCTGGTATGACTCCCATCCCACTGTGTGTCTCTGACACACCCTGAAATAAGAGCAGAGTTTATGACTCCTCACACAGGCTGAGCCCAGAAATTCTTTCAGAACACACAGTTGTGACTACATTCGATCAGAAACGTTGCTTCCACAGATCAGACTTTTTATTAACATGGATAAATCAATAACAAAAACTCTTTAACACAATTACAAACAGCTGCCTCAAAGGTGCATGTTAAACTGTAGTGGCGCCTGTCTGCAAAGCAGTGTGCTCCAGTTCTAGGGTTTTTATAAAGATCTTTCGTTAACGTTTAAGAAGAGCTTTTTAAATTATTGGTACCATAAATGTAAAGCCACTGTGTGCCTGCTGAAATGTAGAACCCACAAACATCACCAGATGCGTGCCTCTTAAATCCCCGTCAGTTTATTGTGACTGAATAAATCACCTTGGCATTCTCCTCGTAGTTGCGAAGCTCCAGCAGCAGATTCTGTCTGCGCTGGCTGAGCTCTCGGACAAGGTCCTGCTCGGCACTCGTGTCCATGAGATTCCCTTTTAGGTCTTTACTGGCTGGCAGATAACCACGAACTACAAACACATTGACAAGTATAGCAACATCCTCTTATGAGCTCACAGTGTCAGTCTTTGAAATTATACCTGGCTTGTCCGTGTTCACAGAAAACACACAAGGAAATGTACAAATGTCCATTTTCAACCAGTTCTCACACACAGACTTACCTTCTCCTTCTGTAGAGGTGCAGATGAGTTGTTTCTGTCCATCCAGCCTGTAGTCTCCCTCCACTACTCCAGCCACAGAAGAAGAGAAGTTGTCTTTGAAAATGACCTCACCAGTGCGGTCGCTGCGAGCGTCAATCTGACATAAAAAGCACACCGAATCCTTGCCAGTTGTTGTCCCACAAAATCATTTTGAAAAAATCCCATGTTAAAACAGTAAGAAGTAGTTTGTGGATAACAGTTGTGTACTCACCTTTCCATTGGACCAACCAGTGATGAGCTCCACAACCCCATCGGCATTCAAGTCAAATGCAAAGATGCTCATTGCATGATTCTTGGACTAAGTGAGGAGAAAAGAGCACATTACACAGTAGAGAACTGAATTATTTACATTTAATCCCAGCCAAAACTGTCTTTACTCATCAGGTTCAAACTGCAGGTGAGCAATGCACTACTGTCCCTAAATCTTCATGCTGTGAAAGGTAACACTGAGAGGGTTCCATCGTTCATGGACGTCCTACAAATGACTATTAGTCATGTTACAAGTAGTATTTGTTACTACTACACTAATCCCCGTCAGAGACATTTATACTGGCAGACTTGAGCGGAGAGTCAGTATCATCATGGCACTCTGGACCCCCCAGTAAAGGCTACAGGTCGATCAGGTCAAAGACAAACAGACTCAATAAAGGGTTTTACCCGCACGCTGTCAAACATGCCCCACCTCCACCCTGACTCAAGGTCAACTGTGCTGCTAACATTTATTTACATTTTCACTGTAGTTATAAATAACATTCCTACCTGTATTTATAAAGCAGACTTATTATAGTATAATGCAACCGACATTCCTACCTCTTACTCAATGTGCACCACCAACTGTATATATCTGTGCATCTTTTATTCTAAAGTAACTTTAATGTAACAAATCTACATATTGCTAATGGAGAGATGCCAAACTGCCGTCCATTGTTCTTGTAACAGTGACAATAAAGATCTATCTCATCTAAACCACATTCACAGAACAGATACAGTTTGACATTATCTGGTTATAAATGAATTGAAAAAAACAAGAACATTTGGATTAATTAAATGTTTATTGCAGAATAATCTCAAAGTTTTGAACTTTTAGGAAACATAAAAAGTACAAAAACAAAATGAAAAGAAGGAGAGACGCCAAAGAAATGAAGAACGTATGAAGATGATTACGGTACCTTGATTCTCCAGTAGCGGGCAGCGCGGTCATACACACCGACAGTGCCATTAGCCAGAGCATAACCAAACCTGCTGCCGTGCATATGGCACAAAGATGTTACTGTCTGTTGGAGCAAGACACACAGATAAGAAATTGTACAACACATTAGTGCTACAAGTGCAAAGTGTTTTATTATTGCTTCTTGTGCACAAAGCACATTAAAAACATGTAACACAACATGATCAAGCTAGCAGTTACCAAGCTACGCATTGCACCCTCATTTTACCTCATTCTCAGTCATCTCTGACACAAGTTCATCCTCTTTGAACACTCTGATGTCAAAATCCTCAGACCCCACCAGGAGCTGTGAGTACAACAGCAACAACAGCCAGCTTTATTTATATGGCACCAAATGACAACAACAGTCACCTCAGGGCAGTTTGTATTGTAAGTTAAAGACCCTCCAGTCATATTTGTATGAATTAATTTCATACCTATATTTATAACAGAACTGTAAGATGCTCTGTTACTGAAATTGTAGTGTGTTAAGTGGAAAGCTCCCCGACTACTGGGCAGTCAAGACTTACCTCGTTTTTTCCATCTCCAGTGAAGTCACAGAGCACCAGAGACCTGACATTATCTCCAGTGACCTAAGAAGATGTAGTTTAAGATCAAGTGGAGCACAATTTTTTTATAAATATGTGAAAAATATGTAAACATTCATGATTTTAGACCAAGAAAACCAGATTTTCTTACCGTCCAAAAGTGGTCATTGCCCTGATAGTCAAAGCCTTGCAAGGCACAGTTCCCTCCAATGATAGCAAGAGGAGAGGGGATGTCCCCAAGTTTCCCCAACGCGATGGCATTAGCTCCATCTGTCACCTGCACACAGAGAAGAAGCACGTTTAAATACAAGCCAGCTTCACATCGTTTTGGGCAAAGCATTTATAATCGAGCCACTTTTCATTTTGTGACTGTTACTATGAAGTAGCGGTGGGGGAAAAAATCGATACTGTGTAGTATCGTGATATTTTGTTTGCTAATAATGTATCGATACAGGGACAGCAGAAATCGATATTTTGTTACAAAAAGGTTTTTGTGCTCTGACTTCAGAGCATGTTGACCTTTTTCTGAGCAAGAATCCTGACATTCCTTCACTGTCCAAATGTGTTTAACTTTTTTTTGGCAGCAATAAACATGACAGTTTACTTATTTTAATTTAAGACATGTTTTATTTTAATTAAGTGTAAAACTTTTTTATTTAATGCAAAATTATATTTTGTTTTAATTTACTTTCAAATTCTTCAGTTGCTGAATGGGCTGCATAGTTTTCATAAATTGCATAGTGCAGAATAGCTGTAATTGTACCAGATGGTTGCATTCAGTTAAGTTGGACTAGACTGTAATACAAACCGTTTAAGTTTGTCAACAATAAAACTGAAATGAGAGAAAGACTGAGTGCGAGACTTTGATTTTAGATAAAATTAATATTGATGAAGTTTACCTTCATGTACAGAATCTGAATATCGCAAAAATTTTTAAAAAATTGCAATAATATCGTATTGTGCGTTAAGTATTGTGATAATATCGTATCGTGGCATGTTTGGTGATTCCCACCTCTACTATGAAGCAGAGATTTTTACTTGTCACAACTGTATAATTAGCTGAGTCAGTCAGGTTGTGGCGTCAGCTGGATTAATCAGTAATTCTGTCACTTTTTAAACCAAATTACATATAAAAAAGCTGAAATCAACAGAACTAATTAAGAATTGTTTGAATCCTGATTTAAATATAGAATAACACAAGTCACAACACCCAGTTCCAATGTCTTGATGCATTCTCAATCATCCAGGAAAGTAAATCTCCAAAAGTTGATTCTGTTCATCTGGACGCAGCGTTTTGTGGGAGAAACGTTTCGTCACTCATCCAGGTGACGTCTTCAGTCTCAGCTGACTGCAGGTCTCCCCAATCTTATAAACAGGACATTTGCATAATGACTGAAACCTCCTGATTCGAGGAGGGGGCCTAAGGGTACATCTGTCACCATCTTACAATGCTGTGATTGCAGCCATTCCCCAACTCTCTGTGAATGGTACTCATGGCCATTGATCAGTGGTTATTGATCAGTGGTTGTTGATCAATGGTCATGAGAATTTGCATAATTAAGATTAAGGAACTGACCTCCCAGCCCATTGTTCCTTCAGTGGGCTGGTTTCAGTCATTATGCAAATGTCCTGTTTATGAGATTGACACCTGCAGTCAGCTGAGACTGAAGAAGTCGCCTGGATGAGTGACGAAACGTTTCTCCCACAAAACGCTGCGTCCAGATGAACAGAATCAACTTTTGGAGACCCAGTTCCAATATTTTTCCTGACTTTACTCACCTCTCTGTAAAATATGTCAGCATTGTCATGGACATCATAAGCCAACAGGTTTGTCTGGGATCCCACCAACAGTGTGTCCCCAGTAGTATTTGGTCCCAGTCTTCCTGCAGCCAAACAGGTGACTGCCTGATTGATGTTGAGCAGAGAAATGTCAGAGTCTTGGGCACTCTGGCTCAGTCGGTGAGCCACAGGTCTCTGGCCACGGGTGTGGGGGTTGTGAATGAAAACCTTTTAATGAGAAAGACAACAAGAGAGTAGGGAACTGCCAAATGCTCCAGAGAGTCAGCAGTTCTTTTCCACACAGAGCCAGATAAGTTTGGGTAAATGAAATCATCATTTGAAAACTGCATTTTGTATTTACTGAGGTTCTAATTGTCTAACATTAAAATTAGCTATTAGCGTGAACCAGGTAACTGTGACAAGTACGATCAAAAAAGAAATCATGAAGAGGGCAAATACTTGGCTGTTTTCACTCTCATCGGGTCACAAAAACATGATAGTAATTTTCCTACAGCATGGATGATATTTATCACATAACTGTGAGGATTTTGCAAACATTTATTTCCCTCACCTTTCCAGCCTGCGTGGCGGCAGTAAGGCATGGATGAACCCCATCAAACTGCCCAATAGTCACCATGCGAGGGTTAATCTTGTGGTTCAGCTTCAGAGTGAATATGGGGACCAGCATGATGCTTACTCTGGTCTTAATATAGAGATGAGAACTTACTGAGAATCAAATATCTCACACACAAGACGAGAAGGTTGCCTAAAAATAAGCAAAAGGTGATGAGTAACTTTGCCACACTAATGTAATTACAGGCTTTAGCTCAGCCAGCCACAGGCGACTTCCGTTGCCTAGCAACAAGGAGTCGCAAGCTAAAGCTTTTCATCTGGCTAATCTCCCCGTCGTTTGCTCCAGAAGAATGGCATTTAACCAACCATAAGACACCACACCCGACACCTTCACACGTCGTAAGCCCTGCATAAACACCAAGTACGGCATGGTGCTTTCTGCTGAAAGAAATATTGGACTTAAACGCATGGAAAGCTAGCACAACTAGCTGACATTAACGTCGATGTCTTGGAACTCGCAGGAAACAAGTCCAAACTACTGACGGCCCAACAACAAAAGACATCACTCATTTGTGACAAACGTACCAGGCCCACGCGTTAGCAGCAAAACTTCGATTTTTGTTCCAAAGAATCCAGTCGCAAATGAGCTACCTGGATAAAATGATAACACGGCCACAGGAAGTCGACTAGCTGCCAACATCCGGTCTGCTGTTTTCAAAATAAATTACACAACTCAGAGTTGCAGTGGGCTAATGTTGCTATACATGGAAGAAAAATGCATTTCTTCTTCTTCTTTCAACAGATCACCTTCCTTCATCTTAACCTCTTCCTAATATTGTGTCACCTCAACCCACTTCATGTCCTTCTTCAATATATCCACGAACCTGCTTTGCTATCTTCCTCTATTCCTTCAGTTTGGGAGCTCCATCTTCAAGATCCTTGTGCAGAGGCGGGACTGTGGATGTATTGGACCTCTAATATACTCATTTTTAATCTTGTCTTGTCACTCCCACTCATAATCTTACTATCTCAATTCTGCCACCTCCAACTCATCCGCCTGTCTTTTTTCATATTTCTACTGCCACATATCACAACAAGTCTCACTACCATCTTGCAAACGGTCTATTTCACTACTGTTACCAATCACCCCTGACGCTCATCTTAACACACTCTACCTGCCTCACACACGTGTGTGTTCTGTTTCGTTTCTACTGACTTTGATTCCACGGCACACCTCTACCCCTCCAGACTATCACTACAGATAACAATGTTGTCTGTGAACATCATGGTCCACAGAGACTTCTGCCTAACCTCTTCTACCAGCCTGTCAGTCAAAACTATCTCATCACCTGTCCAAATGGGGATCAGATCAGAATTCTGTGCTCCTAAGGACTACCACATGATCGGCCCACGGTGTCTCTACGTTTATTTTATTAGTAGTTTAAAAAATAAAATAAAATCCCACCACCACCAACAACAACAACAACAACAACAACAACAGGCGTTTTAGTAAATAAATAAATACATTCTGACAACTAAGGATTCAATTCAGTGGGACAATCTCAGATTTTTCATTGAAAAGGTGTAGGCGGAAACTTAAGCTTGTTACATCTGCACTTTTTACATACATAATATCATAAATGAATTACACTAACACACGTAAAACAAAACACAACCATGAAAAAACATCTATAATAACTTTGCCACTTGGTTTTTGAACTTTAAAAATTGAAGAAAAACTTAATAACTTAACTCCTCATCAAATTTTCCACTCAAAATTTGTAAGCAATATACATATTTTTTAACCACTTACTTCTAAATTTCTATTTTCTAAATTTCTAATTTAGAAGTACTGATAAGTTCTGTGTGGTTAGAGAATAATTAAATATGTTAAATAACTCTCTTCACAGTCACAAAAGTCAAGTCCAACTGCATGAGAAAAGTAATGATTGCTGTTGTTGTGTGTTTTCATAAAGTGATTATCAACAGTCTGTCTTTGTAAAAAAGAAAAAGAAAGAAGAAAAAGTAAGGGCTCGTCCGGGATTTGAACCCGGGACCTCTCGCACCCAAAGCGAGAATCATACCCCTAGACCAACGAGCCAGTTGAGAACCACACCTGCACCTGGAATTTTTAACTATAAAGACGTGCTGTTGAATCTTCAAAACTTGTGATGTGGCACTTTGGCCTCGTCATTTTAATCCGGTCAAACATTACCCTCTGGTGGTGGACAACAGTATAGCTTCAACTTGTTCCAATCCCGTCCAACCATCCAGTTCGGGGGGGGGGGGGGATGGGCACGTGAAACAGAGTCAGAGTCATCCGGTCGTTAAGTCTGACGTCACTAGCCGTGTCTGGGCCTAAACTCCGCTGCAGGTCCATATATCAAACGATCACTGTGGCATTACTGAGAGTTGAAAAACTGTCTAAAGTCTTTCATCTTTAATAAAATGATCAGCGTTCTGCTCTACCAGGTGTAACAACTGAGTTTAACATCCAGGCATCCATGAAAACGGAATTTATGACATTTAACGGAGTTAGAAGTTAGCAGGGAGTTAGCTCGCTAGCTTCTATCTAAATACAATATAGCATGTCCTGACTGCGGGGTTTTGGAAACAAATTAAAACGTATAGCTCTAATTAGACTAATTAGTTTTGATAAAATGAAAGATAAATATTCATTAGAAACACAGGATTGTTATAGATATCTACAGATGAGGCATTTTGTCAATAAAAAGCTAAAAGCTAAGGCTGGATTAAGTAAACAGCTGCTAGACGTATTTAAAAGGGCAGTTCAAATAAAAATAGAGGTATTATAGGTGACCTCTATAAAGGATTAACAAATATGAAATTACACTCAACCTTATATAGCAAAGCAAATTGGGAAATGGAGGGAGGAATAAAGGAGGAAGAATGGACAACAATATGGGCATATCAATGGAAATGTAGCAGCTCACAGAGCTGGAGGGAATTTGGGTGGAAAAGCCTGATAAGATATTTTATTACACCTCACCAAAAATCTCACTATGAAGGTAAGCCTCCCACTTGCTGGAGAAATTGTGGAAATACAAATGCAAATCACTATCATATTTTCTGGGACTGTCATGTTATTAAAACTTGTTGGAAGGGAATACATGCAGCAATACAAGAGACATTTGGAAGATATTTACCTTTGGAAAGTAAAACTATGTTTTTGGACTTATGCCAGAAGGATGGACAAAGAACAATAAATACTTGTTTAATATTTTACTGGCAGCAGGCAAAAAAGCCATCACAAAAAAATGGCTTTCTTCAGAGAGCCCAACTATGAACATGTGGATGAACATCACAATGGGCATTTACAGAATGGAGAAAATGACAGCAGATGTGAACTACAAGAGGGACCTGTTTGTATCACGATGGAAGAAATGGATAGACTACATTAAAAAACGCAGGCCAGTTTTTGCTTTTGCTTTAGATTTTGACTTTGTTAACTACTAGAAGACTAGACGAAATATTAGTTACATTAATGGAAACAAAAACACACTCCCTACATTTATTTATTTATTTTTCTTTCCTTTTTCCTTATGTATTTTTTATTTATTTATTGTTTCCTGTTTTGCTTCTTTTTCTTTTCTTTTCTTTCTCTTCTTCTTCTTTCATTCTTATTTTAGTTGTTTAAATATAGGGAAAAAAAAATATATATGTACTGAAAAATTGCTGAAGTTGATGGTATTGTATAGTGATTCCAAAATGTCAATTAAATAAAAATAAAAAAAACCATACAGCTCTGCTATCACTTCCAACATAAATGAAGACAGAAAACTAAACAGCAGTGACGTTTGTAGGGTTACTGAAGTTTGGCTAGCTGCTATATAATGATGTGCTACATGACCGCTAGCGACACAGCTATGTTAGCATAATATAAACAAGCTAACTTTTTTCCACTCGATAAAAGTTAACGTGAGTGTTCTCGGTGGTCAGGAACAAATGTAATCGCATGGCAGGATGGTGTAAAAGGACCAAACTTCAGCCAGGAGAACAACCCCCCCCCCTCTGTCCCCTTCTAGCTGTCTCTGCCTCAATTTTATCCCACAACTTAGACATTCACATTACTCACACTCTCATTACACATACATATAGGATCTTGGGGGTGGGCACGATACACGGAGTCCAAAGTACCATCAGGGTGTACACCCCACCCCTGGCGTCGTTGCCCACCTCTCAAGGTTAAATACACGTAGACATTGAGGGCTAGCAGGAGGGACCATGCGCTTACCTGCTGCTCCTTGGCAGGTAGCTCCATGCCCTCCTGGGTTTTAAATGCACCTTAGAACACACATGCATCAACACTACAATGAGCGGGTGGAGGGAGGTTTGGAGTCTTCTCCCACCCCCATTCTCTGCGACCTGCTGGAGCGGGGGGGCTAGGAGGAGGAGTTGGCCGTCCGACTGCGGTCTGGAGTGTGGGGCCTCCCTGCTGCTGCGGAGTCGGGGCGGTCTGCCTCCCCCCACCGCAGGGAAAAGGGTAACACCACCTGGGTCTGGGTGCAGTTCCCCCCCCTCCAGGGGCAAGGGTACCTAGACCCGGGGCTTAGAGTACGCTTGGGGAGTGTGATCGTGTATACAGCGTCTCTTTATGTCTGTCTCCACGTTGGTTGAGTGTGGAGTAAGTGTATATGAGAGCATGAGGGTGGGAATGGATGTTTGTATCTGTGTGTGCCTGTATGTCTGTGTCTATATGTCAGGTTGGGTGTCAGGCGTCACCTCTCTGGGGACATCTCAGGCTCTCCAAGGTATGGAGGCCTATCTCCCCCTACCACCACTTCCCCTGCCAGTGGCGGACTCCCTCAGACGTCGGTGCGTTGGTGGTTCTTTGTGTCCGGGGATGGGCGTCCAGGTACACACCGGCTCACTCCTTGGCGGCCGCTTATTGGGGCTCGCTCGGGCCACTTTGGAGGTGGGGTGCCCCCGGCCTCTCGGCCTGGGGCTCGGTCACTCAGGCACGGCTGGCTGCCGGCGGAGCTCACGGGCGCGTCACTGCAACTCCCCCTGGCTTCTGCTCCGCGGCTGCTGAGTGAGCCCTCATCTGGGACTCTCCTCAGCTCTTTCTGGGACAGTGGCGCAGCTGCCCCTCTGTTGGTCTTCCTTGGTCTCTTGTGTTCTGGGGGCCTCTGGATGTCTGGAGTTTTGATCTCCTCCATACCTGCTTCATGCCCTGGAGGACGGGGCTGTGGCCCCCCCACACTCTCTAGCAGATCATTACATGAAGGAACCTTTAAAAACAAGCGCGTCCATGCTCACAGGTGTACACACGGGTGATCACACCCACAAACTACACCCTTTTTGGCTCCTACCTCAAAGCACACTGTGTTCTGTTGATCTTATGTGCTGCACAATAATGTTTAATATTTAGTATTTACTGTCATATTCCCATATATCATCGTGATGTTGTTTATTCTATTACTCTTGTTCTCTTCTGCTTGTTTTCTTTTTTCTTTCTCAGCAGGTGACCCAGGTGATTGATATATGCATTTTTTTTCTCTGCCCGTTCTGTTGGTTTTTGTCTTTTGCCCTTCTCCCCCGTCCCTCTTCTCAGCTGTTTCTCTTTCCCTCTTTCTTTCTCCCCTTCTTTCCCCCAGTCAAGTCTGTCCCGTATTCAGTAAGTGAAAATAAAATAAACAATAAAAGGTGAATCAAATGGACCATTACGGCAAGGCTGGGATGGTCAATTTGGTAAAGTAAATCCGTTGGGCATCTTTCTTTGCCTTTAGACAACAATTCTGATGCAAAAGAGCCAAACGGGACAGGCCAAAAAGAAAAAAAAAAAAAAGGAGAACAACTGAGATAATCCATCCACAATACGAGGTTAGTCATTCATATACTGCTGCATGGGCTGGGCTGTAGTTACATCCTAAGGTTTTAAAAACTGAGCTTAAATAAATGATTAGCGGTAATAAAAGCCGAGGGAGGTCAACAGTGATCACTGACTGTTTTAGGAGCTTTTTGAGATCAAATAGAAGAAAATACAAAACATTAAACATGTTAACAACACAAAAGCCATATTAAACGCAGACTACTTTAGGCCCGGAAGTAGGATTCGTCACTTAACGACCGGATAGCTGGACTGGCCATAGGCGCTAGTGATGGGATTTCCGGCTCTTTTTAGAGAACCGGCTCTTTCTGAATGAGTTGAAGTTATGAACTGTTTCTGAGAGACAAATAACACCAGGATCCTTTTCTATGTAGCTGACAGCTGGTAACTGTGCAGGGGCGGATCTAGCAAAGTTTTTGCCAGGGGGGCAGGTAGGGCATTAACAGGAAAAGGGGGCACAAAGACATACTTTTCTTTCTTATTCTCATTTAAAACGTTTCACTTTTATTAAATAATCATCTGAATCTTGCAACCAAAGTTTTTATCTGACATACAATGTATATAAATCATACATATACCAACAAGACAGTGTACATCACTGTCACAACAGCGTCCGTTTTCATTCAAAGGCTTTATGGCTTTTCCTATAATACCTGGTCTCTAGTCAAAATGCCCGGGCCCATTTTTTGTCCCAGTCCAGCCCTGGTCAAAGTAACAGGTAACAATTTAGAAACACCAGCTGACCTAACACCACAAATTTAAACTTAATAGCATTTTAATATATTTGCAAAAGATGCTCACTGCAAATGTATTCTAGTTAAACTGTTGCACCGACACAAATGGTCTACTATATCAGCAATCATATCAATAGTCCAATGAATCACAACAGAAAAGTTTTGACCTCTGAACTTTGGCTTCATAGAGACCCACTGTTGGGCTTCTAAATTTGTGATATATGATACTCTGGCCTCAGCACTTCATCCAGTCCTCTACCACCCCCTGTTGGTGGACAACATTATAGCTTCAACTTCTCCAATGTTTCTATACCACAGAATTATAAACATTCTTAATAAATCAATCAATAAATAAATGGAAACAAAACTTAGGTTTTGGTAGATTTGTCACACTTAAATGTCAATAAAATTCTAATAATAGCCAAAGAAAACCGAATGAACTACAAAATGCTTTTAAAAAAATATGATTTGAGTGAAACAGCAAAGAAACAAGGTCAGTGACGTCTGTCAGTCTCCAAAGAGCTAACGGTGCGTTCACACCGAACGCGATAGACGCGACCAGAGTGTCAGGTTTACATGTAAAGTCAATGGAGAAGCGTAATGAAGCGCGACTGGGGTTCCCACGAAAACGTGGTGGTCGCGTGTCCTAGTAGCGCAACTGACGCGTTTAACGCGCGAATAAAAATACACACGTCAGTTTGTGTGGTGCATTTTGTGCATTCGCGCATATTGTGTCAACCGCTCGAGTTGGAAAAATCTGAACTCCAGCGTGAAGTCGCGCCGCGACAACCAATCAGGAGCCTGGTGACGTGGCTCTGACCTAGGTCAAAGGGGCAGGTCCAGCCAAAGCCCTTCATTCTTCATTCAATATGTGCCGCACCCACAGCTATGTAATTGTAGCATCAGATGTACCGCAGCACTGATAACTTTTTACTCGCCCCTTGTGATCACCTGGCCATCCTGGTGTCCCTGAAGAGGCCACACCAGTCTCCAACGGAGCATTTCCTCCTCAGCCTTGTTCCTGCTCTGGAGAGCATGCCGCCTCAGATACGAGTATTAGTGAAATTTCAAATTTAGAAATTAGTTTTTGAAAACAGCTAAGCTGTGTTAAATTTGGAAACATTGGACCCGAGCGATCAGTAGTTTTCTGATGAGGCAGCAGCTCTGCAGGGCAGAAACAATGTTCGTAGTTTTCTCCTCCTTCTCCCTGAAGCTCTAACACTTTAAGCTGGGTCCTTTTTATTCCTGTCTCTCTGTAAATACTTATATTTGATATATTTATGTTTAATGTGTTTCTGTTTGAGAATTTTAATATTATTTCAAATAAAAAATTTTAATGACTAATGTCTCAGTTCAACTACACAGCAAATATTGGCACACAGCTTGAAACATGTAGAATTTATCTCATGTTATACTAATGAAAAAATATACTGCTATATAGGAACATAGTGAAGACCAATTATTTAAAAGAATAAAGAGAGGTTAGTTTATTTTGGAGTCAACCTCCATTTATTAAGAATATTTAAAAACAGGCAGGAACGCTCTTCAGAGGTTTGTGGGTGGCTCAGAGCCGTTGTGGGGAAGTTGCTGGGACTTCAAACGGGCTTCTTTTGGCTGCCAAGACGCTGCCCCCTCCACCGAGAAGTGGGCCCTGAACCTCTCCCTCACCAGGACGGCCTCTCTGGAGGAGTTGTTGGCTGCTACACGACCCAGGCCTGTTTTGAAAAATTAACCTGTGATAAGACAGCATATCAAGATATATTATCATATAACTAAAGATGAACTGTTCACAGTTTTATCTAGCTCTCAGTTTTAAGAAAGGCTGGTGACCCCTGCTATAGAGTCTGACAGCTGCAGGGATTATATACAAATATTCAACTGAATCTATACCAGAATTAAACCAGGTCTAAATAAAAAAAGGACTTTATAAGATAGACCTGAGTATCACTAGCAATCAGAGGTGGAAAGAGTACTCACTCAAGTACAAGTACTGTTACACTGGTTAAGTTGTACTCAATTACAAGTAAAAGTACTGGTGTTAAAAAAATACTTGAGTAAAAGTACAAAGTACTCTTCTCAAAAACTACTGTAAGTATTAATAACTTTTTAACAGACTGATGTTTTATTCTGTCGTCAACAGCAGGCATTCGACTCGATTCACCAGTATAAATATTTATGTTCAAAGCACATTTCTCAGATGAACAAGGTATAGAAAGGTAACTTGTTTTGTAAATAAATGTAGATATAAAAGGAGGAATTTTGTTTGTTAAAACAATGACAAAAATGTTTCTGAACATGCGTAGAACCATTTAAACTTTTCCCCATACACTGAACAACAGGCAGGAGTGTCTTAAAGTCTTAGCGTTTCTGTCACACTTTACTTTCTGAACCTTTTGTTCAGTTTCAGCAAGAGCTGGTTTTCTAAATTAACAGAGGCAATCCGACTTCGTTTGGCTGTGAAGAGTAAACCAGCACAGCTAAAAAGTCGTTCACACGCAGCAGAAGCAGGCAGAGCTGTGTTCAGTTTAAGAGAGAGGTTTTTGATGGCTGAGGAGTGCAGCAGCTCCATGGTGTCTGTGGCACAAGCAAGATAACCATCAAGCTCAGCTGCACTTTGGTCTGGAGAAGAATTCATCTTCATCAGATGACTCTTTGCTGATCCTCACTCTCATGCTCCGTCGTTTCAAGATGTTGTTTGATGCATGTCAAGGCTGTAATTGCAAGTAGATAACACAATTTTGTTATTTAAATTTCAGTGATTATTCCTGAACACAAATTTAAAATCGGCAAATTCTCAAAAAGGATTGTTTAGTATTCAGGACAGACCATCAATAACTTACAATGTATTAGGTGAAATACTCACTTAAGCATGTGTTCAAATGTAAAAATACACAAAAGTGGGATCACATGAATCCTTACCAGCCTCTGTTACATCTGCTCTGTCAGTCCAGGAAGTCTTGAACTTGGGTAAGAGGACTGCAGCTGCAGCCAACTCTGGATCCTCCATCATTGTCCAAAACGCTTTTGAAGGCCATTTTGCAGGGCTCTGATGAGTGGCACGCATGTCGTACTTGATGTCTCCAGCCTGCTAAGTTTGGACAGTAGTTGTTGGATTACTGGCAGGAGCCATCCCATAAAGGAAGTGGACTCAGACTGAAGGATGTTTGCAGCTTTCACCAGTGGCTTCATGGTGGTACAGTACTCCCTTAGGAATGCAACTTCTGCAGGACTCAACCTGTAAGACATAACAACAAAACCCACCATGACTATAATAGGGATCTTCTGATTTAATATTAAGAGTCTGCTCACGTTTTTAACCATCCATTAAGGAAAATTCACAAAATTTGCAACCATATTGGTAGGTGTCCAATTTTACTCACATTTTCACCTTGAACTCCTCACAAATGCTCCTGATGGCATCTTCCTCCTTCTCATCAATGATGCGCATTATCCTGTCAATGGCAAGGTAGGTTGAATTCCACCGTGTTGCATTGGGACGAATGATCTGTAGCTCACACTTGTCCTCTACCACTTCATTAGCCAAATGAGATCGGCCAGTTTTGTTCCAAATGGCCTGGCATTTTGCAAAGGTTGCACGGGAGAGCCTCTTGTAGGTGTCACTCATGCTCTCTGCTAGGGCAGCGTCAGATGTTGCCACAAGGTTTAGCAGGTGACATGCACATCGCTGATGAGGCGGGAGTTGATACTCCAAACCAGAGTCTTCATCAAGAATTGCACTTGCCTCATGGTAGTCCCTATGGTCAGTCAGGTCAAGAGTTTCTGGGTCTGCTTCATCTTCAGCTTCATCTGCATCATTTTGTGCCCCAAACACGTGGAAGGCCTTGACAGAGTTGGATCCATTATCAGTTGTGGTTCTTACAACTTTGCCTCTAATCTTGTATTGACAATGGATATCATCAAGCGCACCAGCAAGCAAGTCAAATGTGTGAGACCCTCTCAATCTTTTGCATGCTGATGCTGCAGACTCTTCCTCTATCCAATGGCATGTGACTCCAAGGTAACTTTTCTGATGAGCTGACCAACAATCAGTAGTGGTAGCAACAAATTTGACTTTATCGAATGCTGCAACCAAAGTCATCTTCATGTGATCAGCAGCTTCACAGATTCTGGCACGGACAGTGGGTCTGGAGATGACTTGAGGTTGTAATGTGGTAACCAATTCTTTGAAAGATGGCTGTTCTACCACTGCAAATGGCTGTAGACCCTCACATATGAAATTGATGACAAGCTGTCAACAGTTACTTGTGGAACATGTTTGTTTGCAGCTCTCAACATCAGGTCTGGTAACTTGGCTTGCGTATTTGCTGAGAGCTTGTTTGGTGTGGCTGTGGTCTTTCGCTGATGAGATGTTGATGCCACAGTGATATTGTACTGCTCAATCTTCGATGGATGTTTCCTCTGTAGAGATAAATATTATCATACGTCAGGTTCATACATTACTTCATAACCTCACTGTGATTAAAAATAAAGGAAAACACATTTTTAAAACATCATTCAACTAGAGTCGGGGTGGGCAACTCCAGGCCTCAAGGGCCGGTGTCCCTGCAGGTTTTAGATGTGTCCGTGATCCAACACAGCTGATTCAAATGGCTAAATCACCTCCTCAACATGTCTTGTAGTCTTCAGAGGCCTGGTAATGAACTAATCATTTGATTCAGGTGTGTTGAGCCAGGGTGAGATCTAAAACCTGCAGGACACCGGCCCTGTGGATTCTTTCTTTATAACTTCAGGTCATTCAGGTAAACTAGTTATGTTATGTGCAACGCTGTCATGTGCCACTCTGGTTTTATGTTTCAAATTCATGTAAGACATCCAGAGTACTCTGATGACATTGACAAGGACATCTCCAGTTTACATGGGAAACTATTATTTCGTGTTCTTGAGATTACTTATTTACATCACTTTTCACAAAACGTACATACAGGTCTGATTCAAAACTGCATTTCTATTTTTTTAATGCATGTTGAAAGGGCAAAAATATTCCTGAGATACTGTTAACATTATTAAATTTGAAGGTTATTATACAGTGGTATTACTTTAAACTGAGTAAGACGGTATTTTGATAAAAGTTAAGGTCTCCGTTTGTTTCAGAAAAAGCATACTGTCATTTATTTGCTTTTATTATTTATTTATATGCCCTCCGCGGACCATCTCTGCACTGCGATGGTGATTAGTGGCTCCCTGCACAGTAAGGGCTGCACACAGGGACAAGACGCACTCGGTTACGATCGGATCTTCCCTGGGCAGGGGGAGGTGATGAACTGTATGCCACTTTTTCATTGGCATACATTAAGTACAATGTTTTATTGCCTACGGTGGGGCAGGTCACATACTGGGTGAAGGTGGGCAGTGTGGAGTCCAGCGAGACATGATTAAAGTCCCCTGATATTAGAAGAAGAGCTCTCGGAGATTGCGTTTGCAGTCTGCGGACCACAGAGAGTCACAGGCTGCCTCCACGGATGCTAACGGCTAATAGCTCAATGTCTCTGCTGCAGAGTTGTTCTTTTCACAGCGATGTGCCCAGGGATACCACAACAAACACTGCCAGTCCCCCTCCTTTCCTCTCACCGCTGTCTCTCGTCTTGTCTGCCCGCAGCTGGAAGCCGGGCAGCCTACTCACAGAGGGAGTACCGGGCAGTGCCGGGATACTGCCACTGTGACCGGGTTAGCGTCATTAGCTCCTCAATCATATCAGGGAGCGATCTCACATTTACAGTGATTACAGGAAGGAGAGATGGTGTGTAAGGTGTCCTTCTCGGGAGACATCACCCCCGTCTCTTCCCTCACCGGGGTTGTCGGGTCTGTCTGCCGGTAGCGCAGCTGCAGGGCGCAGCACTAACAGCTGATCCCTAACGTAAACAAAGGAGCCATGCGCCGAGTGTCCAAATACGGGTGAAAAAAGAGGAGACAAAAGAAGAGAAGAGTCAACATAACTAGCACAAAGCGGTAATGCATGATGGCAGAATCTGATTGCTAAGACATAAGTTAAAGGTTAAGAGAAGTAAAGAGGAAAATAAGAAAGAAGCTCAGAAATGAGCAGAGCTGCCATAACAGGTAACACAGTTAAGGTTTCAGAAAAAGTATTCTGTCGTTTGTTTGCTTGATCATGCTTTAAACACATCAAAATGCATAGTGGGATTATAATACAAGTGAATACTGTGACAAGCACTGGTATTGAATAGGCAATCACTTAGCAGCAAGGTGAATCGGTGATGCATTAGTGTGGTCTGCACTTCCTCTTCTTTGATTGGGTGAAATGAGTTGAAAGTAATTGGATGAGGGAACCATGGGGAGTGCTCTGCATAATTTCAATAAAACGCCGTTTTTATGCATCTTTGAACGGTGTTTTCTGCCGAGTGACGTAAAAAGCGGCGTTCAAAGATAGACGAAAACACAGTTTTTTCCGCCACTTGGATGGTGCATTCAAGGCGCCATGTGAGTGGCGGAAAAAACGGAGTTCTGTCTGGACAAACGCTGGGTTTTTTGCGTTTTAAATAATTAAACTGCGTTTTTTACGCCATTTCTTAACCAAACGGGTTAGAAAAGGGGCGATATTTGGCACTAATGGCTTGCCATACCTGATGGACCCAGGTACGGCGAGGACGTCCTTTACGCCACTGATCTGCTCTCCACAGTAAATAGAGAAGGGAGACTCTCTCTTCAAACGCTAGATTGACAGCTGCCATCTTGCAAACATACCGTCTGGCACTACTTCCTCCCACATTTCTGCTTCACGCGTGATCAATTTGCGTTGGATGTGCGTCAAGGTGCGAATGTGCACACGACCAGCTAGGGGCGTCTGGCGCGTTTTGGTTGTGTCTATCGTGTTCGGTGTGAATGCACCGTAAGAAACAATTTCAAAGGCTTTGGGACTCCACTGGTACCAAATGCACAAACCTTTGAACAGTTTGAACAGTTGCTATTTGAAACAGCCCGTTCTCCCCCTGTACTGTGCACAATACTATACAGGGCCCCAAAATACAGTACGGACTTTATAAAGGAATTTCTGACTGAAGTCACGATAAAATGTGACTCCTTTCTTATTGTCACGGATTTTAATATTCATGTGAGCTGTCCAGAAAAGCCCATGGTTAAAGACTTTTTCAATCTTACTGATTCTTTTAATTTAGTTTGATGTGTGTCTGCACCCACACAAAGGTGTGGCCACACTCTCGATCTGGTTTTAGCGCACACATTGCCTGTTTTTAATCTGAAAGTCTCTGACCCTGTTTTCTGTCCCTGTTGTTAAATTCTTTCACAGCACCACGGTTCTCCACCTACTATAATCAATTCTCCATTCCTGAGACACTCAAACGTAGAGGAACTCAGTTCTAGGTTTCATACCACTTGTCAGACTGCCTTGGATATTGTTGCCCTTCTAAAAATCAGGCATGTTAAGACAAAGCTTGAACCCCGGTTGAACGATGAAGCCCGCGCTGCGAGGCGTGAATGTCGTAGGGCTGAGCGGAGATGGAAAAAAGATAACTTACAGGTCTCTTTGCAAAATGAGAGCGCTGGGCCTTATATAAGTTCACAGTAAAAGAAGCAAAGCGGAAATACTTCGCTAACATTATTTTGATAAATTATCGGAAACCACATATATTGTTTAAGTCAATTGAGACCATTTTAATCACTTTTCAGTTTTGAGCCTTCACATGAAATGTGTGAAAAGTTTCTGCACTTCTTTATAAACAAGGTAGCTTCGGCTAGGGCGCAGATTATTTTGCCCACATCTGACGCCTCTGATCCTCCAATTTGCTCGGCTGTCTTTCAACAGTTTGAGTCGGTTACTCTTGCTCAGCTACAGGAGGTGGTGGATCATCTAAAGCCTGTAGGCTCGCCCTACGATGCCACCCCTCCCCGTTTTCTGAAAGAAGTGGTTTTCTACCACAGGTTCAACTGTTTTAACCATTTTAAATAGCAGCCTTACCTCAGGTGTGGTTCCAAAGAATTTCAAAGATACAATTGTGCAACCACTTCTTAAGAAACCTGGGCTAGATACAAATCCGGTTTTGAAAACTTTAGACCAATATCTAAGCTGCCCTTTTTATCTAAAGTCTTGGAAAAAGTAGCAAGTAACCAATTGATCCTGTACTTGAATGCACAAAATGTTCAGGAGATTTTCCAGTCTGGTTTTAAAGCAATGCATAGCACTGAATCATCACTCTTAAGAACTTTTAATGATATATTTTTATCATGTGATTCTGGTGAAAGTGTCATTCGTATTTTACACGATTTAACTGCTGCATTTGACACTGTAGACCATGAAATTTTAATCTCGTGTTTGGAGCAGTGTCGGTATAACAGGTGTGGCTCTGAAATGGTTCAGGTCTTACTTAACAGATCGATCCTTGTCAGTTCGCCTAGGAAAGTGCTCCGCTGTCTCATGGAGTACCACAGGGTTCCATTCTGGGCCCTATCCTGCTTTCGCTTTATTTACTTCCCTTGGGCTCAGTTTTTAGGAGACACAGAATATATTTTCACTGGTATGCAGATGACTGCCAGATTTATGTTCCAGAAAAGCCAGATCGGGTCGGTTGTAACCAATGTTCCCTCTAATGTTTCACGTGTCTGAGTGAACACACAAACTCTCTGAGCGTCCCTTGGACCACTGTGAGCGACAGCAGACGTGTGCACTGTGGTCACGCCAGCATCCAATCCATCCAAGTTACATGTTTATTAAAATAATCAAATTACAGCATTTATGTTAGACTACTTTTAATTAACTGCTTCAGCCCACTTACAATGAAAATTAAAAATAAAATCTTGTTCATGACCTGTAGTATGTTAACACTATTAGAAGTAAAAATAACTTGAACTCCAATTGTTGCAACTTTCATACATAAATAAAGCCGCGGCCGGCTGAGTTGGTTGTGTCCCTGTGACGCGCCTCCAATAATCCATAATGAGTCGTACTTGTACTTTGCACATTTATTTTAGGAACAAAACAAAAACAAGCGTTTGCGCTTTCAATCAATTTACAAATAGCGCATGGATTACAAGGTGTGCCAAAAAATGACGGTCAACAGAAAAGTTTGCCCACAAACCACTCACCCAACACACCTGCCGCGAACACCGAGATCAGGTACAGTAAATAGACTGTGACCACACCCACATGCTATCTCCTGAGATGCAGGTAAAGCTATACACCTGTGCCACCATAACAAATAAACAAAACATAAACATTGACTTTGGCTCTTACACCAATTTTGAAAACAAAACTTTCTTTTTTTATTTGTTATACAGGGAGTGCAGAATTATTAGGCAAATGAGTATTTTGTCCACATCATCCTCTTCGTGCATGTTGTCTTACTCCAAGCTGTATAGGCTCGAAAGCCTACTACCAATTAAGCATATTAGGTGATGTGCATCTCTGTAATGAGAAGGGGTGTGGTCTAATGACATCAACACCCTATATCAGGTGTGCAACGTCCTTTCCTTTGGCAAAATGGGTCAAAAGAAGGACTTGACAGGCTCAGAAAAGTCAAAAATAGTGAGATATCTTGCAGAGGGATGCAGCAGTCTCAAAATTGCAAAGCTTCTGAAGCGTGATCATCGAACAATCAAGCGTTTCATTCAAAATAGTCAACAGGGTCGCAAGAAGCGTGTGGAAAAACCAAGGCGCAAAATAACTGCCCATGAACTGAGAAAAGTCAAGCGTGCAGCTGCCAAGATGCCACTTGCCACCAGTTTGGCCATATTTCAGAGCTGCAACATCACTGGAGTGCCCAAAAGCACAAGGTGTGCAATACTCAGAGACATGGCCAAGGTAAGAAAGGCTGAAAGACGACCACCACTGAACAAGACACACAAGCTGAAACGTCAAGACTGGGCCAAGAAATATCTCAAGACTGGTTTTTCTAAGGTTTTATGGACTGATGAAATGAGAGTGAGTCTTGATGGGCCAGATGGATGGGCCCGTGGCTGGATTGGTAAAGGGCAGAGAGCTCCAGTCCCACTCAGACGCCAGCAAGGTGGAGGTGGAGTACTGGTTTGGGCTGGTATCATCAAAGATGAGCTTGTGGGGCCTTTTCGGGTTGAGGATGGAGTCAAGCTCAACTCCCAGTCCTACTGCCAGTTTCTGGAAGACACCTTCTTCAAGCAGTGGTACAGGAAGAAGTCTGCATCCTTCAAGAAAAACATGATTTTCATGCAGGACAATGCTCCATCACACGCGTCCAAGTACTCCACAGCGTGGCTGGCAAGAAAGGGTATAAAAGAAGAAAAACTAATGACATGGCCTCCTTGTTCACCTGATCTGAACCCCATTGAGAACCTGTGGTCCATCATCAAATGTGAGATTTACAAGGAGGGAAAACAGTACACCTCTCTGAACAGTGTCTGGGAGGCTGTGGTTGCTGCTGCACGCAATGTTGATGGTGAACAGATCAAAACACTGACAGAATCCATGGATGGCAGGCTTTTGAGTGTCCTTGCAAAGAAAGGTGGCTATATTGGTGGCTGATTTGTTTTTGTTTTGTTTTTGAATGTCAGAAATGTATATTTGTGAATGTGGAGATGTTATATTGGTTTCACTGGTAAAAATAAATAATTGAAATGGGTATATATTTGTTTTTTGTTAAATTGCCTAATAATTATGCACAGTAATAGTCACCTGCACACACAGATATCCCCCTAAAATAGCTCAAACTAAAAACAAACTAAAAACTACTTCCAAAAACATTCAGCTTTGATATTAATGAGTTTTTTGGGTTCATTGAGAACATGGTTGTTGTTCAATAATAACATTATTCCTCAAAAATATAACTTGCCTAATAATTCTGCACTCCCTATAAAGCTCTGACTTGTATTATGAGTCTGTGGTCTGGGAGAGAGTCTGTAACTCGGTCTGCAGAATACAGTAAATAATGACCAATGTTGGGCAATTAATTATATAGTTACTTCTTCAAAAAAGTAACGTTGTTGTTTGTTATACAAACAACAAAGTTTTTGCAGCTGTTTACCTAAAAATGCAGCCAAGGCGTTTTTTAACAAACATTTCAAACTATTTACAGAACAATCAGCTGTTCTGCATCAAATCTGATGCCACACAAATTATTTGTGCCACTCCAAAAATAATTTCTGTCCACTATGAGATGAAGGAGAACAACACCTGATACCTGCAGGCCTGACAACAGGAGATGAATCACTGCTGTAACACCTGTAACACTCAGCAGTCGCCTCATTGTTCTGACACACAACAAAACTATTGGCTACACTACACACTAACTACACACTAACTACACAAGATTTGCGCTAAACGTCACAAATCTCTCACATCTCAAACACGCCGTCACTCCTAAAACTTCCCCCTCCCTAAACAACTAAATGCCATGTTGCCATATCACGTTTTGATTGATCCACATAGTACATTTGTTCACAGGCTTTCGAGCGTTTTCCTTATAAAACGCTGTTTTTACCGTTTCTTCCCGCAGTAAATATAAACAACGACAGTATTCAGGAAGAAAACCAAACATTGCAGATATTTTTATCATAACTCTGGTTTTACGTGGCCGATCAACACAATTTAAAAACTGGTATAAAGTCCACACTTTGTCCGTCAGTTGTTCCGTCTGTCCTGCTCACATCTCCAATGGTTGTACATGCTGTCATTAACGTGGCTTCACTCGCCGCTTTGCTCGCTAAAACACCGGTGTCGGCACATAAGGACGCTGTCATAGCCTTTCAACCATGTGGATTAGCTGCGTATATATGAATGTGAATCGCATGATTGGCTGGACTGTGGGATAAGGTAAGATAAGAGAGAGAGATAAGATAGAACTTTATTAATCCCTCGGGTGGGTTCCTCTGGGAAATTCGACTTCCAAAAAAAGCACAGCAACGACCGAAGTTAGTTACAGAACTGTTATATATATATATATATATATATATATATATATATATATATATATATATATATATATATATATATACACTGCTCCCCCAGCACACCACAGCATAGGTGGCATCGTTCTGATCCCATACGGGAGCAGCCAGTCACTGACTAACACTGCAGAACAGAATTGTTAAAGTTTTAATGTTAATTTCAATTCAGGTTAGATTTTTTTTCTGTGCGCAGAGACCGTGCCAGAAGTGCGCAATTGCGCACGCGCGCAGCTTAGAGGGACCATTGGTGGTGAGGTCTAGTTTCTTTCATCTGAGGCAGCTGACCAAAATTAAGCACTTTCTTGCATGACAGCAATTTGAAACAGTAATCCATGCCTTTGTAACCGTTCGGCTGGATTACTGTAATTCTCTTTATTTTGGGGTGAGTCGATCTCCTGCTTGTCGACTGCAGCTAGCTCAGAATGCTGCTGCACGTCTTTTAACTGGCACTCGTAGATGCGAGCATATCACCCAGTTTTATATTCACTTCATTGGCTGCCCGTGCATTTATTAAGCTGCTTTTATTTGTTTTTAAATGTTTGTCTAATGCTGCCCCTCTGTACCTCTCTCAGCTTCTTCATCCATACATACCTTCCCGGTCCCTCAGGTCGGCAGACCAGCTCCTCCTGAGCGTGCCCAGGACTAATCGTGAGCTCAGAGGGGATCGGGCGTTTGCTGTGCAACACTGTGGCAGCATCAAAACTGTGGAATGAGTTGCCTTTACATGTTAGACAGGACCTTCCTTATCTGTTTTTAAATCACGTCTTAAAACATATTTATTTACTTTGGCTTACAGCAGCAGGACTTGTTGATGTCTCTTCATATGTTTCTTATTAATCATATTATTTTTCAATTTTAAGATATTCTATATGTAATGTAAACTGCTTTCTCTTTGTTTATATTTGTAGTACGTTGGCCAACATTGTTGGATGTAAAGTTCATTATAAATAAAGATGCTATGCTATTCTAAGCAAATATGATATTGAAAATGTGATAAATAAAAATGAATAAAAATAAGACTGCAAGTTTTTTACAGCTGCAAAGTTCACGGGCAGCAGCCTTTTGTGTGTCTCCGTGTGTGCTGCATGAAAAGTTACAAGAAATACATTTTTCAATTATCACAAAATTAACTTTGACACAAGGGGATAAAAAAAAGCAAGGGCTCGTCCTTGACAGTTGACAGATGACTTGACAGTTCATGTGCAGTCACTTACTATACTTGCTTTGATAGCGTTTGTCTTCAAACATCTCATTTTGAGTACAGCTTTTTACAGGAGTTCAGTTCACAGGCAGCAGACTCTTTTGTGTCTTTGTCCATTTGAAAAGTTGCAAGAAAGTCATGTTTCTATTCTCAAATAATCCATTTTAACTGAATTGATTAAAACTTAGGGCTCGTCCGGGATTTGAACCCGGGACCTCTCGCACCCTAAGCGAGAATCATACCCCTAGACCAACGAGCCACAGGACACAATAGCTCACATCTGGACTTCTGACATATACTTGTGTGTGAATCCTGCAAAGTTGTGATGTGGCATTTGGTCCTCACTGCTTCATCCAGTACAACACCACCCTCTGCTGGTGGAAAACGTTATAAGTCTTCATCTCGTTAACAGACGCCCCCACTATATGCTGTAGCATTTTTATGGTATCTATGTACCTTTTTCACTAGAGATGTGTAAAAACAGCATTTATTTCTTCAGTTGCACAAACGTAATTATACAAAAAACATTAAAAAGTTTTTAAGGGACAGGAATACACCCCTGTGGATTCCTGCCTCATCCCCGTGGTCTGCCAGGATGGCGCGCCGCTCCTCCGTGACCCCTGTCCTCCACAATCTGAGGCCGCTGTGTCGGACTCCCTGTAAATGACTTTTCAGAATTTCTAGCTGGGATTATACCCAACTACGATCATGTTCTTATTGTGGGAGATTTTAATATCCAATTCTCATGTTTGTTTTTAAATGTTTAAACGGTCTTGCCCCAATTTACCTCTCTGAGCTTCTTCATCCTTACTCACCCCCAGGTCTCTCAAGTCAGCTGACAAGCTGCTCCTGGAGGTACCCAGGTCCAAGAGGAAGCTCGGAGGGGGCGGGGCCTTCTCTGCCCCAGCACATTAGAGAGGCCCCCTCACTGTCCACTTTTAAAACACGTCTTAAAACCCATTTTTACTCCTTGGCTTATGACACAGTCTGACCCTGATTTTATTGTTTTAATCTAATGCCATGATTTTTATTGTTTTAAATGCAATTCTAATTATCATTTTATTCAATTTTATTGTTGTTTTTGCTATTTGTGCCAATTTTATTACTTTAAATGTTATTTTAATTGTCATCTTATTTTTTAAAAATATTTCTCTATTTTATATTATTATTTTTTTTAACTTGTTTAATGTATCATGTTTGGCATGTCAAGTGTACAGCACTTTGTGTTCAGCTTGGGGCTGATCTGAAAGTGCTATATAAATAAATTGCTTGCTTGCTATTTAAACAAAACACTTATTTACCGAGTAAAGAGAAATTTCTTGATGCATTCTGATTAACGCACTGTCACAAGACAAGCTGTCAGTTTGATAGTACGGTAATTCTTGACTTGACAGTTCATGTGCAGTCACTTACTATACTTGCTTTGATAGCGTTTGTCTTCAAACATCTCATTTTGAGTACAGCTTTTTACAGGAGTTCAGTTCACAGGCAGCAGACTCTTTTGTGTCTTTGTCCATTTGAAAAGTTGCAAGAAAGTCATGTTTCTATTCTCAAATAATCCATTTTAACTGAATTGATTAAAAATTAGGGCTCGTCCGGGATTTGAACCCGGGACCTCTCGCACCCTAAGCGAGAATCATACCCCTAGACCAACGAGCCACAGAAAGCAGCGGCTCACATCTGGACTTCTGACATATACTTGTGTGCAAAGTTGTGGCATTTTGTCCTCACTGCTTCATCCAGTGCAGCACCGCCCTCTGGTGGTGAAAAATGTGATATCTTCAACTTGAACTTTTAAACGTTCTTTTTTTTTTGTTGTTGTTTTTTTGTGTCCCGTTTGGATCTTTAGCATCAGAATTGTTGTCTTAAGGCCAAGAAAGATGCCAAGCGGATTTATTTTACCAAGTGGATCATCATGGTCTTGCCATATTGGCCCATTGGATTGACCTTTATTATAATTATGAATTTATTTTATTTTCAGTTGCTACAAACGGGACAGACATGACTGGGGGATAGGACAGGGAGAAAGAATGAAAGAAAGAGAGGGAGAGAGAGAAAACCAAAGGTGGGAAGAGACGGTGAGAAGGGGGAGAAGAAAGAAAGAAAAAAACAAACAAAAAAAACAAAACACCTGGGTCACCTGTATGGAGAAAAAAAACAGAAGAGAAAGCAAACAACAAAGAGCAACATAATAAAAAAAACGGCACCATCACAATAAACTAGCTAGCAGTAGATATCAGTAGATACTAAATAATAAACGATATTGTGCAGCACGCAAGATAGACAGCGCACAATGTGCTTTGAGGCAGCAGCCAAGAAAGCTGTAGTCCGCGTCTGTGAATACCCGTGTGTACACCTGTGAGCATACCTGTGTGGATCAGCATGCTTGTATTCCAAAGGTTTCTCCATGTAACGATCTGCTAGAGGGTGTGGGGGGGCCACAGCCCCGTCCTCCAGGGCATGAAGCAGGTATGGAGGAGATCAAAACTCCAGACATCCAGAGGCCCCCAGAACACAAGAGACCAAGGAAGACCAACAGAGGGGCAGCCGCGCCACTGTCCCAGTAAGAGCTGAGGAGAGTCCCAGATGAGGGCTCACTCAGCAGCCGCGGAGCAGAAGCCAGGGGGAGTTGCAGTGACGCGCCCGTGAGCTCCGCCGGCAGCCAGCCGTGCCTGAGTGACCGAGCCCCAGGCCGAGAGGCCGGGGGCACCCCACCTCCGAAGTGGCCCGAGCGAGCCCCAGGCTCCAGGCCCCGATAAGCGGCCGCCAAGGAGTGAGCCGGTGTGTACCCGGACGCCCACCCCCAGACACAAAGAACCACCAACGCACCGACACCTGAGGGAGTCCGCCACTGGCAGGGGAAGTGGTGGTAGGGGGAGATAGGCCTCCAAACCTTGGAGGGCCTGAGATGTCCCCAGAGAGGTGGCGTCTGATACCCAACCTGACATATAGACACAGACATACAGGCACACACAGACACAAACATCCATTCCCACCCTCATGCTCTCATATGCACTTACTCCACACTCAACCAACGTGGAGACAGACATAAAGAGACGCTGTACACACGATCACACTCCCCAAGCGTACTCTACAAACCGGGTCTAGGTGCCCCCGCCCCTGGAGGGGGGAACTGCACCCAGACCCAGGTGGTGTTACCCTTTTCCCTGCGGTGGGGGGAGGCAGAACGCCCCGACTCCGCAGCAGCAGGAAGGCCCCACACTCCAGACCACAGTCGGACGGCCAACTCCTCCTCCTAGCCCCCCCGCTCCAGCAGGTCGCAGAAAATGGGGGTGAGAGAAGACTCCAAACTTTTAAACGTTCTTAACAAAAGAAGTCAAAGACTTTATCTTTGATGTGCATGGTATCCATTATTGCAGATCATATATTATATATCCTGTAGTGTTTGTTTTTCACAATAGTACACGTGGAAGTATTAGTAAAACTGACTATGATGTTAACAAAAGGTAGAAAGAATAAACAGGAAGTGGTCAACGTTCCTGCAAGACCATGGTGCTACATATTACATATAGCAGACAATCAAAACAGGACCACATGTGCAATGTGCAAAAAATGCAAAAAATGCATAAACAAAAATGGTGCAGCACCGGACAGAACAGAACGAGACAGACACAAGACAGTGCAGGAACAAGAGTACAATAGAAATTTGCAAAAGACTTTGTATTGTGCAAAAAGTCACATGTTGTATGAAGGTTTGTGTGTGAGAGAGAAAGAAGAGTGAAGAGGTGATGTCATGTTCTCGGCTTTTTAGGAAACAAACATTTGTTCCACATGACTTTTCCGGTAATTTGTGCCCCACCAGTGAGGCATGCCACACACTTTGAGAATTGCTGCCCTATAGCCCAACAAGCAAAATGAAACCTTTATGGTGCTGTGACATGAGAATCTATTCCAACATAAT
Source organism: Aulonocara stuartgranti (assembly GCF_965226115.1). Taxonomy (NCBI): domain Eukaryota; kingdom Metazoa; phylum Chordata; class Actinopteri; order Cichliformes; family Cichlidae; genus Aulonocara; species Aulonocara stuartgranti. The sequence continues at coordinate 68,885,231 of NC_138945.1, forward strand.
CTTCTGCTGGTAAAGTTTTTCTTTATTGTTTTTTAATTTCTTAAGACATTGGAGACCTACATAAAGAACGATTCAATAAGTCGCTGAGTGGATTTCCCACTGTATAGACTATGTGCACCTTAGCATATGCTACTTCCGGTGGGGAAACTCCTGTAGGGCTTCGTTTCCAGTGTGATATTCGCGTCTTGTTTACGGTCGGGTTTTCCAAAAAAAAGGTCAACCAAATGGACGAATCAAGCGGCGATTTACATTTCTCAAGATGTCTTGGGCATTTACCGAATATGTCTGTAGATGATGTTCATCGACTTATCGATATTTTTCCCTCGCACCTCAGAGCAAAAGAGAGAAAGGGTTGAAATTTCTCAGTATTTGTATATAGAGTTCCCTTGTCTTGATGCATGCTCAGTCATCCAGGTAAGTAAATCTCCAAAGGTTGATTCTGTGCATCTGGACGTAGCGTTTTGTGGGAGAAACGTTTCATCCCTCATCCAAGTGACGTCTTCAGTCTCAGCTGACTGCAGGTTTCAATCTTATAAACAGTACATTTGCATAATGACTGGTCAGTTCCTTAATCTTAATTATGCAAATTCTCATGACCATTGATCAACAACCACGCCCAAAACCCACTGATCAAAGACCACTGATCAATGGCCATGAGTACCTACCCTGGAACACCACCAAGTCATTGGTTCAGATATGTGGATGACACCTGGGTGAAAATCAAATCTCAGGACGTTCCACATTTCACGGATCACATTAACTCATCAAATTCACCAGGGAGGATATGAAAAGTGGCAGGTTAGCCTTCTTAGACTGTGAGATTTCCATCAGTAATGGGGGACATCTAAAAGCTGACGTGTACCGTAAACCTGCACATACGGATCAGTATTTAAGGTTTGACTCTCATCATCCACTGGAGCACAAACTGGGCGTCATCAGGACGCTACAACACAGAGCGAACACCATCCCCACTGACACAGCAGCCAGGGAAGCAGAAGAACATCAAGAAGGCCCTGAGTAAATGTGGTTATCCCCACAAAGCTGGGAAGGCTCCTAAAGAAAGCTCCAGCCGATCCAGGAGAGAAGAACAACCGCTGCCTAAGTGAAAACCTGTAGTGATCCCGTACGTGTCAGGAGTATCGGAGCAGCTGAGACGCATTTTTTCTAAACATCAGGTCTCTGTGGCTTTTAAACCCCAAAACACGCTGCGGCAAAAACTGGTCCAGCCCAAGGATCGGGTCCCCGACACAAACAGAGTAACATGGTGTACACTGTTAAATGCAGGAGGATTGGCAGGATTCATACATCGGGGAAACCAAACAACCTCAGTATTAATCATCAGTATTAATTTTAATTTCAATTCAGGTTAGATTTTTTTTGTGGGCAACGCAGATTTTCTGTGCGCAGAGACCGTGCCAGCAGTGCGCAATTGCGCACGTGGCAGCTTAGGGAACATTGGTGGTGAGTGTTCCCAGACTACAGCCAGATCAACTATGCTATGTGATAGTCAGTAGATGGGTTCCAAATTGAAGATCATATGCAAGTTTTGGAGACTGTTTATTACTAATCACTGTGTAACTGCTGTAAATTCACAGTAACTGCCATCTCCTTACAAATGTTTTTTGGATTAACCACACTTATACAGACTGTATAGAACTACCACCTCTAAAATGTTCGTTTGCAGAGAAAAGAGACAGGCAGACTATGCTTACAGGATGTGATGTGACAACACTAATGAAATATTGATGTGTCATATTTGTTCAAGACGTTTTTCTTATGGGCAAAAATATTAAAATCATAATGAACAGGGGTGGTGATTCCTATGACTTTGTGTATATAATTTGGAATTTTTTACAAATGTGGGCCAAAAATAGACACATGATATCATTTCATTCATTTCAAAGGTTTATTTGCATGACGCACAAACAGACACAATTGAAAGGTACAAATGTGTTGTGCCTGAAACGAATTCAAACGTGGTGCAGATGTGTGTCACAGGTTGATCTGGCTGTAGGCTGTGGCACTTGGCCAGAGGTGGCGCTGGTTGACTCGAGTCCATGTTAGTGCACAAAGTAAACTGCTCGCTTTAGTTGTGAAGCAAAAACGCTGAAATCGGAGAAATAAAACGTGCGAGGGAACGACTCGTTTACTCTTTCTGTCCTGTGAACAACATCGGCGTGGTGTTAATTGTTTGCTGTTTTCGCCATCGCGTCGTGCATGAGACAATCACCAGGTAAACTCGCGACAGTTTTAAACATTTTGTTGTTCAACAGCATCAAGACTGACGGAGTGTGTTTGAGATAACCTCACAAGTGTCACAGATGACACATTTGGCGTTTTTTTGCTGGTTTGTCGGTAGCAGCTCCTGAAACGCAAGTCTGCCGCACACCTGTTCGACCAAATCCAGTTAATCCAAGAGCGTCTGGAACACCGGAAATGTACAACCCTACAGCCGGTCTTAAAACAGGAAGTTAGCATTTTGTCGTGCACAGGGGCTGTATCCCAATTCGGGGTCTGCAGCCTTAAAGGCCGCACTTTAAGGCCGATTACGTCGAAGCGACAAAGGCTGTCCCAATTCGAAGGCTGCTCGAAATGCGGCCCTCAAATGCATCCTTCATTTCCCTGAATTTTAAGGACGTGGCGGTGTAGACTTCGTGGCCCAACATATCCCAGAATGCATAGCGCGGCGGTGGGTGTGGATTAGTGATGTTCGATTTGTGAACGAATCGTTCAATACTCAAGAATCACTTTACTGACTCGTGAATCATGATTCACAAGCCCAACTGACTCACTGACTCAACCCTGTTGCTGTTAGCAAACTAATTCCATTAGTAGAAATATATCTAGCTTATAATTAAAATTGTGGGGGGGGAAACAACAGCCAGTTTCGTAACAAAAGCATTTCCGCTCTGAACTGGAAGAAAAAACCCTGAGTAGAAGCTCACATCAAGAAAATAGCTCTTCGGTTCAGAGTAGCATCGCGCTGCTAACATGCTAACAACACATTTGAGCTACTCACCCCCTCCCTTCCTGTGCTGAATCGTAAGCATAAGCGAATCACTCAGGACTCACTAACCCCCTCCCTCCTGTGCTGAATCGTAAGCGTAAGCGAATCACTCAGGACTCACTCACCCCCTCCCTCCTGTGCTGAATCATAGAACGAGCGAATCACTCAGGACTCGCTCACCCCCTCCCTCCTGTGCTGAATCATAGAGCGAGCGAACGAATCACTCACTCACCCCCTCCCTCCTGGCTCACAGCTTCTTCTTCTTCTTGGTTGGCAACCAATGTTAAGGCGCATTACCGCCCCCTGGCTGAACGCACAGTGGACATTTAGATGAGAAAATATATATTTGACACACTTAAGGAAAATACTAATAAAATACAAATAAACAAAATAAATGTTTATTACGGAATTTTGATAGGAAATTGCTTAATTTTAGAAATGTTTTTGCTCTTTTTTTCTCTATAAAATAGTAGTTTTTTTTTTTTAAATCATTCATCTTAGCAGTGGGATTTACATGAAAAGGGAAAAAAATTAAGTTTGAGTGAAAATGTAAAATTTTTGCACTCTCTGATCAACTGACTCAGTGACTCAAAACACCCGATTCACTTCGGTGAGTGACTCATTAACACTCGACTCAGTAAAAAGAATCAAATTTACCATCACTAGTCTGGATAACTTTGCCGGAAAAAAACGGTGGATGAGTTGCGCCCGAAGAGTAAACTTTAAGTAAGTACTGAATATTATGTCACTTATTTATGTGCAAATGTTTAATAACGAAGAACATTAAAACATTACTGTTGGCCACATGTCGGCCGAAGTGTGCTCTTCGGCCGCCTCTCATCCGCCGTTTTTTTTTGCAAATTTATCCACACCCATCGCTGCGCTATGCATTCTGGGATACGTTGGGCCACGAAGTCTACACTGCCACAGCCTTAAAATTCAGGGAAATGAAGGATGCATTTCAGGGCCGCATTTCGAGCAGCTGTCACTACCCGATCCGTACCAGAAACCCGATCGGTACCCCGCATGCGCAAATCTTACGTCACTTCCTCTCTTTGCCAACATTGCGACATTCAATATATTTGAATGATACGGTTAGCCCCCAGTTAGCTCCTAGCATTTCTCAACAGCCCTGCCTCCTTTTCGACTGCCCGGGACATTTAAACAATGGATAATCCGTATACAAAGAAATTCATGCTTTTCTCCTCAACAGAGAGCATCCCCCGATTGAGCAACAGCGCCGTAAAATAAGAAGAATGGCGCCTAATTACAGAGTTAATAATGCAGACTTCGTAATATCTCACGTGTAGATTCATCAGCCAGATGAAGTGTTTACTGACAATTGACATCATCATCACTATTCCAACAATCCTCTCCTCACAGACAAGCATAAGCACACTCGGCTATCGCTAAATCAGATTTAACACACGTTTGTAATGACGCTAATTCAGTTTATAATAGGGTTTATTCGCTCGGTCAGCAGGTGGCGGTATCCTCGTACACTGGGGAGTACACTGCCATTAAACGAACAGAAGAAGAAGAAAACATCTGCACATGCGCGGTACGGATCGGGTAGACCCGATTTGTACGGTCAGACTTTACACATGCGCAGTAAGGATCGGAGAGTCCTGATTCGTAACTTTCTTTTTATTTTTCGTTTTTGTCCACATTGTACTGAAATGCTTCATTGTTGCAAACATTTTAAGATATACTTGTTATTCTTAACATCTTAACAGATACTCTGACCTGTAACTATCGTAAAACGCTACGACCGGAAGTAGAAACCTTTCGCGCATGCGGGGTACCGATCGGGTTTCCGGTACGGATCGGGTAGTGATAGTGACAGCAGCCTTTGGATTGGGACAGCCTTGGGCGCGCCGCTGTGACATAATCGGCCTTGAAATGCGTACTTTAAGGCTGCAGACCCTGAATTGGGAGACAGCCACTGTTACACTAGGCAACCTGGGCAGCGCGGGGGAGAGAAAGATGGCGGAATAAGCGGTTGTACAATCTGCGGGTCTGATTAAGAAACGTGATTTTGATGTCCTGTAAAATACTTTACTGACAAACTGTTACTCCAAAGGAAGTAGAACGCAAGCAAAACCCCCTGGAAGTTACTTTGACAGACCTTCAGGCAGACACAAAGATAAACTTAGAGCGATAAAAATGGCTAACCCCAAGCTAACAGGTAGCCTCTCCGACCATGATTACAACCTTGCTGCTATGCGAGAAGCATGTGAGGATGAAGATATAGAAGAGATGGAACTTCAGAAAGAGATCGGAAGACCCATAGGTGACCACACTCCGTTACCAAGTCCCAATCCCAAAAAAATGAAAAGCAAAATAACTGAGAAGCAGGTGAGCATCGAGAATGTATATGAAGTTTTACTTGGCTTCACAAAGAGATGCGAGGAAAGGTTTGATTCGCTTGAAAAGAAGTTGGAAGCCTTCGAACAACGCATTGAAGTAAATACACAGGCGACCCAAAAAAACAGAGAGGAAATTGACAAGCTGACGACGAAGGTGGAGTCGCTGATGAAGGAAAACAAAGAATTAAAGGAGAGCTGTCGGGAGAGTGCACGTTACCGCAGAAGATGGGACCTCAGAATTTTGGGTCTGACAGAGAAGGACAACGAGAATACACGTGAAACAGTGATCGGCATTCTAACAAGAGTGGTTCCTGTATCAGTGGGAAAACTGCAGCTCATGGTTGATACAGTACACCGACTGGGGAAGAAAGACAATGCAGTGAGCAACAAGGTGCCAAGACCAATCATCATACAGTTCAGCATGAGGACGGCAAGGGATGAAGTATGGAGGAAATGCAAAGAGGCCAGGGTCTGCAAAGAACTGAACATAAAATTTAAAGAAGACTTCTCCAAAGAAGACCGTGAAGCTCGGATCAAGCTGTGGCCCAAGGTGCAGGAAGCTCGAAACAACGGCAAAAGAGCATTCCTAAAGGAGGGTTATGCAATAATAGACGGTAAAAGGATCGATCTGTGAGATGCACTTGAAGAAGTCACTACAAGTTAACCATAAAATGTGGGTATGTGTGTGTGTATATATATATATGTTTATATATACATATCTGTTAAAAATACACAAATAAAAAATAGGAGAGGGTCAAAAAGCAAAGCCGTAGTTAAACGTGGGCTATCCAGAGCTAAAATTGCCACATATAGAAAGAGGTAGTACTGTGATAGGGTCGGAGTACTGTTATGATTACATAGGTAGGACACTAGGCTTATTCCTGCTTCAAGCACTTTTTTTTTTTCTTCTAGTAAGTGCCAAGGAAGCCGTTACTGTTCTTGTTTTGTATTTTGTTCTTGCGTTTTTGTTTTTGTTTTTTCTTTATCTTATAGATGGCTGTTCTATTAAGTTCCTTAAATGTTCGAGGCTTAAAAAACAATGTCAAACGTAAGGCCATGTTCTTATTCTGCAAGGAACTTAAGGCAAACATTTTGTTTTTACAAGAAACACATTCTGGTAAGGAAGAGGAAACATTTTGGAAACATCAATGGGGAGATAGTATTCTTTATTCACATGGTACTACTCACTCAGCAGGAGTTATGATCTTATTCAACAAATTTGCAGGGAGAGTTATTGATCATAAAAGCGACGGAATGGGGCATTGGATCATGGTGTTGGTAGAAGTCTGTGAACAGAAAATTATTCTTATTAACGTGTATGGATACAATAACAGGTCGCTAAATAGAAATATGATGTCTAACTTAAGTAAATTAATTGCAAAGTGGAGTACTACATATGGTTCTACCCGGGTGATAACTGGAGGCGATTTTAACCTGGCTCCTAACTCATGGCTTGACAGACAACCACAAAGAGGAAATCAACCAGAACACGATAGCATTATTTGTGACTTTTGTACGACAACCAATATGATCGATTATTGGAGGATGACAAACCCAAATACGAAGAAATATACTTGGTTTAGTCCATCAAATAAAAACGTATGTTCAAGATTAGATTATTGGCTTGTCTCCCAAACAGTATCATCATATGTTACGAAATGTGAGACCCAGTCAACCCCACTTACTGATCATTGTCTGATAAGTCTCTTATTATCTCTACGTAAACAACAAAGATCTGACAACATATGGAAATTTAACAATAGTTTATTACAAAACGAAGACTTCTGTAAACAAGTTAAAGAACTTAAATCAGAAATTAACAATATGAGCATGACTAATGTCAGTAAATGGGAATGGTTTAAATATAATGTGAAACAATTAGCTATAGAAACGGGAAAGAAAGTGTCTGCCCTACGCGTATGTGAACAGAAAAATCTAATTGAACAAATTCATTTATTATGTGGTAAACCCTGTATGACTGCGGAAGAGTCAGAACGCTTACAAACTTTACAAAATAAGCTAGAGGAGGTGTACTTGATTAAAGCTAAAGGAGCATATGTAAGGTCTAGAGCCAAGTGGATTGAGCATGGAGAAAAAAATTCATCTTATTTCTATAGTCTAGAGAAGCGTAGACAAACAAAGAAAAAAATAACTAAATTGAGTAAGGATGGTACTATAATTGAGGAACCAAACAAAATAAGTGAGGAAATTAACATGTTCTATAGTAATCTGTATAAATCAAGAACTGAAAAAGAAAATGCAGATATGTTTTTGATATGATTAAAGATCAGGTTAAAAAATTGGAAGAGGATGATAAAACATGGTTAGAAGAAGATTTGAAAATATCCGAATTAGATACAGCTCTAAAACAAATGAAAAATGGAAAATCGCCTGGAATTGATGGTTTAACGATTGAATTTTATAAAACCTTTTGGCAAGACAAAGATTTGTTATTTAATGGCTTTTTGGATTGTTTAAAAAATGAAGAACTATCCCCAACAATGAAAGCAGGATTAATAACCTTATTACCCAAACCAAACAAAGATTTACAAATGCTAGACAATTGGAGACCCATAACACTTTTATGTAACGACTACAAATTATTAGCCTTAGTATATGCAAATAGGCTTAAAAGCGTCTTAACCAAATTGATTGATGAGTGCCAATCAGCGTTTATTAAAGGAAGGCAGATTCATAATAACATAAGATTAATATTAGATATGATTGACTATCGATCCTTTATTAATTCAGAAAGTTTAATACTATTTATTGACTTTTTTAAGGCATTTGATTCAATAGACCATAATTTTTTATTTAGATCTTTAGAACTTTTTGGATTTGGAAACAAATTTTGCAAAGTGATCAAACTGTTCTACAAGCAAATTTATAGTTATGTTTCGCTCAATCCAGGCATAACATCTAGGATAGACATATTCTGTGGAATTCGACAGGGTTGCCCAATTTCTCCAAAATTATTTATTCTTTGCACTCAATTAATGGCTTTACCTCATTGTGAACCATTCAGACATCGAAGGAATAAACATTTTTGATATTGAACTGAAAATAAGTCAGTTTGCAGACGACACAGTAATATTTTTAAAGGATAAATCAATACTCGAGAAAGCATTGAATGTCATTTCAATTTTTTCTAAAGCTTCAGGCTTGTGTCTGAACCTAAATGGTAAATGGACTGGTTCTTATATAGCGCTTTTCCACTCTTCTGAGCACTCAAAGCGCTTTACACAACTTGTGCATTCACCCATTCGCACAAGCACAACTGACATTCACACACATTCATACTCCGATGAATGCATCGGAGAGCAATTTCGGGTTAGTATCTTGCCCAAGGATATTTGGCATGCAGACTAGGGGAAGCCGGGAATCGAACCACCAACCTTCCGATCAGTAGATGACCTGCTCTACCACCTGAGCTACAGCCACCCAGAAGTGTGAACTTTTGCCACTTTATGATTGTTTGGAAAATAGCATGAGGACGATTCCAGTGAAAAATGAAGTTAAGTATCTAGGCATCTATTTAAACAAAGACATCAACACTAGAGAATCAAAAAACCTAAAAGACAAAATTGATGGCATGTCCAAAACACTAAATCATTGGTTGACGAGAGATATTACAATTTTTGGATGCAATCTATTATCCAAATCAGAGGGCGTCTCAAAGATGGTTTATCCAGCATACTCACTATACATTACCCCGAAAAGCATTAAAAAGATTAACTCTATAATCTATCAATTCATTTGGCGCAATAAAACACATTACATTAAAAAATCACAACTTGTCAAAGATTACGCTAAAGGTGGTATAAAGTCAATTGATTTTCAATCAATGGTTGGAGTATTTAAAATAAACTGGATAAAAGCCTTCCTCTTGAAACCTGACTCCATATGGTTCCATATCCCAAAAAATATTTTCAAAAAGGTGGGAGGGTTGGATTTTCTCCTGAAATGTGATTTTGATATATTGAAGTTGCCTGTGAAACTGTCAGAATATCATAAGCAGGTCTTGTCTTATTGGAAGATGGTGTTTGCCCATAACTTTTCACCACATTGCTCCACCTTGTGGAATAACAGAACAATTACAATTAATAAGAAGTCATTGTTTATTAAAGAGTGGTTTGAAAAAAACATAATCTTTATAACAGACTTACTTGATGAAAGGGGTCAGTTTCTCTCAGTGGGTGTTTTTAATGCGAAGTTTAACATTCAGTGTTCCCTTAGAGAATATGACAAGGTTTGTAAGGCAATCCCCTTACCTCTGTTGAGTTTGATTCAAGGTTATTTGTATTACTCTAAGGCACAAATTAGTCTACCTTCTTTACATCTAAACCAGATTCCTTTGACGGATAAAAACTGTAATAATAAAACCATGAACAAGATATTTAAAAACAAATTATTTCACGACTTTAACAGTAACACAAAACTAAAAGGGAGTAATGTTAAAATAACGAACAAATATACACACTTTTTAAAATGGCCTATCCCCCCCAAAGTCAAAGAAATGCAATTTAAAATAATTAATGGATATTACCCAGCAGCTGAAATGCTTAAAAAAAGGTTTGGGTTTGAGGTAGAGCCATGTGGATTTTGTTCACAAAATGCGGAAAGTATTGATCATTTGTTTTTTTCCTGCTCAGTAACAACTGACTTTTGGCAAGATCTAGTAGACTGGTTGAGTATAAGAATAGATGGGATGACCCCACTGACTCTAACACAAGTTTTATATAATAATGGTGATCCATCTAAGGAACTGTCCATGCTACACAAGGTGGTGATAATTATGGGCAAATACCACATACACAAATGCAAATGGAAAAGTAAAAGACCTTCCCTAACTGTATTGAAAATTGAATTAAAATCTTTTTTGTCATCTTTAGAATTACTGAGGGATTCATGTAAAGAGGCTGCTTTGATATGCGACAATGGGACTCAATCTCTATCCTTTTAATGATTGTGTTTTTGGTGTACTAAGTAAGCCACATGTATGTTAAAGTGTTCGCAGAAAGGAAACTGTTATATGTCATAAAAATGGCCTTCATATATTTATGTATATGTATATATGTGTTTTGTTTTTTTTGTTTGTTTTGTTTTGTTTTGTTTTGTTTTTTTGTTTGTTTTGTTTTTTTTTCGTTTGATTTCTTATTCAACCTTTTCAAGATGTTGTTGCATAAATGTTGTCTCCCAACGAGAGATTGTAATATGTGCATAAATTTAATTAAAGTATTTAAAAAAAAAAAAAAAAAGCCTCTCACTTCCGCACTTCTCGTACTACGAGTCACCGCGTGGGCCAAACTTAACCTGCACATGTTTCACAGTGCGCATGCTCGAGTTAGCTTCGCGTGTACTTCTGCGGGATGGCAGCAAGAGCGAAACGAGCCAAGGTAACAGTTTGATCCGGTTTGTTTTTAAGCAGCAAACACGACGCCGCGTGTTTCTGTGTACGTGTAACATGCTGTGGTGCACACGCTGGGTTTACGCAGTCGATCGTGATCTGCTACTTAAAACGTGCCGCCATTCAGCTCACTTTATCACTTAGCATTGATGCAAGGAACACAGTTACCTTCTTCTAACTGTAATCACGTGGCTTCGTTTTAGAAGCGCGTGAAACCACGTGCACGATAGCATTAGAGAACACGTGCCTGTTCGTATTGCTGATGTTTCTGCGCTGACAGGTGGAGGATGGCTCAGAGCTGAGCCCTCTGCAGAGCTTTTTACAGTGGTGTGACGGAGTCGGCCTGGAGCTCAGCAGTAAGGTTTGTTACGGCGTCGTGCGACTGCATTTACAGCTTCTTAGTCAGCACTAAGACCTGGTTTAGGACTGACGTTTGTACCTGTAGGTGTGCGTGAGTAAAGAGGGGACCGTGGCCGAGTACGGGATGCTGGCCAAGGATGACATAGAGGACGGGGAGGTTTTGTTCACCATCCCCAGATCAGCTCTCCTCCATCAGGGAACAACCAAAGTTTCTACCTTGCTGGAAAAAGGTGACGTGCAACGCTGCAAAGATGCTGCCTGCCTGCATCCCTCAGTTTGTAACTTTCTCCCTTTTCCTTCACAGAGCAGTCGACTCTGCAGAGCTCGTCGGGTTGGGTTCCCCTGCTGCTGGCTCTGCTGTATGAATACACATCCTCACAGTCCCACTGGAAAGCCTACCTCTCTTTGTGGACAGACTTCAAAACACTGGATCATCCCATGTTCTGGTGAGGAACACGCTTCGGCTCCCATCCTATCCAGAGGTGTGGTGTTACTTCCCTGGTACGATGGCACGTACATCGGCGTGCTCGCTGGAGTTGTGTTATTTGTTTCCAAACCTGTTTAAATAGCTCACTTAATGAAAGAGCAGAATCCCTTTCCTTTCTGTTCTTCTAATATTTTGTTGAAACTGAGCTTAGTCACATTTCTGCACAGAGATTGGTGTAATTAAAACGTCTCTTCTCAGCAGTGAGCACACAGAGCAATGTCCATGTAATTTCTTTTTTTGCTAAAGATTTTCTCTGAGCCACACACATCAGGTCCAAATGTCTGTCCTTCCTAACTGCACGTGCCAATTTTTGAGCCGCTAATTTGCGTTTGTTTAATTGGCCTGATCTTATTTCAATAATTACCCTGCAGGTAATTATTGAAAGAAAGTGACTGTATCTTTGTTTAGTCTTTCTAAATTATACTACCGTACATGAAATAGTGTTAAATTAATATTTTATTTCCTCTCTTATGGGAAAGAGGAGGAAAACATTTGAGCTGTCCATCCTTTCAGGTCTAAAGAGGAGAGAGGCAGCCTCTTGAAGGGAACAGGTGTGCCGGAGGCAGTGGACAGGGACCTGGCTAACATCCAGCGGGAGTACACAGATGTGGTCCTGCCATTCATGACCAGACATCCTGACCTCTGGAACCCTGGCACACACACTCTGGACTTGTACACACAGCTTGTGGCCTTTGTCATGGCCTACAGGTTAGCATGCATAAATACATAAGACAGTTACAGCAGGGCACGAGTATGTGTGTTTGTTTTTTCTTTCCCATCCCGTCTCTCCATTCGTCTGCAGTTTCCAAGAGCCACAAGATGAGGATGACGACGATGAGGATGAGGAGAAGCCTCCCAACCCACCAATGATGGTTCCCATGGCTGACATGCTTAACCATGTGTCCAATCACAATGCTAATCTGGAGTTCACACAAGTGAGGAGACACATCTGTTGTGGCAGCTTTGCACCTTTGAAAATCATATACTGTAGATAAAAAATGGGAGAAGCCAGCGTGATGCCCCCCATTAGTTTTTGATGTCCAAGACAAGCAAGAGGTGGCGAAACACTCGTACAGCACCTGTCTGTGTATGCTTGGACAGTAATGTGGCCATGATGTATAAAATTAGCTTGAAACGAGGGATTGTGGTCATGAACTCATCAGGAAAGCGTAGAATAGAGTCGCTGTGTTTCCAAATTTTAGTTTTGAACAATGAATTTGCGCAACATTTTTTCAGGATAGCTTGAAGATGGTCTGCGTGCGCCCTATTCATAAAGGCCAGGAGGTGTTTAACACGTACGGGCAGATGGCCAACTGGCAGCTGCTTCACATGTACGGCTTCACCGAGCCGTGTTCCAGCAACAGCAACGACACTGCCGACATCCCCGTCGCTAAAGTCTACGAAGCTGCCGCACGAGGTGAACGATAACAACGATAACAGCTTTGTTTCAAAGCGTTGTGACGTGACGGTGTGAACGACATCCCTCATTTTCCCTCCCAGGTGCTCAGTCGGATCTGGACCGGCAGCTGGTTGAGGAGCAGTGGGGGGTGTTGTGTCAGATGACGGAAGAGGAAGCAGCCTTTGTCTTTGGTAAACAAGGCTGCCTTACAGACACAGAGCTCTATACGGCGCTCAAGGTGAGGGAGCACGTAAAAACAGCGCTAGTTATCGTCTGTTTTTACTTATGACAACAGTCGGGACAAACACTTGAAGCAGCGCAGTTTGAGATAAGATTGTTTGCTGATTGACTTTGTTTTCAGGTGCTGTGCATGTCAAAGGAGGAGCTTTCAGAGTTTAAAGACAACGAAGGATGGGAAGAAGACGACGAGGATGATGAGAAGATATCCCTGGCGCTTTCCAATGAGGGTCTTTCCGAGTTAAAGGCTTCATGGAAACGACTGATTTATGAGGCGGCCCATCTGACATTGAGGTCCTACGGAGAGGACGAGGAAAAAGTCATGGATGTCGACCGGGCGTTAATGGAGGATAAGGCGGCACTCGCGGGACTGAGCTGCAGGCAGTGGAAGGCGCTGCAAGTACGCTATGGACAGAAGAGCATCCTGCATGGACTCATGGAGCTAACCAAGTCATGAGTTCGGCTCTGACGGGAACCGCAGCCGAGGTTTTTAATCGTATGTGTGCGCCATCGTTTTTAGATGACACGGTTAATAAAACAAATGTCTTACAAGATGGTTTGGGGCTTTTTTGGACTTTTCTTCACTATTTATTCACATTTCATCAGAACATCTCGCAAAAACAAAATCAAGTATTAATATACAGAACGTGAGCCGCTTTAACTCGGACTCGCTCCCACCAACACTGACTTCACTGTCCAGTGAAGGAAAATGTAGTAAAACTATTACACTGAGAACTGACCAGGCTCTAACCATGAATGTCGTGTCACGGTACAGCATACATCTGGAATTAGTTTTAAAAAGTTATTTTGGATTTTCTCCAAACCACTGAGGCTCATATGTCTTATCCTCATCAGAAAAATCAAAGAAACAACCGGTTCTGGTATACCCTCCAGTAGGGCTGCCACAAACGATTATTTTGATAGTCGACTAGTCACCGATTATTTTTACGATTAGTCGACTAATCAGATCATCATCCATTGGACGTAAAACTACAGCTTATTGCACCAGCAGCATCTGCTCTTATATAACTGTCATTAGCTTACAGCTTTAAGTGTTTAAGGTCTGTGCTAACTAACAATAAAGACAAGATGATAGTTTATTAAATTTTAATGAAGTTTGCAGATTGTTTCGGTGAAGTTTAATAAACTCCTTGCTATCTAAAATATAACAGGACACCGGAGTAAATTTTCCAGCATCTCACACTTCTGATAATCAGCTGTCTGCTTGATGTTTATTCAGCTGTGTAAAAACTATAACTTTAATCTCAGCCAAACCGATTTACTCAGGAACAAATAAAATACTGAAAAAAAAGCCAAACAATAACATTTTAAGTTATCTAAGTGACTCATATATATTTAACCTGAGTAGCGAAAGACGGCGGTTGGTTTGAAAACGATTTGCGGGGAGTCCGGTGTTCTCACGGTGCTAGTGAGCCTAGCCCCCGGCTCGCTAACGAGCTAGTGGGTAACAGATGTCTCCGAAAACGTCGGAGCGCTTTTGAAAATATGCGGTGTCTTGATAAACTGAGCAGATATTTGAGGTTTACACAGCTACATTCTCGCCTGAAAATATGTTAAACGTTTATTTTGTGACCCAGAAAGAATAATAAGAGTAACATTAAAACTAACTAGCTGCCGCCATTGTTGGAAACTGAGCTGGGCCGCGCTATGAATTCTGGGACACAGCTGCTTCTTCTTCTTCTTCGGGGTTTAACGGCAGCTGGCATCCTTGTACATGCAGTGCTGCCATCTTCTGTTTCAGTCCGTTATTACACTCTTAAATCCTGCTATTATTCCTGCGTCTTTTGCGATCTTACAAAGCTTCAAACGACGCGTCGACTATTAAATCAGTCGTCGACGATTTTGATAGTCGACGTAATCGCGACTAGTCGACTAATCGTGGCAGCCCTACCCTCCAGCCACCCGCAGGTCTGTTTCTGATTGTTTGGTCAGGAACATTCTGGTGGAGGTCATTTCTCCTCTCACTCTCTTCAGATGGTGCTGGGAACAGCAAACCTTCTGGCATCAGCATGTATTGATGTGCTATCTTGGGTCCAGATGTCTCCTGTTAGGCATACTGATCTGAGCCAAATGTTGAACTGGTCAAAAAATAAATGTCAGTGGCCTCGACCTGTAAAATCAGTGGTGACGAACTCCAGGCATCGAGGGCCGGTGTCCTTGATCCAACACAGCTGATTTAAATGGCTAAATGACCTCCTCAACATGAAGTTCTCCAGAGGCCTGGGAATGAACTCATTTGATTCAGGTGTGTTGACCCAGGCTGAGATCTAAAACCTGCAGGACACCGGCCCCGAGGCCTGGAGTTCCCCACCGTTGTGTGAAATCATTCCTGTTTTGGGCATTGGCTCATTGTTACCTCTGGACTTAGGGCTGTTCGATACAATGATATATATCGGATGACGATATAAAAACAGCTATCGTTTATTTTACGACACCACGAAACAAACTGTTTACGGCAATAGTTTTTCATCGTTTTGATGGTCACTGTAGCGGCTATATTAATTTCTTAAAGTTCTCTTATATTTAATATAACCACACTACGGACGGACAAGCGCCTGTTTTTACGTGTTGTCGTTAGCAACAACGACAGTAAAACCATCGCGTGGCTCTGCTTTTTTTTGACGTAAACCTTTCACAATAAAGCTCACGATCCTGTTGAGACTTTTCAAAAGAAACTGAATCACGTGAAAGAATGCAGAGAGTTTACGGATGAGAAGCAAAAGCCGTCAGGTGCTAAAAAAACCCCCAAAAAAACCCTTAGACTCAAACTTTGAAAGAAAATGTCGGCCGTTACAACTTGTGTCTAAAAATATAGTTTCATGATCTGTTAAAACACTCGACTCCAGGTAAAGGACGCCAGCTGGAAACACTTCACACAAGTCGAGCTGCCCGAGATTCACAGAATTTACAGAAAATGTTACATTTTTGTGATTTATATCGTCAGGACGATACATGTCTTAAATCAGGATATGAGATTTGTCATATTGCACAGCCCTTTCTGGACCTGTTGTTAACTTTAAGACTAAGTCTGTCAGACTCGGCCCCCACCGGTCCAGCACCATCACACTCAGCACCGGGTCTCCACAAGGATGTGTTTTGAGTCCCCTCCTGTTTACGCTCTACACATCCGACTGCTCCCCTACCCATCTCTCAAACACCATCATAAAGTTCGCGGATGACACCACAGTGGTTGGACTCATCTCAAGGGGGGATGAGTCGGACTACAGAGATGAGGTCAACAGACTGACTGAGTGGGGTTCAGTTAACAACCTCCAACTGAACACCACGAAAACTAAAGAACTTATCTTGGACTTCAGGAAGGGCAGAGCAGACCCGGCCCCACTCTACATCCACGGGAACTGTGTGGAGAGGGTACACTCCATGAGGTTTCTGGGCGTGCAGATATCTGATGACCTCTCCTGGACTGCAAATACTACAGCGGTGGTTAAAAAGGCCCAGCAGCGTCTCCACTTTCTGAGAGTGCTCAGGAGGAACAACCTGGAGGAGAGGCTGCTGGTGACATTTTACAGAGCCACCATAGAGAGCATCCTAACGTACGGCATAACAACATGGTATGCAGGGTGCTCAGCTGCAGACAGGAAAGTACTGCAGAGGGTCATCAACACAGCCCAGAAGATCACTGGCTGCTCTCTGCCCAGCCTGGAGGTCACTGCAAACTCTCGGTACCTCAGCAGAGCTGGCAATATCATCAAGGACCACTCTCACCCCAGCAACCAACTGTTTGAACTATTACCGTCAGGCCGACGGTACAGGTCACATAAAACCAGGACAAACAGATTCAGGGATAGCTTCTTTCCCAGAGCTATCACCGTAGTAAATAAGCACAAAAACAACTGAACCTATTCCATACCGTCACTGTCATTATATTATGCTGCTATTCATACTGTCATTATATTAATGCTGCTATCCTGTATATATTGTACATACTATTGTTTGAGTAATTACGATTGTTTTTTTTGTACTTTTTATATTTTACATTTATATTTATTATTGAAACTTGCACCAAGGGAGTGGCACTCCAATTTCGTTGTACTCTGTACAATGACAATAAAGGCTATTCTATTCTATTCTATTCTAAAGCAGCTGAAACTGATTTACAACCCCGTTTGATAACTTAACTTCCCAGAAGTTTTGACTTGATGCTTAAGAAGTGTTTGATCTTTTGAGCAGTGCTCATATACTTAAATCTGTTTAAGTGGTGCCGTCTTAACGTGACACAGCCAAGCCTCATTAACAATCGTGATAGTCTACAACTGGTAGTTTCTCTTTGGCAGCATATACAGGATTTGACATCAGATTGACCAATACCAAGTCCAAGGACCTTCTCCAACTGAGAAGTTCTCTTTAAACCATCACCTAAACATCTGCAGATCCCTAGATGATCAGTTCAAACCCAACCCAAATGGTTGCCCTCAGATGTGAGGAAACCGGTTATGTTTAGAAACAACTCCAAAGACTCCACTATAAACTGCTGCTGCACCAGCATCACCGTCTACAGTGAAGTATTTGGACTGAGAGTGCGCCAACCAAGAAGCCCGGCTACAAAGCAAAGACATTTATGCTTAACTGAAATTACTAACTGCCCATATGAATAAGCCAAATGTTTTCTGGACAACAGTTCAAATTTAAATGAACTCTGGTCACTCTTTAGCAAACAGACGGCCAGAAACTCGCTGACTACAAAAAGCATTTGGTTCAAAGAGTCCATTTTTCTGGCTTCCTAATATTTAAAAACTAACATGCTTGAAAACTTATTACTGCTAATACAGTTAGTCCCACTTTGTTAATCTTAGTCATGCAGTCCTGAAAGAAGACAGATGAAATAGCAGTTTGAATGCTTTATTTACTGTATGTATGCATACTGCA
Source organism: Aulonocara stuartgranti (assembly GCF_965226115.1). Taxonomy (NCBI): domain Eukaryota; kingdom Metazoa; phylum Chordata; class Actinopteri; order Cichliformes; family Cichlidae; genus Aulonocara; species Aulonocara stuartgranti. The sequence continues at coordinate 68,903,405 of NC_138945.1, forward strand.
GTTAAGTAGCAAGAACTAAAGGCAAACTAGAAAGGACTACAAAATACAACACATGGACCAATACATTTACAAAACATTCAAAATGTTACAAAATGGGCTGTATTGGTCCTTCTATTGTTGTTCTTCAATTTGGATCTTTATACAAATTTGTCAAGATACAAGGTTTCCATCACTGCATAATTTTACACGTGCCAGGGAGAGACTTCCAGAGCCAGTTTCAAATGGACAAACCATCAGCAAACGTTCTCCACCAACACACCAGGAGTAGACCCCCACCCCACATGGGAGAACTACATCTTTCTGTCCCACTTGGAGATAAAAGGAATCAAATGAAAGTAGGCAGCTTTTCTCGTCACTCTACCGTTCAGCCGCTGAAGAAAAACAACAACAAAAAAGCCAGGAAAAAAAGGATGTGTGGGAGGGAAGCAAACAGAGGACTTTGGTAGTGAGTGAAAATATGTTTACATGTCTTTACATGTCAAGGTACATTTTATTTGACATGTGCATTGCTTTCCACTTGTCTACTCCCCTATTTTCCCCTTTTTTTTCTCCAATATTTACATCAAAGCGTCAAAAAAAGTATATTAAACAGCATGTCCCGATCCATCTCATCTCAACTCCAAAGGGATATGACAAAAAAGGGGGAGGGAAAAAAAACCTAACTAGATCCATGAGCAGTAGTCCTTTCATCCACAGTCCAAATGACTATGGTTGCCAGTTTATCCAGTGCCAACAGTAAAGAGGGAGGTGTGTATGTGTGGGGTGGTGAGGGGGGTGGATCAAGGCCACAGCATCTCTCCGGGGGGCTACGAGCTGGCTGGTACACAGGCTAACTGGCACCGGTGCCCTCCATCACCTGCTGGGCCTGCTTCTGTCCCATGCAGCACTGGGCAACAGACTGAAACAGCCTGAGGAGAGACGGGAGGAAAAGACAGCGTCGGTTTAAGGCGCCACAACAACAGCTGCTCCCAGACATCGCATATCAAACAGGCAACATACTTTTCAATCTCGGGCGCACAGTGCACAAAGTCGTGGCTCCAGAACTTGAAGGCAGGATTCTTGATCAGCTCGATGAAGGTGATGAGGAGACCCCACGGGTGAGGCCTGTTCACTATCAGCCTCTCCAACAGAACCCTAAAGAACAAGGAGGAAACATTAACCAAGTATTCGCAGACGACGCTCAACGACATCGTCTGGACCTCGGATCGGTCTCACCTGGTGATCTGCTCCTGGATGGCCTCAGTGTTGGCCTCGGCAAACAAATAGAGCATCGTGCAGCTGAAGTAGTGAGTGTGACTGTTGGGGTAACGCAGCTGATTGGCGATCGCATTCAAGAACAGGTAACGCCCTGGAAAAAGACAAAATCAGAAGCCTGATGATTTGCTTAAGGTCAGATGCTCAACACCTAAAAATCCAGCTCCGTCTGCACTACCAAGAGCCAGCAAAGACATTCGTTATTTGGGTGAAAAGAGCTTTAAACACAGTTGGTTTCTAAGGAGTAGTGTCTAAATATCTATGAAAAGACCTTAATTTAATGCTGCTAGCCTACCCTCAGTGTCCAGGTCCACAGCCAGATTCTGGAAGATGTCCATGTGAGCGGAGTGGGTGATGGTGCTCATGGAGGGGGTGCTGCCCTTATTGTGGATGTGAGCGATTGCCTGTGTCCCCACATACAACACTAGAGCATTGATCAGCTGGATGTTGTAGCGGTTTCCTGGTTCATTAGACACCTGGGAGACAAAAGACCGCCACAAGCTCGTCACACCTTTGTGCTTCTCTTACTCCTGATTTAAAGTAAACGGACACCAAGCCTACCTGCAGGTTACTACGGAGCTCCGACAGGAACGTCACAGGTGAGCGCGTCTTCAGATACGAGTCCAGATCCTTTTTGAACTGTGACGGCATCACGCCTGTGAAGTTTGTGAGAATCCGCGGAGCGATGTTGATCTCGCTCAGCATGTCCACCTGCGGCAGGAATCGATAAAGGACAGGCCTATTACATCTTTCGGTCTCGAACCAACTTGGCTCATATCCACGATTCACACCAAAGCGCTAATCGAACCTTCAGGTTGGGTGTGAAAGGGTCAGGAAGCCTCATGTTGCGTGGAAAGGCACTGAGGATGAGGTTGCGGAGCTGGATGCAGTTGGGTGGGATGACGTCACAGAAGCCGTAATGGTAATCGCACAGAAACTCTGGGAAGTCGTGAAGCAGAACCAGGAGCACTCGCAGCGTGCCCTGAACGGATCATCAGAACAGCAGACGTTTTCTACACATCACTCAAAATACTCCTTGCTTCAAGAGCAACATTAACACTTAAAAGCCAGGATATTGATTAAAATGACCCTGAAAGATCACCTTGTAGAGGATTTGCATAGGTTTGTTGAGCTCTACGTTCCTCAGGAAAGGGGCCAGGTACTTGAAAAGATCAATCAACAGTTGTGCGTACATGGGCCAACCCTAGAGGACAGCATCGGTTTAGAACAAATATTCAAAAACTATTCAAACAAAAACAGCCATGTGATGTTATTTATGTAAGATTTCTCCTTAAAGACCTTCTGCTGCGGGGTGTGTGCAAGCATCCTGGCAATGAAGATGCGATGAGAAATCAGTTCCAGCCAGGCGTACACAAACCCAGGTGCTTTGGTGGGTCTCAGGATGTGGAAGGTATTGCTGCAGATAAAGGCAAACGTTGGACGACCACATGGACCGAAGAAAACATCACAAGAACTCGCCGAACTACAGTTTCTCGGCAGGACGAGGCCCTTCAGAAAAAGCGACTACTTACCAGAAGGCAGTGAGTGTCTGGAAGTTGATGGTTTCCAGGACATGTTCAGGGGCGTTGAGCTCCAGCAGCAGCATGATGAAAATGCGGTGATACGGCAGCTGCTGGAATTCAGTCTGACGAACATCGTGGTCCTGGATCAACACGCCAACTACAATACCGAGCACCTGTGGAGATATTAAGGTTATACCATAATGAAAATGAGTGAAACTGGGCTATAAATGATATATCAGAATAATATTCAGTGTGATGTGGGTGCACCTTGTTGAGGAGGTTGATTTTTGTCACTGTGTTGGTGGCCTCTCCAGAGTGTTTCACCAGCAGGGCTATGAGCCTCACAAAGGCATCCAGGTTGTGGTAACATTTGGCTCTGATGATGGCTGCACTGGCTGCTGGGTTGTGCTGTTGTTCAGCTTGTGCCCGATAGCTAATCTCCACACACATTTCTGTGCACAGCCGGAAGAAGCGAGTGATCAGGTCATCTGTCTTCAGAATTCCCTGCTGGTGCATCTAGGAAAAAGAAAACGGGGATGCAAACATGAGTAACAGTACTACTTTTTAATCATTCCCATTAACTAATAAATGCTGATAAAAACCTGGCCAACAAAGGCAGAGAAAGCTTTGGTGCTATCCCTGCCAGCAGCAGCGGAGTGATACAGGTTGACCCATTCCCTCAGGAGGTACTCCGCTTTCTCCCTCAAGCCTGGAGGATCATCATATTCTGACGCCTGTGAAATCCCAGAGTGCATCATGAAGTTGGGTCCACCGTGGGCCCGGTCAATCATGGCTTCATAGTTGGAGCGAACCACATCCATCAACTGGGGAAGCCTGGAAACGAGGTGGTAGAGGGCGTAGGAATCAGGTCTCAGCACACTACACCTCCAGAACTACTCATGCCATCAGAGCAAAGGTCAAGCTAGGGTCTGCCACCTCAGACGAGCAGACCACAAACACATGTTCAGATCACTGAACATCAAACACATGTAAGCGCAGTGAACAAATGCCATCACAGAGCAAAGGGAAACATTACCGTCTACCAAGATTTTGCACTAGCATCATAAAACTGGCCAATGGAGCTGTAAAGCAGCCCTGAAGGTTAATCTCCAGCCTCAGATTGTAGCTATAATCATTCCACTTCTAATGAATTAAAACTGCTGTGGTTCATTACCCCTCAGGTGCATTAGCTCTGGAGTGCGCACAGGTCCTCATCAAAGTCTCAATTGTGTGGAAGAGGTCAGCTTCTGTGACGTGGCTCACACTGCGTTCATCCACCAGCAGCAGCTTCACCAACTGCATGGCAAATGCAACCGCCATGTAGTGCAGTCCATTTTCCATTGACTGGAGGGAGGAGGGGAAAACATTTTGTTAATTTAAAAACACATTGACAGAGCAACCAACAGCAAAGGAAACTGATTCAATCAGAAAAAGCATGTTTATGCCTCCAGAAGTTTTATTTCACCAACTTACAGAACAGATGTGAAGACCAGTTAATGGCAGTGAACAGACAAAGACACTACCCACAGAAGTAGAAATGTGTGTACCTGTGCTAGGTGCAGGTCATACTGCTGCATATTTACAAGATGGTTCCTGATCAAAAGCTCCACCGCCTCGACGTTGTACTTGTATTCGTCACGGCATTCAATCAGACACCTGCGAACATGAAGCAAGTCAGAGACACTAAATTTAACAGATTCATGGAAAATGTTACAATAGCTTTTAGGATGGTGCAGGATATCCCATTCTGCACAAAAACTGTTCCAACATAGACGCACCTGGTGATCTGCTTATTGCACCACTGTGGGCCATAGGCACGTCCATCCTGCAGGGCTTTAAGCACCAACAAGTGGCACTCCCTGTAGCGAAGCAGCAAGTCGGCATCGGCGCCACTTGTAGCATCCAGAAGACCTTCAACAGCCTGGAGGATGGAATGAGCATTAAGACCTGACCTGTCTAACAGCGATTGTGAAGACAAAACGACATCAGTTCTATAAACTGCTTCTAAGTATGCACAAAACGAGAAGCTACTGTGCGGAAGACGTCTACGAGCCAAAACTAAACCAGCAACATTTAGTTATCCCACCTTCTGCAGCAAGCCAAGCGCTGCAATGCCATCCCTGGAGTTTCTAGCCAGAGCCACAGCTTCCAGCAAGCTCCGCAAGGCCTGGGTAAGAGGGTTCATGGCAAGCGCTGGAGGGATGGCATGAAGATGCTGCTCCAGGTCTGCTATGCACTTATCATAGATCTGAGCAACATCATCCGTCGCCCATGCCTGTTGCTGAGATAACATGGGGAAAAAAAGTTTGAGTTAAATGCGGCAACACAAGAAGTATTTAGTTAAATGTTGCTTTCTGAGCAACTCATCCACTGAATATTCATAAATGATGACAGAATAATAAATGATGATCTCTCCATGCTACTCTAACCTGCAGGACATAAACTTCTAAACATGTTATCAGTTCTGTAACACTGTGGTACTTTTCAGCATTCAGCTCTTGTGTTTGGGATGAGTGCGTGGGTCCCTGAAAATAAACGTACCTTCATGGGCTGAGCCAAGAAGCCAGTTGGTTGGGAAAGGTCATTACTTGGCAAGAAACCTGGAACGTTTCTAGCAAACTCCTCATACACAGCCAGCTGCTTAGGGTCCACTCCTCCCACCTGCAGCACAGGCACACCGTTACTCAGAGACTGTATCCACAGATTATGAGTTCTTTTTGTTGCATCTCTTCAAATTAATACAAATTCAGGGCAGGTTTCCATTGTTAATCGTGCGTTTTAAGATAAAACTAGCATGTTACAGTGACCTCACCTTTAGCCTGATCTGCTCTGGCATACGTTCAGCCTGGTAAGTCAGAACAACGGGATCACAATAGCGACGTCCCTCCTGGCGTGCATGCTTCCTCAGCTCAAACTCCTGGAAGAGTAAAAAGGAAACAATGTCAAGAAATTTGACTTAAACGTTTCTACACAGTTACAAAGCTACCGTATTTTCGCAACTATAAGGCGCACATAAAAGTCTTAGATTTTCTTCAAAAAGTGCGGCGCGCCCTATAGCGCAGTGCGCCCTGTGTGTTGTAAGGAGGACATAGTAGAGAACACCATGAGAACGCTAAAGGGTGAAGTGTGGGCGTTGATTGTTTATAAAAGAACAGGTATGTGCGTTATGCAGAACATCGTTGTTTTAACAACCCTGAAAATGGCAAAGAGACACGCTTATGAAGCACAGTTTAAACTGAAGGCCATCAGCTACGCGGAGGAACATGGAAAACAAGCTCCGACAGGTCAAGAAGACGCAGCTGAGTTTCCGCGGACATAAGGCGAGGTGGCCAGAGTTGGAGGAAAGACTCGAGCGGTGGATCATCGAGCAAAGAGCGAGCGGGAGAAGCGTTTCGACTTCACCATTCGACTAAAAGCAGTTTCGCTAGCAGAAGAAATAAAAAATTGAACATTTCCGAGGAGGTCCGTCTTGGTGCTTTCGTTTTATGAAACGGTGCCATTTTTCCATCCGGACCAGGACTACGGTAGCGCAGCAACTTCCAGCGGATTATAAGGAAAAGCTGGCCATCTTCCGCTCCTACTGCAGCAAACACATTGGCGACAAACACATCCAGACCAGCCACATCACTAACATGGACGAGGTCCCGCTCACTTTTGACATCCCGGTGAGTCACACTGTGGAGAAGAAGGGGACCAGCACGGTAGCGATACGCACAACGGGGTATGAAAAGTCTTCTTTCACTGTTGTGCTTGGCTGCCATGCTAATGGACAGAAACTGCCGCCTATGGTGATTTTTAAGCGAAAGACTTTGCCTAAAGAGAAGTTTCCAGCAGGAATCATCATTAAGGCAAATGAAAAGGGCTGGATGGATGAGGAAATGATGAAAGAGTGGCTGAGGGAGGTGTATGTAAGGAGACCAGGTGGTTTTTTCCACGCATCACCATCGCTGTTGATCTGTGACTCTATGCATCTCACAGCCGATGTGAAAAAACAAGTGCAGCAAATGAATCAGAATCAAAATCAGAATACTTTATTGATCCCTGGGGGAAATTATTTTTTGTTACAGTGCTCCATTTTAAACCAACATTAAGACAAGACAGACAATACGCTAACTAAGAATAGTACAATATATACATATATATACATACATACATACATACATAAGTCACTTATAAATAAATATTTGGAAAAGAAACATGTGTAGTTGTAGCAGCAAACAGTGTGTTAAGTGGATGCGTTGTACAGGGAGATGGCCACAGGCAGGAATGATTTCCTGTGTCGTTCAGTGGTGCTTTTCGGTAATCTCAGTCTCTCACTGAACGAGCTCCTGTGACTGACCAACATGTCATGGAGTGGGTGGGAGGTGTTATCCAACATTGTCTTTATCTTGGACAGCATCCGCCTCTCCGACACCACCTTGAGGGAGTCCAGCTCCATCCCCACAACATTGCTGGCCTTACGGATCAGTTTATTAAGTCTGTTGGCATCTGCGACCCTCAGCCTGCTCCCCCAGCATGCAACAGCATAGAGGATCGCACTGGCCACCACAGACTCATAGAAAATCCTCAGCATTTTCTGGCAGATGTTGAAGGACCTCAGTCGCCTCAAAAAATAGAGACGACTCTGGCCCTTCCTGTAAAGTGCTGTGGTGTTTTTAGCCCAGTCCAGTTTATTGTCAATGTGAACTCCAAGGTATTTATAGTCCTCCACAATGTCAACACTGACCCCCTGGATTGAAACAGGGGTCAAGTGTTTCCTGGTCTTCCTGAAGTCCACGATCAGTTCCTTGGTCTTTGCCACGTTGAGCTGCAGATGATTCTGCTCACACCACGTGACAAAGGAGTCGACCACAGCCCGGTACTCTGTCTCATCATCCCTGCTGGTGCATCCAACCACCGCAGAGTCATCAGAAAACTTCTGAAGATGGCAGGTCTCTGTGCAGTGGCTGAAGTCTGTGGTGTAGAGGGTGAAGAGGAAGGGGGAGAGGACAGTCCCCTGTGGTGCCCCTGTGTTGCTAATCACCTTGTCAGACACACACTGTGGGAGACGTACATATTGTGGTCTTCCTGTCAGGTAATCAACAATCCAGGACACCAGAGAAGCATCCACCTGCATCGCTGCTAACTTATCACCCAGGAGGGTCGGCCTGATGGTGTTGAAAGCACTGGAAAAGTCAAAAAACATGACCCTCACAGTGCTCGCCGGCTGGTCCAGATGGGTGTAGACACGATTGAGCAGGTAGATGATGGCGTCCTCTGTTCCGAGACGAGGCTGATAAGCGAACTGAAGGGGATCCAGATGTGGTCTTACTATGGGTCGCAGCTGGTCCAGGATGAGCCTTTCCAGGGTCTTCATGATGTGGGAGGTCAGTGCCACGGGCCTGTAATCCTGGGGGCCACTGGGACGAGGCGTCTTTGGTACAGGGACGAGGCATGATGTCTTCCACATCACCGGGACCCTCTGCAGACTCAGACTCAGCATAAACAGTTTATGAAAGACTCCACACAGCTGGGGGGCACAGGCCTTGAGGACAAGGGGACTCACTCCGTCTGGTCCAGCAGACTTGCCTGAGTGAAGTCTCCTCATTTGCATCTCAACCTGGTATTGAGTGAAGGTGATGGGTGGGGGAGGGGTGTCAGGAATCTCACAGGAGGCAACATGTGAAGAGAGAGGCTGGCACAGTGGTGTGGCTCTGGATTCCAGGCTGACTGCAGGTGAGGTTGTGGGGGTGGGAGCAGACACTGTGGTGTCGAATCTATTGAAAAACAGATTAAACTCGTCGGCTCTATTCTCACCTCCCTCAGCTCCCCTGCTGTTGGTTGGCCTGAATCCAGTGATGGTCTTCATGCCCCTCCACACCTCTCTCATGCTGTTCTGCTGGAGTTTCCACTACAGCTTCCTCCTGTAATTGTCCTTAGCCTCTCTGATCTTGTCCTTTAGTAACACCTGAATCTTCCTCACCTCCTCTTTGTTGCCCCCTCTGAAAGCCCTCTTCTTGTTGTTGAGGAGGGCTTTGATGTCCTTAGTCACCCACGGCTTGTTATTTGGGTAACAATGAACAGTCTGAGCTGGAACAATGGAGTCGGTGCAGAAAGTTATGTAGTCTGTGATACACTCAGTAAGCCCATTGATGTCCTCGGCGTGAGGCTCACAGAGTGTTTCCCAGTCGGTCACCTCGAAACAGCCCTGTAGTTCTGCTAAGGCCTCCTCTGACCACCTCCTAACAGTCCTGGTGGTCACAGGTTCCCTCCTCACAATTGGCACATAGCGGGGGGTGAGGTGAATCAGGTTATGATCTGACCTACCAAGTGGGGGGAGGGAGGAGGAGCTGTATGCATCCTTGACGTTAGCATACAGTAAGTCTAAAGTTTTCTCTCCCCTGGTGGGACAGTCCACATATTGTTTGAATGTTGGTAGTGTATTGTCCAGTGATACATGGTTGAAGTCACCCGAGATCACAATAAAGGCACTCGGGTGCTGAGTCTGTAACCGGGCTATGGCAGAGTGGATAGTGTCACATGCAGCTGTGGGGTTAGCAGAGGGGGGAACATAGACAGCCACCAAGATGACTGTGAGCTTGCTGTCATTCAGGAGGCCTGACAAAGGAACTCCAACCGCTGGACATCACTGTGAACCGGCCGTTCAAAGTAAGGCTGCGAGCGGCCTGGGAGCGATGGATGAACGATGGAGACCACAGTTTCACCAAGAGTGGAAGGCAGCGCCGGGCGAGTTACGCCACAATTTGCCAATGGATTGTAGATGCTTGGGCTAACATGTCTGCTGGCACTGTTGTCCGAGCTTTCGCAAAAGCCGGCATCATTTCCGAGGAGCCGCACGGCACGGAAAGTGACTCTGACAGTGAAGAAAGTGAACCTGGCATGTTTGATGAAGATTTAGCGCAGCTGTTCAATTCAGACACAGAGGATGAGGACTTCGATGGGTTTGATTGATGACTATTACCGGTAATAAAAATGTGAGTACCAAACTCAGTTTTGCTCCCGCTTTATTTTTAAATACGCACACTTGTATGCGCCCTATAATCAGGTGCGCCTTATGTGTGTGTTAAATACAGTAATGGCACACATAACTGAGACTGCGCCTTTTAGTACAGTGCGTCTTATGGTCGTGAAAATACGGTACATGTATTCACCACTCCAACTTGGGCCATAGGCCAATGATCAGTTCCATGAAAATCCAAGTAGATTTGTATTTGTGCCTTTTGGGTTAATCCCCTTTAAAGTCTTACCGTGGCTAGTCTCTTGTCCATTTCAGGGCCAGCCTTCTCCACTGCCGTTTTCTGAATGAAACAGCAAGCAAGTTCACAGTTGTCTTGAGCAATTCTGGCTGCAGCCTCTTCCATCATGTCCCTCTGTTGGGGTGTTGGTGCCTAAAAGGAAAACAAGTTTGTTATTTGATGCATGCTTTTCCTCTTTCTTCTGTAAACTAGCAATTTAAATACACACCCTCGTGGAGGCCTTACCCTCAGAGCTGCAGCAAAGCTATTCTTAAGGTTGGTGGCAATGCTCATGAGCAGAGGCTCACGGCAGGTGATCATGGCCATGCCAGCAGTCAGGTTTCTCATCATATGGTGCGCAGCCACACGCATGCGGGACTCTTCAGAATCCAGAGCGAAGTCCTTCCTGATGATCTGCTCACAGGTCGTCATTGCGATTTTGATAGAGCGATCGACCACAGGGTGCACCAGCTCCTGGACGGCACGCTCCACTGACTGACGCACACATTGCTTTAGCTGAGGATGAGCCTGCAGCAGAGGGATCTAAGAAAACAAGAGCAGCCCAAGAATGAGAGAAACTACTAAGAAGAGATCCAAACACATGAAATGATTACTCATTAATTAGTTACTCTCGGTGTCATCAGGTCCCTGAGGGCGTCTAGCGTGCGTAGCTTCATGTGTGCATAGCTGAAGTGTATAGAATCCTGCAACAGTCTACAACTCTGCTCAGACGCCAAAATCATGACGCAGTCTTTATACTTACGTTGACATTTATATTGATGTGGGGAGCCAGGCCTGCCAATGCATACACATTGATGTCATGGTAACTAAACTGCGGGGTGGGCGGCCCGGTCGTTGTACAAGTGGTGGTGGTTGCAGCTGGGGTGGAGGGAGGAGCTGCAAATGGAACAAAGTCTCCTGTTGGTTGAAAATGCTAATTTGATTAAAAAACTCACAAGAAAAGGCAAAACAAACAGCAAGCACACAAAAACCAACGAGCTTCTTAAAGTGTTCTCAAAGGACAAGTGATGGCCCCAACATGACAAGATTACAAGTAACAATAAGATTCTGACATGTTCAAGTATTCAAAACAAAACAAGACTATTCAAGTTTCAGACGTAACAGAAGTAATGCATTTTGTTTCTACATGACAAAAACAAACATTTGAGATGTTTAAACTACAAAGACAATTTAAAGAGGAATAACATGATCACCTGCAGTAGAGACTGGCAGCATCTCCTCTGGAGGTTTTGCCTCCTTCTTTGGTGCCGATAGCTGCTCCTCGAGGTTCTTTAGCTTCTCCTTGTCCTTCAGCAGGTTTCCTGGCTTCAGCTCGTTGATGTCCAAAGATAAGTTCTTACACAGAACTTCAATCTCAAACTTCAAATTCAACTGTAGTAAACAAAAGCATGGAAGCAATGAACTTCTGATACCTTTTTATTTACCTAAGGAAACGTCAGTCACTTGAACTGTAATTTTATTCATGACGTTAAGTGATAATGACGGTTTAGACAAGTGCAGTTTTCAGTGATAAGACATCCTGCTATGCATCATTGTGCATTTAATCTTAATTGTTAAATATCACTCAGTGCATCCAATCAAAAACAGGAATTATGGGAGGCAGCTCCACTGTTGTTACTGTAAATGTAAAACAACCGGACTGGAGTTTAAGACTACGGTACAAATCCAGATGTGTTTTCTAAATAGCAACACACAAGGCTAACTTATTACCTTCAGGTCATGTTCCTGATGCAGCTCAGCGAGAACATTCATGATGGCCATAGTCCAAGGATTCTGGGGTCTGAAAACCTGTGGACTCAAAAATATAATCACGCTGAGTGGTTTGGACATTTCCCCCCACTGTATATATAGAAAAGTTGGTATATGGGCCATACTGCTTAGGGTCTACTGAGAAGTACACCTATATTTCTCACCATGCTTCGCACGCTGGACTCCAAAACTTTGGCCACAAAGGGAACCACATAGAGCAGCTCCTGCTGGCCTTTCACATAAGCTTCCAGTAGCAAAGACTTTACTTCTAGATCCTAGAAGAGGGGAAAAATAAAAATTAGGCCACTCTGAAGCACAAAAACCAGCAGATAATTTTACGGAGCAAGTAATAAAATGCTCTTACTGTATAAAGGATAGGCTTGTTTTTGGCCAGTGTAATCATGCCTAACCAGTGGCCAAGGTTCTTCAGCAGGGAGCGATCAGAGAAGTTGGCAGCTGCCTTGTCTGAGGTCAGAAGCACCTGAAAGACGCAGGGGAAAAGTACTTTACAAAGGATGACAGTTTACCAGAGCAAAACCAGTTTACCCAACATAATAATGTGACGTGTGAGAAACGTAACTACAAGCGCATCACACTAGGCAAGTTTTTGGCAATAAGACAGCAGAGCTCAATCCGACTTTTGGTAGAGGTGTCAAACATTGCACTGAACTAAATATTCCGTCTTTAAGTCTACCTTGATGTTCCTGTAGGTTTCATTAAGAACCATCTTCACAAACTCGGGGTTTTTCAGTGTGTCCAAAAAGTTCGAGTAGAGGCTGTGAAAGTTGGGCTCGATGCTGACTCGCTTCATCACCAGGTACTGAGACACCCAGGGCATGAACTCCTCTTTCACCGTCTCTTTCAACTCCTCGACCTGACAAAAGAAATGTTCTGCTTTTAAAAAACAGCATCTTTGATTATTAAGGTTGTTCTAATGCAGTAATATTTTGTTTCTTTGTCTTTACCTTCTGAGTCATGTTGGATTGAGAAAGGTTGTTGAAAATAAAAGCAATCTTCTCCTGGACATTCTCTGGAGGTTCTACGATCCTTTCCGTTTGGTCAGTAGCCACCAGCAGGGTGTCAATGTTGGTAGTGTTTATGGAGGGCTGTAGGTAGGAACGGAGACTATTTATTATTATTATTGTGTGTGTGTGTGTGTGTGTGTGTGTGTGTGTGTGTGTGTGTGTGTGTGTGTGTATGTCTATCTATATCTAGATATATCTCTCTCTCTCTCTATGCTGCCGCATGGTGTCCGGTCAAAACTGAACTCACAGGCACATCCTTCTTGAAGTTAGTGGCTGTCGGCCTTGCGATCGTGGACGTCTTAGAGGCTGTGGTTGTAGGCGTGGTGGTTGTGACGAGGGTGCTGGGCTGGCCTGGCTGTGGGGCTTTAAGGCCGGCAGGTTGCTGCGACTGTGCCTGGGCTTGTACTAGAGCCAGGCTCCCAGGTGTGGTGATGGACCCCTGCATCTTCACTGGAGGGTCCCGTGACTGTTGTCCATACTCAATATACTGCACACACAGGATATTTGAAGATGCAGAGCGACAGATTTAATTTAGCTGAATCAAAGGCGCGCTTCTCTCTCCAGCAAGAGAGAGAACTAAGTAAAACTTAATGAATGCTGATAACAGAAAAAGGATCACCACAAATAAATTAAGGAAACCTGATTACCTCTTGTAAATGGTGGGGGAATTGCAAGAAGTGACCAATTGAAGCCAGGTGCTGACAGTACTGAGGGTAGTCCTTTAGCCTAGGGGAGAAAAAAAAAAAAAAAGAGATGTCAGCTGTAACATAACGCCTTATACTTACACTTGTTTTGCAAAAGAAAAAGCTAGTACCTGTTTTTGAACCGATCTAGGGCAGCAATTCCAAAGTAATACATTTTGGATCCGTACGGTTTTCGTAAGGCTTCAAGAACATATCGGAGGGCCAAACCCAGGGCCATGTAAGTGACGAGACCTTTCTCGATTATTCCACCAAAAAGACAGGCAGTGATATGCAGCTCCTTGTCTGGGTACTGGGGGAAGAATCTGTATTCCTCAAACAGGTTTCGAAGCATGCAGTTGAACACCTCTCGCTCCCGCTTGATGGTAGAATCCTTAAACCTTTGCAGCATTTCCAAGACCTGCATGAGTCCAATGACATCACATATGAATTGTTTGACAAGTGTGGAAAGGATTCTATTTGAAGAGGAATGATATTCGCAGAAAAAAATGTCATGTAACTACTCACTTCATCCACAGACATGGTTGGGTGAGGTGGGTGGTTGTAAATGCGCTGGAAGTAACTGTTTGCTTCGTCATCTATTTCCTTACTAAAGTGCTGGTTTGCTTCGGGCCACACCTGAGAAAGGTCGGCTGGGAACAGAAAAGCATAAGTGATCATTTTAAGTCCAACAATGAATAAGAATGCACTCATTTTCACTATAATAAAACACAAAAGTGTCTTGGTTTATCTACAACACGCAAGTCACATTGTTTGTGTTGTTTAAAATTTCTTCACACACAAGAAAAAGAAAATAAAAATTCCCGTAGGGGCCCTTTCGGAAATGTTACAGAGGCGAGCAAACACAACAACAACAGCTGAAACTGAATGACCTGATTCAGCCCAAAGTACAGGCGACAGCTGGAGGTCAATAACAGCTGAGAAAACTTCTTTCACCGTTAACCTTAAAACACCAACATCTAGGGCTGCGCGATATGACCAAAATCAAACGTAACATTTTCTGTAAAGTCTGTGAATCTCGGGCAGCTCGACCTGCGTGAAGTGTTTCCAGCTGCGCGTCGTGTAGCTGGAGTCGAGTGTTTTAACCGATGCATGAAACGACACATTTTTAGACACAAGTTGTAACGGCCGACATTTTCTTTGTGAGTATTTATTACACGGCGTGCTGCGGGGAAAAGCCTGTTCTAACGTTTGAGTCTAAGGTCTATTTTTTAAGCACCTGACGTCTCTTTTTTACTTCTCATCCGTAAATAATCTGCTCTTTCACATGATTCAGTTTATTTTGAAAAGTCTCAACAGGATCTTGAGCTTTATTGTGAAAGGTTTATGTGGAACATTAACAAGCGGACACGCGATGGTGTTACCGTCGTTGTTGCTAACGACAACGCATAAAAACAGGCGCTTGTCCGTCCGTAGTGTGGTTATATTAAATATAAGAGAAAGAGAGAAGTTTAAGAAATGAATATAGCCGCTACAGTGACATCAGAACGATGAAAATAATATTGCTGTAAACAGTTTATTTTACGACACCACGAAACAAACGATAGCGTGAAATGAAACGACAGACGTTTTTATATCGTCATCCGATATATATCGTCGTATCGAACAGCCCTACCAACATCAATCATTCATGTTCGTCTTTATAGACTGGATGAAAGAAAACAAGTGTCTCCTCATCTTAGAGGCCTCTAACAATTCAGTACTGTAGACAATTACGTCATGTTGAAGAAGCTGAAAAATATTAAAGTGGGGCTGTCAGCAAAAGCAGACAAGGAATGGAAGACTGATCTGTATTTCCTCTCACACTGAAGTCTACAATCATTTTATGTAAAACAAATCACCAATTAACTTGTTTCAGGAATAAAATCTCACGTTAAGGAAACGTTTTGGTGCGGCAGACAAAGTGCCCTGAAAGCCAATTTCTTTAGTAAGTGATTGTTGTCAAAAGCAGAGGAAATACAGTGCTGAGCAGCGCGGGGCGGGGCTCTCAGTCACACCACTACCACCACCACTTACAGGCCTTCATCTTACTCTGCTGAAAGGTTGGTGGGTTCAGGCCCGGTGTGCTCATCTTCCTGGGACCAAAAGGATCAGTGCTCCCTGCTGGCATCCCTAGACCAGGACCGATGCCCGTGCCCAGTGGACCTGGAAGTAACAATAATATCACTTTTCTGCTTCACACTTGATAGCATGTTTGGATTGAAATACAAAAACCTGAGGTCATACCAGGGAGTTGTGAGGGCAGGCCGGAAATGCTCCCAAAAGGTGTGCTGGGATTAGGATTGGGAAGTGGTGGAAAGGCTTTTGCTGGAGACTGGGGATTATTGAAAGGTGTATTCACTGGGGTTGGGAAACTTATGCTTGGATTGAGGGAAGTAGCTGAGGGCCCCAAATTCAAACCGCCAATGCCACTCAGAGGGTCCATCTAAACAAAGGGACATAAAGTTAAGCAGGCAGGAATGGAACAGAGCTACTAACGTCAGCTTTTTACAGTAAAAGAAAACATGACAGAACTGTTACAGAAACCCAAAACATTGTACACTTTATAAAAGTGTTAATATCAAAATTAGCATCCACAAAACCAATCATGAAAATGTATTTCAAAAGACGTGATATGCAAGATACCTGTACAGGTGAGATGGCATCTAGGGTGCTGGTGCTTGGGGCACGTCCCTTTGGCATTACACCTGGTGGTGGCTGTCGGGCTTTATTCATTACATTGCTGCAATTAGCCACCATCGTCAGGATAGTCTCCGACAACTCCTGGGATACACTGCTAAGGATTTAAAACAAAAACAACATACATGTAAGACAGATGTTACACTGCATCGAACCAGCGTTGGGCTCCACTCGAAGCTCCAAAAGTCCAGGAGCATCAAACAAAAGCCCCTTTTCCTTTAGCACCTACTCGGATCAACTGGCCACAGTTTTCCACTAAGTCAGTCTCTGGTGCTAAAATAGTACCCGCTCGGCCGAGGTTCAAGTGATCCGAGCAGGTACTGAAATGCGATGTCACCAGAGTGCATGCTACTGATTGAGAGATGAGTCCACAACCGCCATTTTCATAACCTGGCATCGAGGGAAATGGCTACAACTAAGAAGAAAAAGCCACGGCCCGAGTACGATCACCTCTGCTTGTACCTTTGTTGTAGTGTGTTGCATACCAATTACATCACAGGACGCTCGCTCGCGTTGCTATGATGATGACCACGCACAAAAGGTGGTGTGCAATTGCAATGGAAAAAGCAGTCGATCCGAATAGGGGATAAACACCAGGCTTTAAAGTTCCTCACCCAGCACATGACTGCAAGCAGGCCAGCATGGTGGCTAGAGTCTCTGGAGGCAACTGGGCGCTTTTGGGCTGGTCCTTATCAGGAGCCAAACCCCCCATAATGGATGGACAGCGCCTCTTCAAGAACGTCACACAAGCTTGGATGAAAGGTTCCTGTCACAAGAACAAGAAATATAATTAATACAAAACCAGACTTTTCATGAAATACGTTTAATGTTACACTAGCATAAACAGGAAACCCATCTAAAAAGACATATCGATTAGCAATCATTAGTTTAAAGACCTACCCCGTGCTCTCTAATTTTGTCAGTAAGCCATTTATCGAGTTTGAGGTATTCACGACGCGAGGCAAGTGCAGCGAGATCAATAACAAAGGCAAACGGAGTACCATTCAGCAGCATTGATAGAGACTGTAGAGAGGAAAAACACATTCATGTTCACATTGGGTTCACTTAATTTGTCTCCATTTATTACATGAAACATTTAATAATCCACCTTTACAACTATAGACACAGACTCTTTAAATCCAATAATCAGATTATGTACAGAGGTCTGTTATTGCAGCAAATACAATGTTTTTAAATATTAAATCAAAAAAAGTTTCTAAGGAGAGAACCGACATGCTATACAGCGTGTACCTTTACCCTCTACCTTAAATTCAGATGAAATGTTACAAGAGTACAAAAACTTTAATGGTCAAGGAGAACGCAGTATTCTAACCAACCTTTAAGTCTTGGGCCACATCCAGGATGCGAGATAACTTTGCTTGGTCATACTGCTCCCCTCTCATGTACCATTCAGCCATCGAATGCATAATTAGCTGACGTATGGAAGGAGACTGTCCCTGCAAGACAGACAGACACAGTTTTGTATGCAAGCAGGATTTTTTTTTAGTTTTTGTTTTTGAACGACGCACCAAACTAGTAGAAAACTTGAGAAACACTTAACTGAAGACATGACTTGCCAAACAACATGTTACCCAGCAACACTGATCTAATAACAAACACCAACCTGTCCATGCCAGGCATAGTGCAGGATAATGGCGGAGTTGGGGTGATTTCCCAAAAAGATGGGCATCAGGGTGGAGATGAGCTCGTGGCGCAGTGTGTGCCACGAGGTGGTAATCTGCAGTAACGCCAGCACCAACATGTCGGGGCAGTGTTTGATCGGGAAGCTGAACAGCTGCTTCACCTGCTCATACTGGCCCACCTCAGACAGTCGAAGCAGACTCTCCACCAGATCCAGACTTTTCCTGTGAAGAATTACAAAAAGATGAGCGCTTTGGCAGAGTTTTAAAGTGTCGTGGTAAACTTGATTTGAAGTGATGGATTTTTTTTATTTATTCATTTTTAACGTGAACACTTCAGTACACACAGAGGTCCAACTTTGCCTCCAGTTTAAGAGCCCATCAAGGACACCTCAATTACATTTTTACTGCTTTAAAGCAAAATCTGAAGCCACAGTAAGAAAAATACGCAACGGCACACCGTTCTGCAGAGGCAAGGTGATATTCAATTTCCATACCATGTGGCAATCTCTCTATTGTCATCCTCTGGTGGGGCCTTGAGGATGTCAATGGCCACAGTGTGACAAGGGTAGTCAGCAAAGCAAAACACGTCTGGGTTCATCAGGGAGTGTTGAATGAATGACAACTGGAAAAAATACAGAAAAGATGCATTAAACTACACAAATCTATTCCAACTTGACAAAGATTCCTCTCATAATTTTCCCCAAACACCTGAATTTTTACCCTCTCGATGAACATAAGTTACCTGTCCCTCAGCATGTTTCCAAGGCCGATAGATGAGATCCACAGGAAAACTTTCAATGCCCAGCCCTCTCTGGATCCCATACACCACTACCTGCAGGCCTTTGCTGTCTCGGATTATAAAGCCCGGGTGGTCCAGTTCATATGTCACCTCTTTGAAGTTGAGATTGGGATTCTAGGGTATAGGTTAAAAATAAATAAATAAATAAGCAGTGAAAATTCAGTCATTAAAAAGGATTTTTTATTTTTGTTAAGTTTTCCATCTCAGCGTTTCCTGGAAAATTTCTGGTTTTCAGATGAACTGACAGTTCACTTACCACTTCTTTGACAATGTCGATGAGGACCTCAACGTTCCACGTATGTGTCTGCGAACCATCGTTCTTATCTTTCCCATCGCTCCAGATACCGCTTCCTGGAGCAGAGATAGACTGCAGAAAGAGGAAAGCCATCAATCATCCATCAAAATCTGTGTTTGAGCCACCGTCTCCACCTTTGTCCAGTACCATGGGACAGAGTGCACTCACATTTAAAAACAAGAGAAGAGCAAAGCAGGTACGCCTGGGCTTTGATAAGGTTTCTTTTTAACATTAAGCCCACGGCGTGAAGGCTTAACTAAGAGGGACAGAAAGAGCCGAGTGTCGAAGGTGAACTGCTACATGCTTACAGAACACAGCATCAGACAGAAGGGCTGCTCGGCCTTGTATGATAACAGGGTACTCTATTCGACTTCATTCTGTCAGTTAAGGCCGACTTCAGCATGAAAATAAAACATGTGCACACGGAGAAGCTGCCTGACATTGAGAAGTCCACAGCTGTGCTAGCCAAATCTTTAACTGGTTGATAATAAAACAGTGTGAACTGCTAGACTGTCTCCTGCACTCAGCAAAAACAACAGCAGTTTGAATCTTCATGTTTGCACTTACAGTAGTTCATGGCAAGTCTGTGTGAAGAGAAACTAACTATGAAGCAAACCAAACAGCGTTCTTACACTTTCCTGTCCCCTCCATCAAATAAAGAGTCTCACCTGTAGTGGGATGCCGTCAGTTAGACCAGAGTGGGTACGAGCCATCATGCCCAGGACCCTGGCTACCTGGCTGGCCGTCACCTCTCTCACCCCATATTGAACGATTATGTTTCTGCACTCGTCCAGACTGAAGAGAGGAAAGAAAAGGTCAATGTTGCCTACAATCCGTCATTACTGAGCACTCGCATGTAATTTCAGACCAGAACTTATATTAGGACAGGATTAAGTAATAACTCACTTTGAGGTTTGTGATAAAGCGTGTTCAAACAATAAAAAGACTGCCAGTTTTCTTTCATATTTATTTAACACAATTTACCAAACACGCAAGAGCTTCTTGGTGCCAACACACGGTCGTTCAAATGATTACTTAGAATTTAGATACAAGACAAATAACTGTAGTCACAGGTTTATTTCTTTTAAATCACTTTGTTCACACAGTTTCAAACAAGCCACACTCACCTAGCACAGAAACCATAGCCAACTTCTTGAATGAATTCTGCAAGAGAACTCTCCATCCTGGTCTTAGCTAACTCCCCCGAGTCAGGTAGGATCCTGTCCATGAGAATGTCCCGTTTTTCAGGGTACAGCAGTGGTGCGAGCACCACAGGACAGCGCTCCTGGGGGAAATCTGACAGCAACACACAGAAAGCGTGGCAGAGTCAGATTGGGAAAACAAAACTGGCCGTTTCACCATATCGAGTCAGTCTGCGTGCATATTTAAGATTTACAATCAGCCCCCCCCCCCCCCAACTGATCCTCCATACCTCGGCAAAGTGTTTTGAGGAAGGCGTCAATCTGCTCTTGCCCTACCCCACTGGCTCCCTTCTGTCCAAACAGTAGATGGGAGAGCAGTAGGTGCAGCACCTCTATGGCAATGTCTTGGAAGCCACCTTCTTGGTTTCCTCCAAGATCTGCGTCAACGTATGACCGCAGGAGGTCTGGAAGTTTCTGCTTGATGAACTGAGCAGCTGAGAGAAAAAAAACAGTTTATCATGTGCTTTCCTGTGTACTATGTTTGAAAAAAAAAATAAAAAAATCATTAGGTGCAGCTAATGTGAAACATTTAAGTGATTAAATGTTCAGAAGAATGATAGGGACAGTACGCCATGCCTTCCAGAAATGACTGCAATCAAAGCACACAATGCTCCTTAATGCATCTCCGCAAGAAGCGTGTTTGTGTGCAAAAGAGATGAACTGAAATCTTGAAACAAAGTCAAGCTTTCTCTGCATTGGTAAGCGTGTGTGTGACAGGTAGAGCTGCCACGATTAGTCGACTAGTCACGATTACGTCGACTATCAAAATCGTCGACGACTGATTTAATAGTCGACGCGTCGTTTGAAGCTTTGTAAGATCCCAAAAGACGCAGGAATAAGTAGCAGGATTTAAGAGTGTAATAACGAACTGAAACAGAAGATGGCAGCACTGCATGTACAAGGATGCCAGCTGCCGTTAAACCCCGAAGAAGAAGAAGCAGTGTCCCAGAATTCATAGCGCGGCCCAGCTCAGTTTCCAACAATGGCGGCAGCTAGTTAGTTTTAATATTACTCTTATTATTCTTTCTGGGTCACAAAATAAACGTTTAACATATTTTCAGGCGAGAATGTAGCTGTGTAAACCTCAAATATCTGCTCAGTTTATCAAGACACCGCATATTTTCAAAAGCGCTCCGACGTTTTCGGAGACGTCTGTTACCCACTAGCTCGATAGTTAGCCGGGGGCTAGGCTCACTAGAGCCATGAGAACACCGTAAATCGGTTTGGCTGATGCAAAACGAGGGATTTAGGAGAATGATCAACACCCTAGACAAACGCTACACAGTGCCGTCCCGCAACTATTTTTCTATTGTTGCACTACCTGCTCTATACACGCAGCATCGAGCAACGGTGGAGACAGAATTTCAAGCAGTACAACATTTTTCGGCAACAACAAAACGTGAGACATTTGTTGTTTTTATGTTTATTTATTGTTTTTATGTTCAATCTCAACTGTTACGAAGTTGATGTGCAGTTAATAAGTGCAATAAATATTTATACTGGAAAAGAAAATCGTGAGAGAATCATGATCTCAATTCTAAGCAAAAAAAATCGTGATTCTCATTTTATGCAAAATCGTGCAGCCCTAGCTGGCATAAAGAATGCAAACTGCATACCAGCAGCAGACTACCAGGCTCATTTCAGCCAAGATTTTAAGACAATTCAGGAAGAACAAGCATGAAATGTATTAGTTCATCTTTAGAAATACAAGATTTGTTGGAAATATAACCGTTTGTTCACTTTACTGACAAATACTGCTAGAAAAACACTGTTTATTCACTGGGTTTAAATAAATGAAGGTGTGCTAGAAAAACTTACCAAAGCCACGAAGGTCTGTGTTGCTGGAGTTGAGCAGAGCAAGGCCAAATATAACCTGAGGGGTAAAAAAACAAAACACTTAAAAGGAGAGCCTAATGTTTGCTTGATTTCATACAGAGAATCTTTAGATCAAAATTTAACTTTATGTTCATACAAGTGCCAAAGCTACTATATTGCATTTACATTGTTTTCACTTGATCCTTTACCACCTAGTGTCATCGAGGCCACTTGTCCTTAATTTGTCATTTTTCGCTGAAAAGTTACAAAATACATTCTCATCTTTCAGGAACTACTTAAATTTTCTATTTAGCCCAGAATGGTGGGAGCTACAGTTAAGTAAATCATTGCAAAGTTGACTTCTGTCTGTTCAGACATCAGCATATGTGAAAGCTTTGAAGCTCGTCTTCTCTTCTTTCCAAAACAGTTTGAATTTTGTTTAAGGGAAAAACTGTCTCGGAGTTAGTCATTTAAAGAATGCTTGTAAAATGGGCTCGCTGATGGGCCAATGGTTTAAAATAAAGAAAGAAATAAAGTTGATAGAGCGGGCTTACCTCTTGGACTTTGCTGAGCTTAAGAACTTTGCTCAATTGAGTGAATAAGTGAGCAGATGGCTTCAAACTCTGAAAGACAATTTAAATCAACAATGAAAACCGGTTGTTATCTTGTGTTTCACCTGAAGGTTGAAATACAATTGTTAGTATTCGTAAACACCTTTAACATGTCGGTACAAACATGGGTGTCTCGAGTTTGTCTCTCAGCTACTTAACCCTTTAAGACCATAGAACCAAGTTCGCCAGAGCTTATCTTTATATTTTTCATGCTGTACTGCCAATTTTGGGAGCACTTCAAGTTGCTACGCATCAATACAACCGTTATAGCCCAAATTTTAATAATATGTCTGCATTAAATCCATAGGAACTACAGTGGGGCAAAAAAGTATTTAGTCAGCCACCGATTGTGCAAGTTCCCCCACCTAAAATGATGACAGAGGTCAGTAATTTGCACCAGAGGTACACTTCAACTGTGAGAGACAGAATGTGAAAAAAAAAAATCCATGAATCCACATGGTAGGATTTGTAAAGAATTTATTCGTAAATCAGGGTGGAAAATAAGTATTTGGTCAATAACAAAAATACAACTCAATACTTTGTAACATAACCTTTGTTGGCAATAACAGAGGTCAAACGTTTACTATAGGTCTTTACCAGGTTTGCACACACAGTAGCTGGTATTTTGGCCCATTCCTCCATGCAGATCTTCTCGAGAGCAGTGATGTTTTGGGGCTGTCGCCGAGCAACACGGACTTTCAACTCCCGCCACAGATTTTCTATGGGGTTGAGGTCTGGAGACTGGCTAGGCCACTCCAGGACTTTCAAATGCTTCTTACGGAGCCACTCCTTTGTTGCCCGGGCGGTGTGTTTTGGATCATTGTCATGTTGGAAGACCCAGCCTCGTTTCATCTTCAAAGTTCTCACTGATGGAAGGAGGTTTTGGCTCAAAATCTCACGATACATGGCCCCATTCATTCTGTCCTTAACACGGATCAGTCGTCCTGTCCCCTTGGCAGAAAAACAGCCCCATAGCATGATGTTTCCACCCCCATGCTTCACAGTAGGTATGGTGTTCTTGGGATGCAACTCCGTATTCTTCTTCCTCCAAACACGACGAGTTGAGTTTTTACCAAAAAGTTCTACTTTGGTTTCATCTGACCACATGACATTCTCCCAATCCTCTGCTGTATCATCCATGTGCTCTCTGGCAAACTTCAGACGGGCCTGGACATGCACTGGCTTCAGCAGCGGAACACGTCTGGCACTGCGGGATTTGATTCCCTGCCGTTGTAGTGTGTTACTGATGGTGACCTTTGTTACTTTGGTCCCAGCTCTCTGCAGGTCATTCACCAGGTCCCCCCGTGTGGTTCTGGGATCTTTGCTCACCGTTCTCATGATCATTTTGACCCCACGGGATGAGATCTTGCGTGGAGCCCCAGATCGAGGGAGATTATCAGTGATCTTGTATGTCTTCCATTTTCTGATGATTGCTCCCACAGTTGATTTTTTCACACCAAGCTGCTTGCCTATTGTAGATTCACTCTTCCCAGTCTGGTGCAGGTCTACAATACTTTTCCTGGTGTCCTTCGAAAGCTCTTTGGTCTTGGCCATGGCGGAGTTTGGAGTCTGACTGTTTGAGGCTGTGGACAGGTGTCTTTTATACAGATGATGAGTTCAAACAGGTGCCATTCATACAGGTAACGAGTGGGGGACAGAAAAGCTTCTTACAGAGGACGTTACAGGTCTGTGAGAGCCAGAGATTTTCCATGTTTGAGGTGACCAAATACTTATTTTCCACCCTGATTTACGAATAAATTCTTTACAAATCCTACCATGTGAATTCATGGATTTTTTTTTTTTCACATTCTGTCTCTCACAGTTGAAGTGTACCTCTGGTGCAAATTACTGACCTCTGTCATCATTTTAAGTGGGGGAACTTGCACAATCGGTGGCTGACTAAATACTTTTTTGCCCCACTGTACATAAATTGCAAAAAAGTGCAATAAACTACAAAAAAAATGGAAAAAAAAACAAAACTATTTTTTTTTTACATATATTTCTAGTTAGAGAAATTTAAGAACTTTATCCCCCAAAACTGTAAATACAAAAAAGTTGCACAAAATGGTTTCCAGAGGAAATTTGTGCTTCATAGTTTTATTTTTGAGATGCACCATTTTTTTATGGACTGCAGGAAAAACCAAAATAAATATCGTAATGCAAATTTGCAAAAAAAACAAACAAACAAAAAAACCACCAAACACACAAACAAACAGCATGTGCATCAAAAACTATTTCCAGCAGTTCCAAGAAACAATACAGAAAAGCATAAAGTCAAACAGGACTTTTAAAAACACCAGTATAGGCTTATAAGGCCCTGAAGGTAAAAAACAAAAACTGTTTTCTGCAAAAAATGACAGCACTTCCGGTTTTGGGCAGGTAATGGCGGATATGTGATAGTTCGCGCTGACGTCTATTCCAATGCAGGAAGTGTTTTGAACAGCTGATCGGATCGGCAAAGCCTGTTTCTGGAATATTATGTATTTGTTAGCTTGCTTCCACCAGTGTGTGAATGTGAGAGTGAATGAATAGTGGCATTGTAAAGCGCTTTGGGTGCCTTGAAAAGCGCTATATAAACCCAATCATCATCATCATTATTATTATTATCATTATTATTATTATTGTTGTTGCTGCAAGTGCTTTTTACGCAGTTTCTGCAAAGCTTTATGTGGAAGGAAACTGACCTAGGACAAGCTGATGGCACAAGATGTAAGTACAACTCCTCCGGTTTCATATGCAAAAAAAATTACTGCGCTAGCTTACGTGGTTGCAGAGCTACAGGAATTTAAAAATAGTTACACAACATGGAGCGTGCCCACTCCGACCGGTCTTAAAGGGTTAAAGCCCAACATGTAAAAAAGTGGTTTAATAGATCAAGAGCTTATCTTACTGATACGCTGACATTTCAGCATCTTTCCTTACCTTCTGGTAGTGCAGGGGATTGTCGATGGCGTAGCACAGAGTAGAGATAAAATTTGGTTTTGATATCAGCGACACACACTCCTGGATCAGAAACTGTGTCTTTGACAGGTTGGAGGAAAAAAATAAAAAAGTTTAGGGTGAAGAACAAAATCAGAAAACTCATAAAAACAATAACCAGACTAAGCCATTTTAATTAATGTAACTTTCCTAACAGAGTTACCAGTGACTTATGAAGTATAGGTTTCCCCACTTACAGGGGCACAAACAAAGCTGCACAGAGACCGCGGTGAGCTGTCAACACACCAAACTGCATCTCGGAGAAAGTGTATTCTGTTTTTTAATAACGTCAAAGACACAAACAACGTGCATTTCAGGGGTTTAAGCTAATTTTCTGATTATAATAGCAGTGTCCTAAGCAAGGATTCATCTTTCTTCTGCAAGTTTTGTTTGCCCAACTCCACTATTACCAAATATGAAATGTATAAGATTGTCATTAAACATAAAGTGTGAAGGAGTTGATGACAGATGCTTGTGTCTTACAGCTTACAACATCAGAGCTCAGTTAATAAGTTACTGTCAAAGTGAAAAGAAGGTACTTGTACTCTTGGACAGCCACCCACAGTGGACTCACACTTTGCTGCTGGAAGCTGATTTTATTACAATAGTTGCTCCAACAGTTTAAAGGTAATTTCAAAGGAAGATGTATTTTCATGTTTTCATGGCCAACAGCTTTCAGAAAATGACAGATTTAATAACAAACGCTAAGTTCACAAAAGAAGAAGAAAAATAAATATGATACTAAACAGGAATTGATTACATCAGCCTTCTACGTATTACTGGGGCTCCAAGAAGCAACAGCAGTCCGACTCTCAAGAAGAGATGTGAAACTAAACCAGAGGTTAAAACGGATCTTACCAAGTGAAACCATTTTACATTTTAGTTTCCATATTGCAACCCCCTAACCCTAATGTTTTGTTTACACCATTTTTATTCTTTCCAAATAGAGTCTAGTTGAAATTCGAGCAGGATAAATTTTTCTCTTCATTTCTGCCAAATTACTGCTGTAAACACAACCAATAATAAGTTAAAGGAAAGTTTCAGGCAACTTTAAAAGACTGATTATTTTCTGAAGTTGTTTGGAGCGAGAACAGAGTTTCTGGTCATCCACTGCTAAAAGCTTACGTGTCTGTTTGATGTTGGATGATCTGATATCCTCGTGTTGGTGTTGTTCCCAGACCATCATGAAAATGTTGTTCCAGGTTCAACATTGCAAGTGACCAATCACATTGTTGTGACGTTATTCTTTTGCGCGCCAAGCCATTCGTGCATTTATGAAATTCCAATGTTGCAAGGACAATATCAATTCTGCTTACTGTTTATTAAAGGGTCAGGGTCCGTTGATCGGCGGACAGAGGCGGTTTCTCGCAGCTTAAGTACAGTTTTTTGTTTTACGCCGGTTTTTCCCGAAGTCGCAAAAGTATGACGTCACAACATTCTGATTGGTCACTTGCAATGTTGATCCTGGAACAACATTTAGTATGATGATCTGGGAACAACACCAACACGAGGATATCAGATCGTGCTTTGATGTTAGTCATCAAGTAAGTAGATGGCAGTGCAAGGGTCAGAGTCTGTAACTACTGTATTTCTGACACGTCAAACGCCTATATCCTTATACATTACATTAACTGGTGTTCAAAATGGAGAAATTGCAGCCAGCGGTTGTATATTTACAGTTATTATCACTACAGCAAAACAAAAGACCCCCAATGTTGCAAAGGCAGTCTAAGGAGCAAGCACAGACAATTAGTATCAGCCCCATCTCCATCCCTAAGGTCTAATATCTCAACTCTCACAGAGTTCACTGATGCCACATGTGTTCACAGCTGTATAGAATAGAATGCCTTTTACTGTCACGATTCTCACGTACAATGTGATACAGAGCATCTCCTACCCAATGCAAACATGTGGGAAAAGAAAGGGGTGTGAGGTGCACAGTTCTGCAGCACTATATACACATGAACAGTAGTCAAAAAAAAATATAAAAAAGTAAAAAAAAAATACAAATCTGCAATAAAATAAATAGTGTTCTAAATTTATGTGCAATAAGCCACACTGTAAATAAAGTAACGCATAGTAGTGATGGTAGTCTGTTTGAAGTCGTTGGATTGGGGGGTGAAGTGTGTGGTCAGTGCATGTGTGAGTTCAGGGTGGTTATGGCTTTTCTGTAGTGCTTGAGTGAGTCATGCTCAAAATACTATGAAAGGAATGGGACATTTTGCTTGGAAACAACATCCCCACTGAAATTTAAAAGAAAAGAGGCGCTGTTACTTTGTTATTGGTCCTTGTTTCTGTCATTCTAGCGGTAATAAATGTCAAAGAAAAATGCCAAATTCAAAGAAAGCAATGAACATATCCTGTGTAAACATTTAAATTTTAAAAACACCATGCTGCCATTTGGCAGCCAATTTCTTATCTACATGCTCCATGGAGCATGTCTTTATGGATCCAGCAATTTTTCAGGATCAGGCCTTAAAAAAAAAAGAAAGAAAAAAAAATACCCTTGCAGAAACTGAGGTATTCTTCCTAAACAAAGTGTGTGTATGCTGTGAACAAACAGCCACCTTGGAGGATGTCAGTGAAAACATATCAAAGGGTAACAACAAACAAATTTAAAAACATTTAATTAAAATGCCACACCGCACCTCCTTAGATCCCCCATCAAAATCTTTTCCAAGTACGAAGAAGTTGAGATAAGCAATGGTTGAGCAAACTGAAGAACAAACACGAACACTCGGCCACCATGTTAAAGCTAAGTGTGTTTTCCACCTAATGGCTCTGCGCACATCCCTTCTAGTAAGACGAAAACCTGTCAAAACCCACTCAAGAGTTTTGTTTTGCTCCTCTGGCAAAATTTAGCTGCAGCCTTATATGACAACAGCACATATGAAAATCCAGAATTCAAACGTCTCAAATTTAAAGTTACCTGGTGAAAGTCCTTGCCACTGCTTTTACCATCGCCACTGAAATCCACATGGGAGAAGAGACAGCGTAGTAGATGCCTGTCTGCCTCAGGACCGTGACGATTTACAATCTGGGAGAGCACATGAAACACACCAAAATGTCAGAACATGTCACACAGACCATCACAGACACACTAAGCCATATAAAGTTCAAGTTTTCATAACAATGTGGCCACAAGTGAAACATCAAAACGGCAAGACCGTGTCCTCTTTGCTCCTCCTTTCACCGAGGGAAAAAGAGCACTGCCCAGCTGATCCAATAGTATCTTGAAAGTGAGCCAACTTAAACTTCTCTGATACGCAGACCCTGATCAACATTGGGCAGTCCTAGCGTATTAGCATCATAAAATTTACACACACACAGCTCTCTAAAACAGAAGAAAAATGCAATTTTTTGTTTAATTAAGGTTTTAAACATCTACAACTTTAAGTGAATAGAATATCTTGTGGTGTTTAAGTATTCCAAGATATCTGTTTGCAAATTTAAAATTAAATAAATAACGGTAAAGACTTTTCGCTACCACTCACATGCTGTATTTCCTGCTGGCTGGCTCGGTAGTTTTTCTTTGTTAAATTGTCCACCAGATAGCTGATTTGAGACAAAGCCAGCGAGAGCGAGTCAAGATTCATTGCTGGTTGGGGCGGAAGCAGGCGGCCGAGCACGGCGCAAAATCACCATTATTCCCCTTTAGTCACTTCAGTGATAAGTTACTTCTGCTCCCCCCCCCCAAAAGGTGTGAATAATGTTGACTTCCAAGGTAATGGTGGGTGGGTGGCTCCCGGTGCTAAGTAGGTAGAGTCTTTCAGTTTAAAATCAAGTTCAGCATCTGAAACAAGAAAAACAAACACAAAAATCACTTTGAAATATAAGAGAGAAACTTACTTTTGAGCTGCACTAAACTTTATGTGCAGCCTAGGTGCCACTAATGAGGCCTACTTGAATGACAGACCCAACAATGCAGTGAATAACTGCATGGCTACTTATCTGCTAATAAATTCAGAAACAACAGTGAAAGAAGTTACTGCCACACAGTTTGGTACAACATATGCACTAAGATTGTATAGGGTTGCATAAACTACACTAGGCCTTAAAAACACCGTAATGTTTGGAACAGAGTCACTCCGGTTTGGTCACTTAATGAAATGCCCCCCAAAAAAGTACGTGGCGTTAAAAGCAACCAGCCCTGAGTTTACAATGAGAAAAGGACAAGTGTGGAAATCACACACTGAAACAAAGAGCAGGCTAACGTAACTTACCAAATCTTGGAGAGTACCTATGCGCAAGCATGAGACATTTTTATGAGCGTTAACAGATTCATAATTTACCCAAACGTCTTAATATGCGAATAAAGACAACGTTTAAAAAATGTCAAGATTCAGGGACTCGGTTCATGTAGCAAGTAGTGAAACATGCCAAATACTCGAGCTAACTATCACCATGACGCTGATAAACACTTGCTACGGAGCAGTTAGCCCTTATGTTCACCGAATATTAGCTTCGTATTAACATAAAACATGAGATGTATTATTGTTTACTCAGCCAAGTCTAAACGGGAATTTAAATCGGATCGATACCATTCGTCGCTGATTAAATACCAACATTAACCCATTACCAGCCCCGGGTGCGAGAGTACAGGCTAATGCTATCTCATTAGCAATGTGAAGCTAACGGCAACGTGAGTCCCGTTTCATGTTGGTTATTGTTATACAGCAGAATCGAATAAAATGGCATTCCTTTTACACATTCAGATACAAGTTGTTTATGTAAGCAACTACTAAGGTTTGGAACGCCACATTTGGCCGGAAGCCTGAAGGCCGCGAGCGCAATACTCGGACGGGTTTTGCGCGATCATGTCAGCTAACGTTAGCACTAACCTTTTTAACGCTAGCCTCGCTCTCTCTTCGGGCTCCGACTAGTTTATGGAATCGCTAACACTTTACTTAAAACTGCTATCTTCGGACATAACGTAAATCTCACGTGTTACCTGAACAAATACACGTATACAGCGGTACCTTCGCTACACGAAAAACTTTGCTAAATTATGGAATTTTTACTTTTTTGCGTTCACCAATATGACAGCTGTTTCTCAGCAAGTAGACCTCCCCCGCTCCGGGAGCTAACGGCTATTCTCCGTATTAATATCGCTGCTTTTGTGCCAATTTCTCAACCTAAAGCAATCCACGATCATTTGTTAAATACATCACAAGCCTCACCGTGCTCTCAATAAAGTAATTCAGATCCTCATCTCTTTTTGTTTCTCGGAACAAACTTGACGAAATGGAAGGGTTGCCGTGCCTTCAATTCAGTTTGATTTTCAAAATAAAATGGCGACTATCACCGCCGCGGCGCGCTCACGGTTCGAGAGAGACGAGTGCGTGAACTTATTCGCGCGACACACACCTGAAACCGCCACATATTCAGTCTGTATTTTATTCATTTAAAACGATAAAAGAGAAGAAGTTATATACGACAAACAATGAAACTGGCGATATTAAAAATATCTAAATAAAAAGGTTTGCTGTGCAGATTTTTTCCCCCTAAACTAGGAAGGAATACATTTTAAAGGGACCTGCGCAAATTTCACACGTGAAGGTGAGCAGGCTGGTGCTCTGCAGCCTGTGCTTTCTGTTTCTTTTGTAATGATGAAAACGATGTCACTGGGGTTGTAAATTCAGGGACATGGCAGACGATTTGGGTTTCATTAGGTTGTAAATAAAAAAGGATGGTACGGCTAAACAAAAAAAGATCCCACCTATAGCCTGCAGGGTTGGCCAGATACCTACAAGGTTGGTCTGACTACAAGCAGGCGGAAAGGCAGTTTGGTGTCAGCGTCAATGTCAAGAAAATAAATGAGATATAGATTTCAGGTGGCACAGAAAGTGGGGAAGCAGGTGTGAAAATGGTCTCCAGCAAGGATTTTACCTGGAGCCAAAACACTTCCTTCCTTCCTTCTGCAGATGTGTGGTTCGTGCATCACTATGTGGTGTGGCGGCTGCTCTGTGACAGGGAAGAAGACTCTACTGAGGGTGATGAAAGCTGCACAGAGGATTGTTGCCAGCAGCTTCACCACCACCACGGACATCTACATCAGCAGATGCAGGAAAAGTACCTGCTGTATCTTGAAAGAGCCTATAGTCACCCAGGACACACACTATTATTGTCCCCCTCCCCTCAGGCAGGAGCATCAAGAGTAGAGTTCCCAGACTAAGAGACAGTTAACACGGTTGAACTTTGGTGGTGCTTTCTATCATCTGCTACTCCCAACCAAAAGCAACAGATATGAGCAATCGCCTGTCTTTGTGCTATTTGCTGCACATGTTGTAAACATGTTCAGTTCCTTGGTTCTGCAAATATTCCTCTTGTGTTCACATTGTTGTTGATCAGTACAGGTGTTGGAATGACAATAAAAATCCTTGAATCAATCCTCAAAGTTTGGATAGCGTTAGTTATCTAACTATCCAATAACATAAATAGAATTATATTGAAAATATTAAACAAGATAAAATCAGTTTTTATTCATAGCTTGGTATTCTTAAGGTGAAATCTTACCAAGTCTTGACATAATACAACATGTTAGCTGTATAGTTGTCCAGAAATGGTAAATGGCCTGTATTTATATAGCGCTTTACTAGTCCCTAAGGACCCCAAAGCGCTTTACACATTCAGTCATCCACACATTCACACACTGGTGATGGCAGCTACATTGTAGCCACAGCCACCCTGGGGCGCACTGACAGAGGCGAGGCTGCCGGACACTGGCGCCACCGGGCCCTCTGACCACCACCAGTAGGCAACGGGTGAAGTGTCTTGCCCAAGGACAAAACGACCGAGTTGGTCCAAGCCGGGGCTCGAACCGGCAACCTTCTGATTACAAGACGAGCTGCCAACTCTTGAGCCACGATCGCCCACAGAAACCTCTTTGGGTGCTCCCATCTTGACTGACAGGTATTGTTTCCTTCATCAAAACCAACATTCATTCGACTGCCAAGTATTCAACATCTTTTTTTTTTATCGAGTCCTTGTTTTTTTGTCTAGAGTTTCACATTTTGTTGAACACAATGAATTTGAATTCATGTTTTGAAACACACTTGCTCGGGGACTCAGAGATGCTTTCTTTCTAGGAGATAAAGGAGGACAATAAATCCCTTAATGAGCAGTTTTAAGATCAACACAGGAAGGAAGTAGGGGGGAAAAAAGCTTGAAGGAAAACACAAGCTTCTAATAAATCATCAGTAAATATAGGGCTTCATACTAAAGCTCATGTGGTAACCCTGGAAGTCCTTCTGAAAAAGAAAATGGTTGAAAAAGAGGGGGGGGCAATAAGGACAAAAGCTTCGAACTGGAGATGCAGTGGAAATTAAGAAGGCTCTGCTCTGTGACAAACAGTTTAAACAACAGGAGGCGTGCCAGGAAAAGAAAAACAGGGGTGAACTCTGAGTCAAGTCACGATAGCACACTTAAAATAATAGTTGATTCTCATGCCATCATGAAGACATATCTTCATTAAGGTAACTAAAACATACATATGTATGTTATTAGAAAAGGTCATAGATAGACTTTTCCCCGTGCTGAATAACAGCAAATTTGAAAACAAAATTGGCCAAGAGACACGTGCCAAGGACTGATGGACTTTGATACAATTGCCAAGGGTAATTTTTAAAATGTTGAACCTCACTGAACCATCAGTTACTGATGATATGTCCTCAAATCGAGATTTGGAGATGAACGGAATATAATGTGATCATTGTACTGACGTGTGCAGCTGTCTCAAGGTATCTTGAGGGCTGCATTGTCAGTCGTAACCTATATTAACCTTTCCAGAAACAGGCAACATGGGACTATACACACCCAAGTCAGCTGCACAACTCAGTGCAGCTGATTTGGAGTCTCCTGGGACGGTACTGTCAGATACACCCTGGATAATAGTTTCAGGATATGGAAACAGAAGAATATGGAGATCCAACCTGGTTCAGTTCAATTCGCTTTTATTTATACAGTGCCAAATCACACCAACAGTCGCCTCAATTAGGTTTTTTTATTGTAAGGTAGACCCTACAATTATACATACAGAGAAAAACCCAACAATCATATGACCCCTATGAGCAAGCACTTTGGTGACAGTGGGAAGGAAAAACTCCCTTTTAACAGGAAGAAACCTTCAACAGAGCCAGGCTCAGGGGCGGGGCCATCTGCTGTGATTGGTTGGGTTGAGAGAAGGAAGACAGGATAAAAGACATGCTGTGGAAGAGAGACAGAGGTTAATAACAAGTATGATTCAATGCAGAGAGAAGAAACACCCAGTGCATCATGGGAATCCCCAGCAGCCTACGTCTATTGCAGCATAACTAAGGGAGGATTCAGGGTCACCTGGTCCAGCCCTAACTATATGCTTTAGCAAAAAGGAAAGTTTGAAGCCTAATCTTGAAAGTAGAGATAGTGTCTGTCTCCTGAATCCAAACTGGAAGCTGGTTCCACAGAAGAGGGGCCTGAAAACTGAAGGCTCTGCCTCCCATTCTACTTTTAAATACTCTAGGAACAACAAGTAGGCCTGCAGAGCGAGAGCGAAGTGCTCTAATAGGGTGATATGGTACTACAAGGTCATTAAGATAAGATGGGGCCTGATTATTTAAGACCTTGTATGTGAGGAGCAGGATTTTGAATTCTGGATTTAACAGGAAGCCAATGAAAGGAAGCCAAAACAGGAGAAATCTGCTCTCTCTTTATCTTCGGTTGTCTTCCTTATCTGTAACCACAGATGGCATGGCCCTCTCCTCCAACCCACAGTACACAGTATGGTCGTCACATCTTTCGAAGCATAACCAAACCCATTAACGTATTTGTTTCTAAGCAATCAAAGCTTTCTCTAAAAGATAAAAAGAACATGCAGGTGTGCTTATGATTCACTGAAGATCAGACAGGCTATTATCTGTAAAGCCACAGGCAGATCATTCACCTGGATTGCTGAGTGTTGATTAAAGTGAAAAATCCTAAAGTGGTATCCTCACAGATGCTTCCAGCTTCCCTCTTAATTAAACCAACCCAGGTATTGGTTTTTTGTTTGTTTTTTTGTGATACTCAGTTTTTACTTTACTGCTGTCACTTGAGTGAACCTGATATGCAAGGTCAGGGTTTGTTTGTGGTCACTGTTTTTTACATGGATAATTTTGAAAAGGAGTACTGCTAAAAAATGTCAGCGAAAGAAAAACTAAACAGGTAATGAAGAGGAGAGGAGGCAAATGAGTGATGTGAGTGACCTGAATGGACAGGATTGTAAAGGAGAATATCAGAGAAAATACTCAAACTGAGTTATTTGGACTCAAGTATGTTTGGACATGTGCAGTGGGAGGACAGTGCATGTATTTTACAAAGGATGGCGAATACGGAGCTGACAGGCAGGAAGAAAGGAGGAAGACCACAAAGAAAGGAGGACTTGCTGTGAGTTGGTGTGACAGAGATGCATGCTAGTGAGATGGAGGGAGATTATTAATCTGAAGGAGCAGAAGCAACAGCACTGCCTACAACTGCAAAGCTCTCCAGCGAGTAGTGCGGTGCTCTGAACGGATAATTGGAGGTGAGCTTCCCTCCCTCCAAGACATCTACAGGAAGCGGTGCCTGAGGAAAGTGGGGAGGATCATCAAGGACTCCAGTCACCCCAGCCATAAACTGTTCAGACTGCTTCCATCAGGAAGGAGGTTCTGCAGCATCCGGTCCCGTACCAGCAGACTGAGAGACAGCTTCTTCCACCAGGCCATCAGACTGCTGAACACGTCATAGACACCTCAGCTTCACTACTGGAACTTCAACATTATGCACTCCACACTGTATATAAATGCCACTTGTTTTGCACATATTCAACTCTGTATATTTTATATATTTTATTATTATTATTATTATTTTATTTTATTTTTTTACTATTTAATTTGTAAAAATGTGTATACACACACACACACACACACACACAC
Source organism: Aulonocara stuartgranti (assembly GCF_965226115.1). NCBI lineage: Eukaryota > Metazoa > Chordata > Actinopteri > Cichliformes > Cichlidae > Aulonocara > Aulonocara stuartgranti. Next base: position 68,938,865 of record NC_138945.1, read on the forward strand.
ACACACACACGTAGGAAAATATTTAGTATACACATCCAGAAATGCATACACTATTATATATTGTACATATATTTATTAGTTTCAGGTTGGCCATTCTTGTATTTTGCTCGTTTGTGTTGTTGTGTTTGCACATCTCTGTTGCTTGTGGGGCTCGCACACAAGAATTTCACTCGCATGTGCTGTGCCAGTGTGCCTGCACATGTGATGTGACAATAAAAAGTGATTTGATTTGATTTGATTTGAAGAAAGAAGAAAAACAATATGACAATAAACAGCAGTGTACAAATGTAAATGCTGTACTGAAATCTGTATTTTTAATTCAACTAATTAATGGAGTTATATGTCATATATTTATTTACTAATATATGTGTTTCACGATTATTATCACTTTATATTTCATTTTTTTACATCCTTAGTTATTAATTATTTGTCAAGTTTTAAATTTAACACCTACATTTAGTTAATTTGTAGTTTCGTTTCTGCCTGTTTGTTTACAAATCACTTTTAATGTGTAAACAAAGAGCTACAAGCTGCTAGGAGTTTCAAAGGCGCAACCATTAATGTTATTAGAGGGTCGTCCAGCAGGGGGCGATGGTGCACCTACACACTGTGAGAGCAGTAAAGCCAGAAGAAGAGCTCTTCCCCTCCTCGTTCATCACCACAGGCTGTATCTGGTAACATTGGCGGAATAACACCAGGAGAGCGTCTTTTTCTGGGTGTTTTTAAAGCTGCCTTTTGCTGAGGTGAAGTTTAAAGGCAGGCAAAATGTCGTCTTGGGTGAAATCACCTGCGGGTGGTCGGCGGCCATCCGGTAACCCTAACGGAAGGTGAGTTTCCAGGCTAGCGAGGTTAGCATTAGCTGCTAGCTCACAATAATATAGAAACGTGAAACGCTGTCAATTAGCGGCCCTATAAACCGCCACCTGTGCTGTGTAGTGCTCCACAGCCGCGTGTGTTTCGGAGGGCAGCTCCATACCCAACCAGAGAGGAGAGGACCGAAGAGCTCAAGGATGCCCTGGACAGGTACCAGCCTCGGGCAGCCTTTTTGTTGTCGGCAATGGTTTAAAGTGACCAAAGCTTTATTATGAGTGATTTACTGTGCACCTTCACTTCTGTGTGTAGTGCTACACGTCATTCATGGTTTTGTTTTAGATGAAAGAAAATGCACCGTCTTAGTAAATAAAAACTGCATTTAAAGCCTCCAAGTTGCTATAAGTCATATTTAATAGTTCCTTATAGCTGCCCAACTCTCTTTATGTCAGCACTGGGGAACATCTTACTTCCTTCCCAGCCAGACTTTTCTTTCCTCCCTGAAGGTAAATCATGAAACAAATAATTCTAGGATCTTGTTTACAGGTTTAACTGGTTAGACCAAACTTTGAATGCAGCTCTCCAGTTTGAGTACACTTACAGTTTCAGCTGCCTAGCGAGGTTGTAGACTCATCTTTAACACAGAAATCACTTTTATTTGGGTAAGTTCATAATTGCATGTGCAACAGGCAAAGCAGGTACTGATAGAAGCTTGGTAGTTTGGAATCATAGATGTAAAATGAACTAAAGTTACCTGAACATTAATTTTTAGTGTGTGTTGTAAAACTGTTAGTGCTTAGTTAGAGTATATAAGCTGAAAGCAGCTGTTCTGAGCTCTGTGCAAACTGCACTGACTTTTTTGCGGCCATGTCACCAGACTAGTATAGAAGTAACGTGTTACTGCTGCTTCCTGATGAGAAAAATATTGCACACTGTTCACTGTAGAGCATGTGCTATATGGATGGAAGAATTGGGGCCCACCTTTTATCTTTAAGTGAGGTGTCACAGGTGTGTGCTCCTGGCTGTGGCGTTCCAAACATTTGTGACGGGATGGGTCATTCAAACGAGTACGCTGAATTTGAGCGTCGTACTATAATAGGATACCGTCACTGCAACAGTTTCTTCTCTCCTACATATTCCACAGTCAACTGTAAGATGTGTTTTTGTAAAGTTTAGCAACCAGCCACTCGGTCACGAACGTAAAGTTAGAGAGTGGGGTCACCGACTGCGCTCTGCTGACTCACCAACTCCACATTTCCAAACTTCTCAATGAACATCTGTGCTGACATGCCACTGGAGTTTCAGGGTTTGGGTTCCGGCAGCTGAGCAGCTCCCGTGGGTCTAAAGTGTGGGTGATCCCATACTTTAGTCTCTATTCTGTACTTTGGGACAGAAGACGGATGTAATTTTACTGTCAACTATGACAAAATCAAGTATTTCAACACTTTAGCTGTGAATCCTTTGAAAGTGTGAATGTCAGAATATGCTGACGTAATGTTTTAGTAAGACATCAGGAATACGGTGTTTGCAACAGTCTACTATTGTTTCTGTGTTGTGAGGGGAAAAAGCTGTTTGAGTGAAACTTAAAACTTTGATGCACTGAATGTCGGACGCACAGGCTCCTTCGTGCACTTGCTCTCTGAGTCTCACTTTCAGAAAATCTATTTTTGGATATTTATATGCTCGTCATATTAAGGTGTCGTAGAGGAGGCATAGAAATACCTCCCATATTAAACTGTTATGACACTTTTCACTGCTTTTTTTCAGTTATGAAGAGCTAGAGCAAATCCAAAACTACAGTGGAAGTGTGAAGTACGAGGGCTACAAGCATCAGCCAAATGGTGAGATTTGTTTCTTTGTTTTGTCCGTATGAGCAAAATGGATACGCTTTACACAAGACATGTTTTTAAATACTCTAAAATCTTAATTACACATTGATCCAAAGAAGAAAAGAGTGCAGTAATATTTTTGCCGCTTTTCGAGTCTCTTTCAACGTCACCGTTCTCAAACTTCCAGCCAAACCAGAGGGTGGCACTCCAGCAGACAGACGTAAAACGCTGTATCAGAAGTTCTACAGACAGGTGCAGGAGGAGAGGAAGCCAGCCGACTGCGTGGTTCTCTCTGTTACCAAACAGTGCCTGTGAGTATTTATTCATTGCCAACAGAATTTGCTGGTTTATCCTTTACTATCAGCGTGAGGAGACTGATATCATTCAGTGTTTCCCCACACTCGGGCCGACTCATATTATCTTTTGTTTTTCTATCTTCCTCAGTCTTATATTAAAACCTTAGTTGATGCTAACAACCTTTCCCCGGCTGGTGTTTTCCCTACCGGTTGGCTTGCTGGCCAGGTTACTGTTGTAGTGTTTCTCAGTGTCATTGAGTCAACTGCACCGTCTTGGACTGCAGCTGGCCACAGTAGTCGTCCTCCTGCTTTGGAGCTCTGCTGTGAGCTTTAGGGTCACTTTAATCAGAGCCTGCAGCAGATGGAGGACTGGTTCTTGTGCTGCTGTGCTAAGCTCACAGAGACCGCAGAACAAATGAGTGCTTCCAGCAGCAGCTGCAGACCATGACTGTGGAGTTTTGGTTCCCTGCAGGATGAGACTTATTGGATGAAAGCTGTTTTGATGTGTCAGTAAGTATGAGGCAATGAAAGTGTTAGGAGCAGAAGGACTTATAACTCTGTATCAGATCTTATCCTTTTATTATCACCGTCAGTTTTTTGCTTGCCTTTCTTTACTTTCTTGGTGTGCTGTGCAGGCTGCAAATCGTTTCAGCTACGAGGCTTTGTTCACATTTAACGTGCTGTAACTTCAAATTTGTTCTGGCTACTCAAGTTTAGGTTCTTGTTCCCTTTGGAAAGTCTTTTTGTTGATGTATTAACAGTGTTTCACACGCAGACCCTGTGTGTAAGTGTTCATATAACCACATTTCCAATGCAGATGTCTGCTGTGAAGCTTTGTCACCATGGCAACAAACAAAAAAACAACAAAAACCAAAGTAAAAGCCCACAGGTTTTTTTGCACACGTAGTTTTCTTCCTGTGTTGTGTTGAATGATTGTCTGTTAAATTAGTTGTGATAACTGACAACCACAGACGAAGCAACGTGAACACCAGCAAAAAAACACCTCACTTTGTCACTCACACAAACACATTTACATAAAGTTGGAACAGCTGTTTGTTTTTGGTGTCTTGATCAGTCAGTAACGAAGATTGTATTCATTTATGCACAGTCAAAAAATGTCATGTAGCACATCTTTAAAATTCAGTGTTCAACTACACACTGATTTGCATTGAAGTACATTAACAGATACATACATGTGAAGGTTAAACATTCTTGAATACACCTTTCACATATCAAATGTGCCACTTGGATCACGTTCTGTTAAAATACTCTTTATTTTATGCTTTTGAAAAACTGCCACAGTTGTAAACCAGTAATCAATCAATCAAACAAACCTTTATTTGTCACATGCAAGTTTGCACCTGCAGTGAAATTGGACCCCCCCACCCCCCGACCATGACATTCTACACATGGTAAAAGTCTAACAGAGTAGCGGTCAAAGCACACTAAAAAACTTGCACTCCTTATGCTCTGCAAGATTGCAACATCATCAGTCAATTTTCACGCACTTCTACACTAAAAGCAACGATTAATTTGAATCACAAATATGGCCGCTTAGGCTTGATTTAGGCCATACTCCTGTGTTGAATGGCACGGCCATGCACCCTATACTGGGTATACAGACGTGTCCAAGAAGACTTGCTGAAGTTCAAACTGAGCATCAGAATCAGAGAGAGTGCTGATTTTAGGGGACACATTTAATGTGGAATGGTTTCCAGCACCTTGTTGAACTTGCAGGGTGTACTTAATAAAGTGTCCTACTAGTATAGTCACAAGGGTGTCAACCACTGGAATTGGTTCAGCACAGGAGTATAACTCAAGCTAACTATGAGACTCAGTTGATACAGATGGACTGGCAGTTATAAAATGCTTATTGATAAGTATAAATTGATGCAGCACTTTATTTGACTTTCTCAGTATCCCAAAGACACTAGGAAATACTAGTATTATAATATTTACGGTACAAACATCTCATTAAGAATAAACCCACAATACAACACTAATCACACCGATGAGAGATTTGAAAATCTGTGTTAGCTTCACATAAAACACTGTTTTTGTTGGGAAAGCACATTTTAAATGAAGGAGTCACCCTTTGCTCCGTCACAGATTTAACTCGGGGTATCTCCTATACGAGGTGAGTCGCTTAATATAGAAATGTCACGTTAACAAAGTGTTTCTCTTCCTCTCAAAGGGATTACCCCAAATCGCTAAGCCAGTGCTTGCAGGAGCGTGGCCTGTCAGTGGAAATGCTCTACCTTCAAGCGGAATCGGGCCTGACCCGGGCCCTACAGGATGTCCGAGCAGAAGGCTCCCCCTTATGTATTCTGGTGGAGCAGACAAACGTAGCTCTGTCCTCCTGCACTGTTATCATATTCTCAGAATCCCTCAAAAGTAAGTTCGTACCCCTCGTATTCCTTCAAACTTACCAAACCATCCCTTTTACTAGGCTCAGTTCAACAGTCTGTAGATTCCACATCTTTAAACACGAGGTCTAAAACAAATTTCTTGTAAAACCAAATAAATTAAAAAGACACACTACCATTTAAAAGACCACTATCTAAAGTTACACAAAGCTACAGTTCTTCAGTCATGCATGCATTTAAAAACTGTGCCGAGTCTATCATATCTACATGTTAATAGCTGGATCTTGGCAAACGATCCTTTGGCTAGCACATGCATATACTTCACACAACAATACATGACAATACATCCCAAAAAAACCAAACCAAAAACTAAAAAACGGTCAATTTATTACAACATGTGTTTCATTTTATGGGTCATCAGTTCTGTCACTAACTGCTATCTTAAACCAAATAACAAACCAGACCAAACCAACAATCAGACTTCTTTGGAAGACGGCACAAAGGCAACGTTGTAGCTACCATTCAGACTATTTGTTAGCTTACACACCAACTTCACTTCATCTTTGATTTTTGTGCGATAACGTGAGTGTTACTCTTAACAAAAACAAATAAACCAAATCTGTATTATTATCAGACGTATGCACGATCTGTGCCAGGTGCCAAACGCAAGACCTGGGCTTGAGGTCAGGTTCAGCTGCATATGAGGTGCAGTCGAGACGTTTAGCAACACAGACCATAAAAGTATTTCTGTGTCACCTCAGTCCTGTGGGAACCAGATGTACCAAGTGTCGCAAAACTACAACGTTTCAGCTGAAACTTCATTTCAGGGAGGACAGAAAATTCTCAGGATGGTGTGAAGTAGGGCTGCCACAAACGATTATTTTGATAGTCGACTAGTCACAGATTAATTTTGTAATTAGTCGACTAATCAGATCATCATCCATTGGACAGAAAACGTACAGCTTATTGCACCAGCAGCATCTGCTCTTATATAACCATCATTAGCTTACAGCTTTATGTGTTTAAGGTCTGTGCTAACTAAAAATAAACACAAGATGGTAGTTTATTAAATTTTAATGAAATTTGCAGATTGTCTCGGTGAAGTTTAATAAACTCAGTCGTCTGCGCTTTGCTCCCTAAAATATAACGGGACACCGGAGTAAATTCTCGACCATCTCACACTTCTGTTTAATCAATTTTCTGTTTGACGTTTGTTCAGCTGTGTGAAAACCACCCAGTGGATTAATAAAGTTTTATTTTATCTAATCTAACCTAATCTAATAACTTTAATCTCAGCCAAACCGATTTACTCAGGAACAAATAAAGGCTATCTCATCTCATCAACAAATAAAAAACACAGAAAAAAGCCAAACAATAACATTTTAAGTTATCTAAGTGACTCATATATATTTAACCTGAGTAGTGAAAGACGGCGGTGGGTTTGAAAACGATCTGCCGGGAGTCCGGTGTTCTCACGGCTCTAGTGAGCCTAGCCCCCGGCTAGCTATCGAGCTAGTGGGTAACAGACATCTCCGAAAACGTCGGAGCGCTTTTGAAAATATGCGGTGTCCTGATAAACTGAGCAGATATTTGAGGTTTACACAGCTACATTCTCGCCTGAAAATATGTTAAACGTTTATTTTGTGACCCAGAAAGAATAATAAGAGTAACATTAAAACTAACTAGCTGCCGCCATTGTTGGAAACTGAGCTCTTAAATCCTGCTACTTATTCCTGCGCCTTTCAGGATCTTACAAAGCTTCAAACGACGCGTCGACTATTAAATTAGTCGATTAGTTGATAGTCGACGTAATCGTGACTAGTCGACTAATCGTGGCAGCCCTAGTGTGAAGATTGTATACAAATCCTTTCACAGTTCCACAGCGGCGTGTATCACAGTTCAGCTGACCCAGTTTTCTCCTTCGAACTCCTACGGTCGGACTCCTACTGTAGGACTGCATTTTCACATCTGAACCTGGGAAGCAGATTTGCTGTGAATGTCAAAAGGAGACCGTGACCATGCTCCTGATGCCTGTGGTTTCTCAAACTGAGAAATTTTAGGTCGAAGCTGAACAAGCAGCACTTTTTAACAGAGAGTAATCCTCGACTCCAAAGCCTGAGCTGAACTTTGGATCTGCATCAGATCAGATACTGGCTCTAAATATGATCACGAGGAGGAAACTGGCTACATTTAAATCAGTTATGGTTTTATGGACCTTTATGATCTAACCTCGTAACTGTGGGGATTTTCATTTTTATCTTTTGTATCCTCCTGGACGAAGCGTGCGGCCGGTTTTACAGAGGCATGACCCAGGCTCTGGATAAAATCAAACTCAAGTTGTAATAATGTGCAGTTTGCTTTAAATCTGCTTAATATGACATTTTATGCTTTATTAGCACACATACACGACCTAATCTTTATAACACAAATGTTAAACACATTGTTAGGTGAATTCAACCAAAATTAGATCAATTCAACAAACACAATTGTCTGTCCTCAGAAACAAAGCTGAAAAAGCGTCACCATTCATTATATTTAGAATAAAATGTCTGGATGCACATTTAGATAAATTCAGTACTTACTAATCAGGTTGTATTAAAGTTACTGATAATGCACGTATTTGCACAAAATGCATGTCCCTCAGTGCCACACATCCAGCAATCCAACACCACCCCCACCCCCCGAAGCATTACTTACCAAAATACTAATTTAATCAGCTGATCCCAACATTGACATCAAAACGATCTCAGCGCGAGCTGAAAGGGATCTTTTTTTCACCTCTTTCTCCTACCTCAGCCTCATGACACTTCACCGTTACCGTTCCCTTTCCCTCCTCAGTCCATCGAAACATGCCCAAAGACCAGGCCATGGACTTTGTTCTAGCAGAGTACAACCGTGGACTGGCTAAAGAGCGACCCCCGAGGGACCCAGCAGACATTGCAGCCGAGGCGTCGCAGCTGCTCGATGACTTTCTGGATCGAGAAAAGATCGCGCGCCACACCGTTCCCTCTGAAACACGTCAGCTCCTCGTACTGTTAGGCGAGGGTGTCCATCTGTACCCCGAGGAGTTGGAAACCATCTCGGAGTACGTGCGCTCTCGGCAGGACCACGTACAAGGTGAAACGATTACACAGCAGTTCCTACAGAAGCGCTGTTTCAGCTTTGACTTCTTGTATCAGCTTTGCTTTGTCCTTAGGTCATATATCTCTGTTTCACCTGCGTTTTATCTCTTCAGCTTCCAACAGTGAGGGTGAGAAAGGGATCATGTTACCTCCAGGGTTGGGGAAACCACCTCCTCTGCTTCCGACTCCATCTGGGCCACCACAGCCTCAGCCTGCATCTTTAACAGGGGGGCCCATGGGAGACCACGCCTCACCTTCACCTGTACCCCTCTTGCCTTCACCAGGTTTGGGTTTTCCCTCTTTGTGTCTTTTTAAATCTGTCAAACCTTTAATGCTGTGAGGCTGTGAAGCATGATGAAAAGTCCTGGTGTCCTACTTTGGTGAGAGTGCTAAAACCTACCACGGCATTGCTAATCATGAACAGCTAGAGGCTGATTTGCTTCTTTTTATTTTTAGTTGCTCATCCCAAAACCAAACCACCTCCGCTGCTCTCCTTGCATCGCCTTCCTGGTCCGTCGTTAGGGGGCCCAATTGTCCGAGGTCCCCTGTCGTCACACATCCCTTACGGCGGTCCCGGTGTGCCTCGTGGGCCCCTGCTCCACCCTCCTCCTGTGTTCCACCCAGGCCCCAGAGGTCCCACTAGAGGAGCCCCTCCCACTCTAAAGAGTGCTCGCCCTCCACTTCTGTCGTCTCCAGGTTGGTCTTTGGTTTCTTTTGGGGGGTTTTTCTTTCTTTTCTTAAACTTTTGTCCTAAAGTCGTGTTTTTTGCCTCTTTGTTTTCTCAGGTGCTCCTCTTCTTCGTCAGAGTGTCCCCCGGCATTAGGAAATGAGACGCACACACACACACACACACACAAATTTGCAGGTTATGAACAGTGTATCACTTCATGTTAGAGCAAAAGCATCCTTTTTTATGTTTTTTATCTAAATTTAGCTGGAAGATAAATGAAAGTTGATGTTATGTCTTCAGCTCACTGTGGGTGGTTTGAGTGGTAATGTTAAGACCCCCCCCCCCCCCCCCCCAAGGCATCGGTGCCTTTTTTATGTTTTGTCCGTCAGGGTCTGTAACTGTTGGTGAGTGTTGCACAGGTCCATCAGGTAGTTCGTTTAGCTGATTGCACAGAAATGCAGCCACGCAGTAATCAATACCCAATCACGGCTGCAACAGGACGTCTTCTGTATTAAACGCCACGAGCCTACTTGCTGTGTACAGTTTTTCAACATGGTGCTTTGAATTTCTCAAAGTTTCTCTGGACAACAGATATTTCACTTTATAATGGTTTGTTCTTCGGAGCCGTATTTCTGGTTCAAATATAACTTGATTCATGTGTAATTTTATTTGTGCCACAGAGGAAAACGGTCACTCTGAAGGACTCTGTATGATGCATGCAGTATCTTCATGGCAGAACACAAACACGTGTATTTGTTAAATTGCATTTCCTGCACTGTGCACAGTAAAATCGCTGTCGTGTACAGTACATTTCAGTAAAATAATCGTCCTTGTGACGTTGGAATTGCAACTATCAGCTTTGTTTTGTTACCCAGGCTTCTGACAGAGTCCTTCTATCAAAGCACAAGACTAAGCTCCAACTATTTCCCAGCATAAATGAAAGAAATGCGACTCTCTTCATTATAAGTCCAGTGACCACATATTTTCTGAATGGCAGGTCTGATGTGAGTAAGAAGGCTCCACAGGTTTGGTTACACGCTGTGGGTTTCAGCCTTTAAGCTTAATATCTGTTAAATATGTGATGCAGGCAGAGCACACGAGTCTGGAACAAACAACTACTTATCATATGTGGCTTTTTTTGTCATTGCTAGAATTTCTAGCACACTGTTGTTTTGTTGCTAATATTTATTAGCATTACTGAAAAGCATTTATCTGGTTAAGAAGCCTTTTTCTGTTGGAGCTGCGGGAGGCTGAGGCCTCACAAAGACAAACACTTTGCTTTGCTTTTGTAGATACTGTAAAAATGTTTTTTTCTTCATGTTTTTGAACCACTGTATGCTTTTCCCTTTGCTGTGCGGCGTGCTGATGTTGAACAGGTTTGGAGTCCCGATTATATTTTCAAAGAAAACATTTATAAATGTTTTGAGACGTTTTTCTTTTATTACGAATTAAAATGAACATCTTGATACAAGTTCACCAAACTGACGCATCTTTCTGTAAGAGTCTGAATAGATGTTAGTGCTCAAATTCCTAACACATACGTATTGATCAGTCTATTTAAGTGAATAAAACATAAAAGTGAACCCTTTGTGTATTTTGTACAACGAGCTGCTGCAGCAGCGAGTGAGGCCTGGACAGGCTTTGGTTTCGCTGCATCGGTTTTTAAAGTTGTATGAGGATTTTTTTAAGCTCCAGTTGAAGCTCTCGCGTGGATGGAGATTTCTGGACTCATTTTTATTTCCATACTGGAAGCTTGCCTGAGCTGCTGTACAGTAACACACAGGAAACAGCTTCCAGGCTTCATGGTAGCGAACTGCATATTAAGTGGCACAGAAGTAGTTGTGTACATTTGTATTGGTGATTTTCTGTCGCGTGTTTGCTGTAATGTTCTTTTGACATCTTAGTGTAGTTTTAAACACCAGAGTCTCTACTTTGCTCTTTTTATACACAGTCATGTTGCTGACCTGTTGCCAGTTGTTCCAGCTGTTTGTTTTTACTGCCACCTGCTCGTCTAGCCTTTGTTTATCAGTTTATATATGTTCATATATTCTACTGTGAACAATCAAGATTATTATATATGGTTTTAATTTATTTACAGTCCTGTGCAAAAGGGTTTCGGCAGGTGAAAGGTGCTTTCAGAAATATAAACGATTGTTTATTGGCCCCAAATGTATTCTGCAGGACAACGACCCAAACACACAGCCAAAGTCATGAAGCGCTATCTTCAGCGTAAAGACGAACAAGAAGTCCTGGAAGTGATGGTACGGCCCCCACAGAGCCCTGATCTCAACATCGAGTGTGTCTGGGATCAGAGACAGAAGGATGTGAGGACGCCGACATCCACAGGAGATCTGTGCTTGATTCTCCGAGATGTTTGGAACGACCTACCAAGATTCTTTATTTGTCACGAACATAGTTAAAAAATGGTAAATGGCCTGCATGTGTATAGCGCTTTTACTCAGTCCCTAACAGTGTTGGTCAAGTTACTTGAAAAAAGTAATCAGTAACTAATTACTGATTACTTCCCCAAAAAAGTAATCCCGTTACTTTACTGATTACTTATTTTCAAAAGTAATTAGTTACTTAGTTACTTTTTAAAAACACGATTTACAACCTGAAGAGGTGATAAAGCGATAGATCTTTCAGCCCAATTCTACTTTTTCTGCATAATCCATCATACAAAATGTAATCAAATGGAAAAGTCTCTTTTTTAACTTGTTTTATCAGTTTTAATCTTTTAACTTTATGCATCAAGCAAAAATAAAATTATATGCACCATTCTCTGACTTGAATAAATTAGTTTAACATTGAAACCTATTTTCTGCACATTCCAGCTCATAAAATAAAATATTTTTGTGTTTACACTCAGTCTTTCAAATAGATGCAAGTAAAACACAGCAGAAAATAAATAAAGTCAAAGACTCAGCGGTCCTGTTGCTCTATTTTCACCTGTAAAGCAGGAGTGGGGTAGGCGGAGGTTTACCCTGGTGCAGGTGTGCCGCGGCAGTCAGTGGAAGAATCCGCGAGTTTCTCTGTGAGTTTCCCATTACGTCGTAGCTACTCGGTGCTTGTTGGAAGTTTAGGGGTTTTTTCGCTGTAAAAAGAAGTTTTCTTCCCACGCACAGCGGACACTAATGTTTTTGTCACTTTTTATGGAATCAAACTCAAAGTAAGGTCAGTACTTCCACGCTTTAAACGCTGCACGCTCATACTCTCTCTGCAGTGATATGTGATCCATTGTTGATCTGTACACAGCTGTTGCCACAAACGTCGCACTCGCTTACGTCACTGTCATGAGACATTCTCGCAAAAAAACACGGTTTTAGTAACGCAGTAACGCAGCGTTCCTACGGGAAAGTAACGGTAATCTAATTACCGTTTTTGCAATAGTAATCCCTTACTTTACTCGTTACTTGAAAAAAGTAATCGGATTACAGTAACGCGTTACTGCCCATCTCTGGTCCCTAAAGACCCCAAAGCGCTTTCCGCTACATCCAGTCATCCACCCACTGGTGATGGCAGCTACATTGTAGCCACAGCCACCCTGGGGTGCACTGACAGACGGACACTGGTGCTACTGGGCCCTCTGACCACCACCATCAGGCAAACATGGGGTTAGTATCTTGCCCTACAGTGGCTACAGCCACCCCTAATAAAAGTACAACACGCAGGTGACCTGATACGCTCGACTGTGCAAAAAGAGAGAGAACATTATATTCAGTGAGTGAGTTACATTATATAAATAAATATAAATTATATATATATATATAAATTATATATATATATTATATAAATATAAATATATAAATATTATATAAATAACTCATAATTCTTATTCTCATGTGTATATCTCATGCACATATCTTTCTTTCTACATAGCACTTTAATTCTTATTGTCTGCACTGAAGCACCGCAGCAATTTCCTAATGTTGTAAACCTCAACATCTGGCAATAAACCCATTCTGATTCTGATTCTGAAAACAATCTGGAAATTTACAGTTCAAAATCTGAGCATTGTGTGAGTGGGGTGTTAAAGTGTGCTGTAGTGAAGCCAGAAGGCTCAGCCGTGATATGAGAATGTGGTAACAATGACAGGAGAGAAGCTCCTCTTCAGCCTCTCTGTTGCTCGGGTGGTGTTGCACCTTCTGCCTGATTGCAGAAGTTGGGACAGTTTATTGCTGGGATGGGACGGATCCTTCAGTATGTGAGCTGCTCTGGACCAGCATCTCCTGGTGTAAATGTCCTGTAGCGAGGGGAGAGCAGCCCTGCAGCAGCGTTCTGCTGTATGGATAACTTTGAAGAGCTTTTTGGTCCTTACAGCCGAGTTCCTTCAAAAACTGTGTGCCAGTGTACTATTAGATTATTCTGTTATTATATGTTACCTTATATATGTAATCAAAGTAGTTGAATTAGAATACTGCTGTAGATCATATTATACCCTTTAATATAGAGTGTGTGAGCTGTATGTAGTGTAGTTCTCGTTATACTTTTGAGTTAACAGAACATATTCACTTATTAGTTTATTAGATAAGTGTGCATCACTCTGTATCCTTGATCTGCTGTGAATGTGTTACATGCTTAATTGTTGAATCATGAAGAGAAGGTTGTAAGCAGGAGACTCTGTGTCTAAGACAGGGGAGATAGACAGACCACATTCCATACCCCCACCTTACAGAAAGCAGAGAGACAACTGCCGAGGTCATAACTTAGGCGCTGTAACAGAGAAAAAATGTGATGTTTTGGCTTTTACGACTAGATGGGGGCCACTAGAGACTATAAAAAGCTGAGCAACCCGTCACCATTTTGAGACTTGCTGTGACCCTCTTCAGGCATGTCTCCCCATCATGATGGTCCTTATGCTCTTAAGTGTTGAATTGTATGGAAATAAATGATTGTTGATTGAGCATAAATACACCGAGTATTGTCCTTCCTTCAGCCCAAAGATTCAAAGAATTGGGAGATTTCAACAGTACCTAGAAGAAGGCCAAGGCTGCTCACACCAAATGTGGATGTGATTTAATTTCTCCTTCTTTCATTCTCTGCATTTTGTTGATTGATGAAAATAAACAATGCTTTTGTTTTTGAAAGCTTTCTTTGTTTACAGCATTTTTTCCTCACCTGCCTAAAACTTTTGCACAGTGCTGTATTTTTTAAAATTATATTTCACAACTTTTTGTGGGTACTGGGGCATCAGATGTTACACACTCTATATGTTCAACCAAACTAAGTGGACAAGCAGCCTGGTGTGTGCACTCACGCACGCTGTTCAGAGGTTTCATTAAGCGATTTTGCAATAAGATGAGACTTTATTGATCCTACGCAGGGAAACCTGTGCGTTACCACAGCTCAGGTACAGATAGCAGAAGAATACAAAGAGTATACCAGAATACAGTCAAGTAATACAAAATAAACAAGATAATACAACAAGGACTTGCAACAGTAGCTGAGGTTCTGAACATGTTATATATTTTCCATCTACTATCCATATGAGGCTTGTGGAAATATGCAAGTATTAAATTTCAACTATTCTACTCTTACTGTGTAAGTAACAGATAACTATAAGTATAGACATGTACATGCACACATACATGTACAAATACACATACACCAAATATGTAGACATATGCATGCACACATCCATACGTCACCACTTCATGCATAATGCATCAATAGCAAGAGATTTGGGGCTTCAGTCATTTGAGGGATGTTTTTCTTTTCTTTTGTCAAAATAAAAAAAATCTAACGTTACCTTAATCCCGTCATGTGACACTGCGAGGCAATATTGTCCTCTGAAAGGAGAAAAACATCAGTTTCCAAAGCTGCAGGTTAAACTGGATTTTACAGCCCAACATTTTAATTCAAAACATGAAACTGGAATAAAATCGACTTTCTGTTTGAAGGAAAAACGATGCTGCTGCTTGGATTGTATCGTGTGTGCTTTTTTGAGTTGACATGAAGCGTAAACCTGTAGAAATCCTGTGACGTTGCACCTTTTCACCTCTAGATGGCGACACAGACCTGTTCTTTTATTTGATGTCACAGCAAAAGTTTGTCCTGTCAAATTGTTTATTCTTATGAAACTTGCTAATTTAAACACTCCTGAAACACAAAGTTTTCTCTGACAACACGACTGTGTGCCAAACCGAGTGTGTGACCAGCATTTTCATTCATCACTGTGATGCTGGCATCGTGACTGCAGTTAGTTGTTGAGCATCTTTACAGTCAACATCATACTACCCAGAGTCAAAGTAATTATATGTATAAATAGAAAGTGACATCTGCATTACTGCGTCGTCCTAGCTTTGCATGAATGAAGATGTTATATCGTGGCACGATCTTCCTGCCTCCTCATCTCTCTCATTTAACAACAAGGATCAGGTTTTAAATTGGATGGAACTGGGTGTGGATGTGACGGAGTGCTGCGTTCCCGTCTCTTTCCTGTTCCTGAGAATAAATTGTTACTTTTCTTACTGTATAAAAGTAGAAAAGAAAAGAACAACTTGTGAGATACTTGCTGTGTAAGTAAAAAGTGCATTATGATTATTTCACTGATGACATTATATGTGGGAGTCAAATAAGCTGTGACACAAACACAGAGCAGGAATATGGCTGAATGTGTCTGATACTCTCCTCATGGTGCCTCCACCCCCTCTCCTCCAGCTGTGGCTGCACTGCTGTGAGGAGCCCATCAACTCAGGAAGTAATGGACAACTGTCTTCACCTCATTACACCAGCCTACACACAGACTCTGATTGGACACTGTGTGTGTTTGAAGGCAGTGCACTGTCAAGTAGCTCAAATTCATATTTCTCGTGTCTTACTTTGAAGAATTATTCCAGCCTTTGCAGAAATGTGTGCAGGAGAACATTTCTAAAGAGTTTGATTTAGCAGACTGTGTTTGATTTAAGTTTTCCTTTTAAAAAGCAGCATCCAG
This sequence comes from Aulonocara stuartgranti, assembly GCF_965226115.1. Classification (NCBI taxonomy): domain Eukaryota; kingdom Metazoa; phylum Chordata; class Actinopteri; order Cichliformes; family Cichlidae; genus Aulonocara; species Aulonocara stuartgranti. The sequence goes on from NC_138945.1 coordinate 68,954,892, forward strand.
AGAACTGACAGCTTACAGATACTTCAGATTATCTGTCATAACTGATGTCGTTTTTCATCTGTGTGGGTATCATGTATTAATAATACCTTAAGCACCTCATGAAAAGGGCTTTTTCTAATAACTGTGCAGTTTCATAATTTAATTGTGCATCATAATTCACAGTATCCTTTGATTGTAGTGCAGTAAAATAAAGCAGAGTTTGCCGTGACTGTGGTTGAGTCAACCTCTGAAGGGAACAATTACTGTCCCTGATTTTCACAAACACGTTTGTATGAACATTTTTCTCATTTGCTGCACTAATAAAAGTTCAGTTTGGGTTACATGCTGCACTTTCCTGAGATTAACATTTGTGCTACATCCCAGTTTATGGTTTACAACACTGATGAGAGGCCAGATGACAGAAACCTTATCATTACTTAAAATAAGAATAGTGCTTGTCATGGTGCCCGTGTCCGCCCAGCCGGCCCCCAAGGCTGCATGTGTTCTGTACTCTTTCTCCCTCTCTCTCCGCTCTGCCTGGGCGGAGCTCACTGCGGGCTCCCGCCCTTGGCCCACACACCTGTTCGCGATTAGTTGTCATTACCTGTCCGCTATTTGAGGCTGGGACAAAGACCTTCTCGTCGCTGGATGATTGTGACACGTTAGTCGTCCTCTCAGCTCCCGCGAATCTGTGCTGAAGTGTTTTGTACCTTGTGAGTAATTTCCCTCTCCTGTGCGATAGTTTTCCTCCCCGGACCTGTGACCTTCCTGCTGTGCGAACGTGTGTGAGTTTGGATGTGAAGACGAGAACGAGTGTGAGAGAGCTTCCTCTTGGACCTTTGGAACCCTGGATTTCCCTCACTGTATTTATTCTGCGCTGCTGTTGTAAATAAACTGTGTTTGGAAGCATCAACCTGCTCTGCGCTCGAGTCCCTGCTGTCGACCGTGACAGTGCTGAAGCCTGTCACTCTGGTTTGGTTCCTACCTATACTTAATTAGAGCTTTGTACATCTCTGCCATAAAAACACATTATTTTAAATAAGCTGTCATTTTATGTAGAAAATGATCCTGCTTTAAACTTCTTTAGTTTGATGTGTATTTTGTGCTGTTTGAAACTGAGCCCGAGGCGTCGTCGTCACAGTCAAAAGGACATTATTGAATCCTTTTTGAAGGCTTCCTGCAGCTAAATAAATATCAATTAAAATATCAAAATAAATACTATTCAGTTACTACAAGCCATCTGGTCGCTTTAAGTACAGCCACATGGTGCGTGAGGATATTATTAAAAAGCCATGCATTTAAGTGCATTTATAGATAAATACAGAAAGCTTCACACTCAGCTTTATTAGCAGTTTTTCTCCTGCACGCATAGATTTCATTTTTCTTTTTATTTCTGATTTACCATTTACATTGTTTTCTCGACTAATTAAAATGAAAAGAGTATGGCTTTACTTTCAGTCACTAGTTTCTGGAGGTCGCTGCTGAGCTTGCTGGGTCAGCACATTAATGCAAAAGCTGCAGCAGACCTGCATACATGGAGTTTGTTTCTAATTGGAGTGCACTGTTGTGTCGGGGGGGGTTATGAATATTATTAGTTTTACAACATCCTTTTTGTATCTAGTATTCAGTAGCTGACATGGTCAGCAGATATTGTAGTTTGAAGAGCGATGTGCTGCTACAGCGCGCCGGGTATCCGCTCCACCTCTGTATATGACCTGTCAGCCAATCAAATATGACATCGATACGTAAAAGACAATAAAAAAGGGAAAACACAGAGAGCTTGCGATCGTCTGCTCTGCCTCGCCGTCCTTTAACAGCGTTCCTCTTATTTGTGACCTCAGCCTTCACGCCCAGCCATCTGTCGTATCATTTGCAGTGTGTTTGCCACCAGGCTCTGGTCATTTAAGTAGAAAACAAGCACCCAATTAAAACACTCTTCTCTTCCTCTGCTTCCTCTTTGATGTCTGCACGGTCCACCCCCCAACTTTCCTCGTTCCTTTTCACTTATCACCCTCTTTTCCCCTCCCCACCCATCCACGTTCTCTGCTCCCTACTGGATATCAATCAGAATCTATCACCAGCACCTCTTCCTGCTGCCTTTGTGTCAGAATTCACAGGAACTTCATCAAATGGGAAACTGTTTCATTGTTACATTGGACCCTTACTGTGCGTATGCGCGTATGTGTGTGTGACAGAGACAAAGAATTAATGGAATGCACACACACCTCCTCACCACCCATCATCACATGACGGCACCACACACACACACACACACACACACACACACACACACACACACACACACACACACTCCTATCACCGTCATCACTCACTCACTCACACACACACATTTATACACACATTAGGGTGTTAATTGTTGTGATAACACCTTCCAATAACAAGGCTCTAATTATCAACATGTTTGGCTGTCGGAGTGTGTATCTGGCACTTGTGTATGGATCATGGGGTGAGCGTGTTTGCATGTGTGCCAGTGTGAGGTGTGGCACCAGGGGAAGAAGGTTTGATGATTTTGAAATATGCTGCGTCTGTGCATGTGTGTGTCTGTGTGAGGGGGTCTCCGCTCCCATGTACGGAGCGATGATGTCTCCGTCTCAGTCCACATTTGCATATGACAAGGCCTCTTTTGTTGTTTAGTTAATTGCAAATGCTTTATTTGAGAAATGACACCAATGCAGCACATGCATCAAGAGCACATTAGAGCAAATTACCAGCTCTTTCTCCCCTGAGGCATCCTCTCTGGCCTCAAGTGCAGGATTTAAAGAAAGGTGCCAACGTTTAAGGTGCTAAAGGTCCTGGAAGATAAATGCGGTGGGCTTTAAGAACATCACCTAGTAAGTACGAATATTTGAGATGGGGCTTGTCATCTTAAGGATACGTATGGATTTCTTTGCAGTCTTAGAAGCATTTTTGAGCATTGTTGCTCAATCTATCAATGCAGCAAAAGTTGCAATGCAGAGAGCTTCTAGTTCACATCCATTAAAATGTGTCTCTGTTAATGTATAAAAAGAATTGATATGTTCCTAAAACCCATTCTTGAACAACTATAAACAGGTGTGCAGCGTTTTTGGTGCCAGACTTCCCTCACTTTTTTATCAGGTACCTGCAGGATCATAGACCTACTGCAGACTAGCACCTCTCTTTATTCTAACCCGAGGCTATCTTTGCCTCAGCCTGTATTCGGGCAGACATTAACCCTGTGTGCAGAAACGCAGCTCTCCATGACCACTGTGTCGATGCAACATGGTGCCGATGGACTGTACTCTCGCAGAAGAAGCAAACAAAAAAGAAACAGAAGAAGAAAATGCAGCTCTGTTAGAACAGTAACAAACCAGTCCAGTTTATTCCAGCTCACATTCATGCTCAGCATCTTCAATGAGTTCTTCTCAGAGAGACGGGGAATATGCGAAAACAGCTTGAAATGACCCTTCTTCCTGTTGTATGCAAATATACTGTATATGCTGTAGAGCTAAAAGTATAACTAAAAGAAGACAGTAAATAATTTCACAAAAGTCAAACCCGCTTTACAGGACTGGCCTAAAGAGGCTGACTCTGCCTGGCTACCTGACAGAGTGCCTGGCTAACTGGAGGCCAATTTGTTGGCTGTTTAGCTAGTAGGTATACTGAGTAGGCAGCTGCTTGGTTTCCTGGCTGGCTGACTGTTTCACTGGCTGCTGGGTTACTGAGTGGGCAGCTGGCTACTTGCCTGCCTGACTGGCTGGCTGTGTGCCTGCTTGGAAAGCTGGCAGTCTTACCCGTGTCCCAAGCCAAGCCCCTGCGCCCCACCAGATCTTAATTGGGTTAAGTTTGCCCGCCACAGATAACATTTCTTCTTTCTTCTGAGAGTATGGAAACAAACAAAAAAAATGGTCTGGCACTAATGACGCTCCTTAACGGGGCTCTTTTCTGTTTAGGTAGAGGGAAATTAGGAAAAAGGGGGGTGGGTTCCCTGCAGAGGCTGATCAACGAGGGAAACACGGCATTGTTAGAAACGAAGCACTCAATGAGAGCGGAGAGTACGAAGAAAGAAAAGAAAATGGAAGAAAGTCAATTTGGTTTGCATTTTAGTGCTGCCACTGTTTCTTTTTAACACTCTCCCATGACTGAAGGCACAGGAGACGGAGACATGTCATTGTGTGTATGCATGCAGATTACACACACACACACAGTTACTTTTTGTTCAAAACAAAACCAAAGAAATGCTTCCACTTTCGCCTGAACCGGGAAATTCAGCAGACAATACCAGTTTACAGGTCTGCACAGTTCACAATAATATTCTTCATTCTTCTACTAGAACATAATGCAATATAACTTGAAAAGCACAAGAATATTCTGTAAAAATACATCATTTCATTAATTCCAATATATATGAAATTAGATATATGGGAAATATAAAGGGGTGTATTCATATAAGACACCCTTGGGTTGTATTTATATAATAAAACACAACTTGTTAGAAAACTGTGTAAACAACTGCAGATTCGGGCCCCACTGTGACGTCTCCACAGCTGCAGTATTCTCCTGAACCATAGATTTTGTCACTCTAAAAACTTCAGCATCGGCCATTGTTCAGAGGAGAAGGATTGAAATCCTGTGTTTTTTCCACGAAGTCCCGTCTTTTTCAAACTGTTGCCTCTGTGTGATCTTTGAGCCTCTGAGCTTCTTTACTGATATGTCATTGAAATGGTGGTAAAAACTAGAGATGGCACGATACCACTTTTTTATGTCCGATACCGATATCATAAATTTGGATATCTGCCGATACTGATATGACTCCGATAGTGTTTTTTAATCAATAAAACAGTTTTTCAATATCTTGCTGCATTTTGTATAAGTTCATACTCAAGTTTAAAAAACAACGACAACACTAACGCTATTCTGTTATACCTGCATGCAAAAAAAATAGTTCAGTTTCACAATACTGATCAAGCTAATAAACTTAAACCTGCACCATCCTCCCTATTCTGGTATTTTAAAGAGTAAGCAACCTAACCAATAGGGCTCCAACTCCCAGCAACGAAAATAAATAAATAAATAAATAAAAAATAGGGAACCATCCCTCACCCTCATGATGCTTAATCGACGTAATCAACCTTAATTTGATGCAGTGTGGAAAAAAATGCACAGAAATCAATTATTTTTCAAGAAATATTAAATAGATTCAACATCTTTCTTCAACAGAACTGCACAGATGGAAAAAGTACTATAGCTTACTAGGGTATATTACACTTAATAGTTACTATATACAGTAATGGACTTTATACATTTTACATCATATTAAAACTTTGGGTGTAAGAGTCAGATAATTATTTATTAAAAGCTCGACAGAATAAGAAAGAAAAGTATGTTTTTGTGCCCCCTTTTCCCTGTTCATGCCCTATCGGCCCCCCTGGCTAAACTTTGCTAGATCCGCCCCTGCACAGTTACCAGCGTCAGCTACGTAGAAAAAGATCCTCGAGTAGAAAGTAATATTAAATACATTCTAACAACAGCTGATCAAGCTTAAACGTGCTGCTGTTGTTCAGCCGCTGGTTTCCTCTTTCTGGTGCAAAGTGGGCCAAAAACAAACCAGAGACACGGACTCGCGACAGAAAAGCCGATCAGCTGATCATTAAGCAGTTTCATGATTGAAGTCGCAGCAAGAAGACGCAGTCGCTTGTTAAGCTTAACGCAGGAATGCTTTACAAACATTCAGAGATGAACTTACACACTTGCTTTACTTCTCTCGGGGATAACTTCCTCGGAGATGAAATGCCCGGTTGGTAGCGAAGCTCCAAATGTTCAACCAGACCGCAGACAGGCCACAACCGCTCTATCACGTGACGCACACTGCTCCGACATGCTAAGATTATGAGGCGAGTTACCAGTGTTGTTCGTGATATTTAATGGATCGGATTACATTTCTTTATTTCCCTCCGATATCCGATCCAGTAATTTAGGCCAGTATCGGACCGATACGATACTTAATATCGGATCGGTCCATCTCTAGTAGACACGATCATCTACTCATGTCTCGTGAGCACTCCTGTATAATTAAAGTTATCCATCCATCCATCCATCCATTCGCTTCCACTTATCCTTTTCAGGGTCGCGGGGGGCGCTGGAGCCTATCCCAGCTGTCATAGGGCGAGAGGCGGGGTACACCCTGGACAGGTCGCCAGTCTGTAGCAGGGCCAACACACAGGGACAGACAACCATTCACACTCACATTCACACCTAGTGACAATTTGGATTAATCAATTAACCTATCCCCACAAGCTGCATGTCTTTGGACGGTGGGAGGAAGCCGGAGTACCCGGAGGGAACCCACGCAAACACGGGGAGAACATGCAAACTCCACACAGAAAGACCCCGGCCTGATGGTGGAATTGAACTCAGGACCTTCTTGCTGTGCGGCAACAGTGCTAACCACCGTGCCACCGTGCTAATTAAAGTTATTATACTATATAATTAAAGACGACACAGTTACAGCCTTTAATGTGCACTCTGTCAAATGACCAGCACGGGGCGACCTCTGGTTGATAGAAGAAGGTATGAAGAAAAAACAGCCCCGTTAATCATTTTATTTATGATCAGAATACTCCCCCCCCCCCCCCCCCCCCCCCCAATCAATTTATGGTTCGTTACTTTCCATTTGAAGTCGTTTAATACAGCATTATGCTCGTTTTATACACTGTAGGATAATAAATAATGAAGCACTATTTCCTGAGTTGAATCCTTTGTGATTCTCAGTTAGCTCCACCCCATGTCCATTACACTCATTGTCCAGAAAGTAGGCAATGTTAAAAATGCTCAGCTGTTAAATAGACACTAGTGTGTGACGTCGCAGCAGCTACCTGCATCTTTTGCACACAGTTTATGTTTTCAACTCAAACCTTCACTCTTCCAGGTGGAGAACCACATCGGAGTCGTGATATTTTAAAGAAGACAAAAATACAAAAAATATTAAAAATACTGAGATTTTAGAAAATGTGCTCACTCTTCTGTTAGTCTGCTGATTATTACTCCATAACTGACATTAAGTTAGGTACAGTGGCATAAAGTGTAAGGCAGCAGAGAGGCAGCTCTGATGAGTGATGAATGTAAGAAATCTTATAGAGGAGGCAGGAGGCCTGAAGGACGGGTGAGGGAGAACACACAGGTGTGTTTTTGTGTGTAAATACATACACATATGTCCTGTTGCTCATCTATAATATAGTCTGTAATCTATAAGCCTGTGGCCCACTGACTCCTCTCTCTGTCTCTGCTCTGGTGTGAAGTGCACGTCTTTGCTGCTCGTCACTTCCTGTGCTGAGAGGTGTGGGCTGGCAAATGTCATCACATTTGAATGGCACGGAGCTGCAGTCGACCTGCTGAACTTCACTGCCTGCTCATACATGAAAATGTTAACCACACTGTAATAAGACAGCAAAGAAGCGTCTGTCTATTGATCTATTTTCTTAACTCTATCGATTTCATCGTGTTTTCTGCGGTGTTACAGAAATTTGAATAGTGCATTAAACAGAAACAGACTTTGGGACTTGCTATTCTTTTTTTCAGCTCAGTGTTTCTGTCTGAAACAAGTCTCCTCGACCACTTTCAGTGACACCACGTAGAGTTAAGAGCGAGAACAACCTGAAACTGTGTGTTTACAGCTAATTCATATACGGCCTCATTGTTTGATGCTTTGGTCATGTTTAATGTGAGCGTCAACCAACACGAAGGTGTATAAATGACAGAAGAATAATGAAAAAGATAAAAATTTAAGGCAGAAAGTTCTCCATCACCATCACTGCTGCGTTTTCTCTTCTTGTTGAGCTCCATATAAACTCTGATACCGCCTCAAAGACCTTGGCACAGGAGACTGGGTGTAAATTAACAGGCTAAACAAATATTAAAAGTAATGTTGATCTTTCTTCTGTTTCCACACTGAATATTTAATGAGAAGCAACCGCAGGCTAAAGGTTCTCCCTTGTTTTCACCTTCCAATTGGATAATGAATGCAGCCTACACACACACACACGCACACACACACACGCACGCGCGCACGCACGCGCGCACGCGCACACACACACACACACACACACACCCCACATGCTATCGCCCCCTGTCAGCTCACACAATCACAAACACACATTTCAGTATTCGTGTGTGCAGCACATGCAGCCACATATCAATTATACTGAAATAATGCAGAAGACTGCATTCTGTCCGTGCCACTACTGAGCCTATCTGCATAAAAATCACTTTAGACGGCAGAGTGCACACACACACTGTGCACGCGTGAATGCACGTGCACTTTTTACCTTTGGCATTGTGCACCCAGCGCACATTAAGTTGAGACAAAAGAACACGGCTCAGTATTAGTATTTAAATCAGTTATGTGTCTAATTATTCCCTATAAAAATAGACGCTATCTAGGGCAAAAGCAACGAGATGGAACACTGTTGTCTGCAGAGGGGAGACCTAGTAGAGCTGGCGAGAGTTCAACGCGGCAGAAGACAGGCAGCGAGTGAGACGGGGGGGCTGAGAATGATAAAGGGAGAGAGGGAGAGAGTGTGCTTTAGGCCACATAAATACAACATGAACTCTATCCACTAGTGGCAGGCAAGCAAGCAGCACAACGATCCCGTGTTCGGGAGCAGGAGTGTGGAGGATGGGGCGCTCCTCACCTCGGCAGTCTCGGGCTTTGACTCCTGTGAGACGCAGAGTGGTGCTCGGGACACCGAGTGTGTGAGAGCTCAACACAAAGGGAGGGTTCACGCTGATGTGGAGACGGCGCCGTCAGCCTTTAGCAACGCCTGCACTTAACTAATTGTCATTTTTGCTACGGATGTATGAAATGTGAAAAAACGAGTGGATTAGAGAGAATTTTGGGTTTCACCAACTCTGTGGCATCGACAAACTCATTGAACTATTAGTTTGGGATAATTTTGGGAAGAGGATTCAGCTGAATCTGACAGCCTGATAAGCACTTGGTTTAAAAATTGTAATCAGCCATGCTACCCTCCAGCTGCAACCTAAAGCCAACTTTCAGCAATCCCTTATTTCCCAGGGGCTGCTACAGTGGATTCATCCACGTGCTGGACGTGACATTGATGTCGGATGGCCTTCCTGACACCACTTATCCAGACTTGGGATTGGTACTTGAAGTGCTTCTGATGCCCTGAGGTTGGGTTCATGTCTCCACCCAGTCTAAAACTGGGAATTGGGCTTAGCACACCACTGGGTGATTGATGGTGGCTACATCCATCTTTTATGTACAGTCTATGAGACAAATGCAGAAGGCAAACCTGAGTCTCTGAGAACATGTGAGGTCCATGGAGCTGTAAAGGCTGTTGACTGGTTTTGATTTGAACCTGTGAGCCTACAAGGTCGAGGAAAACACAGTTATCGTCTCTTTTGTTGCACCATTACAGACATTTCTCTATTTAATTAACCCCGTCATGCCCTTTGTATCATATTTGCTACATGAGTTCCTGAGACCTCTGTCTCTTATCAACATGATCAATACTTGCCATAATTTGGACAAAACTCTTTTTTTGTCTAAACATTGTTGTTAACAAAAAGTTGCCAAAAACGCCCAATCTATCAAATGTGATACAAAAAATATATAATAATATATAAAAAAGATATCATACATAAGATGATACAGCAAAAACATTTTGTGGATTTTGCTATGAGGGTTAATAAATAAAAATGGCTACTACTCTATGGGCTGGGTGTCACAGGGATGACTTTTAACACTACCAATAACACATCCATTATTCGTTACATACATGAGTGTTGAAGTAATCCAGAGTAAGCGTCTTCATTCTGAACACAGTCATTGTAACAGGATACAGGCCAAAGGCTAGTTGCACATTTACATATATTTTCATTTTGTATTTTTGGAGTCAGAACAAATGTAATCTGATTGTTTTTCACGGCTGAATGATGACATGAAGCAGAACGCTGACTTTGAAATATGTCGTCCGGTTCCTCATTATGTGATGAACACAAAGCAATGGAAGGAACCTCCTGCCCCACACTGACATATTTAGCCTGCTTCATGACCTAAGAGTAAAGTCAGATGGTATACTCGCTGTGGCTCACTGGCACCCCGACGTCCCCGTCAGGAAGCCTGGAATCACCCTCTCCTCCCCCGTTTAGGGTTTGGCTGCGTGAGATGATTCATGTTTGTATATCGAGGAGGTTCTCTGTGGTCTGACTGGCATTTGCTTTACATTTGGTGAAATCTGGGCCCTTTCTCAATCATATTAACATAATTTGACTGCACTTTGTGTAAAACTACACCGATTCCTTCCTGGACTTGTTCCTCACACCTTTCGGACTGACTGAGCGGTGGGTTTGTTTGTTTCTCTGTGCTTGGATGTTGTTGTTTTTGAATTTTTTCCTGTGTCTTGTGTGATTTTATGTCTTTCTGAACTTTAAATCTTATAAATAAACACTAAAAAAAGAGGAATATGCAGTGTACCTGAACTTTGCAGCAATATCACAGGGCAATTGCTTTAACCCTTCATGCATGAATTATGACAACATCAATCAGGATTTTTTTACACTTAGGTGGACAACATACGTTCTGACTTATGAATTTGACAGACGAGTCAATAATATACACTGTGTGTTGTGTTCGTGTGGAAGTATATCATCAACACTGACACAAATACAAGACAACGGCCTTTGAATGTGTCCACTGTAGCGACCACCACGCATGAAAGGGTTAAGTTTGTAAACTTCGACTGTCCAGCCTGCGGCGCACGCTGTGACGACAGCTGCCGACGTAGCGTCTTTGTCACACAGACGGACCACTGTGAGAACTGAACTGAGACTCGAGTGCAGAAAGTGGAAGAGGTTCATTACAATAAAACTACAAATCAGAATGACAGCAGTGTAAATCTCATTTTGTCGTGTGAGTGAATAAGTTGAATATCAGACGGGTTAAATGTTTCTACTCTGAGAAATGTAACTGGTGCCGATGACATCCTTGTCGTATTAACAGACGGTGTCCACAGTATTTCTCATCCCGTTAATGTTTCCATTTTTTCACGCAGGCCACTCAGATGCTCAGGTTGATATCAATAAGGAAATCTTTTCGACTGCACTGCTTAGAAGCTCTAAAGCAGCACATGACAACAAGCATGTACAGTTATCCTTTTCCCTCACACAGACACCGCACCGGTTTGTTGGACGAGTGCATCAAAAGTGGGTTTTTCTCGTTGTTTCACAGACACAATGTAACCACGGTAACCTATACAGAATGCATTTATGAAAAAATGCACATAATTCTGGCACCTACATTTCTGCGTCATAATCTCAGCGCTCTCACATTCCACATGGCTGTGAAAGCGACTGCTGTTGAGGTATGAAATCTTTCAGCCAAATCCACATTTTGTGGCTGTAATTCTACATCTGCCCCCAGTTTATTCCATTGATGTGCTGTCTGTATCAATTCCCACCGCACGTCTGTTGGCCGACTTATTCAGTGGCTGCTACTTGATGTTCTCTTGTTGTGTATATAAAAAAGCCAAATCCGTGTGGAGATGACAGAGGGTGTAATCGCTGGCTATGTGAATCAACAATACGACTCTTAGAAGCTATTCAGAGTGGGGCCTGTCCTTGACCCTTAAGGAGCTTGTAATGTGGGCTTTTTTCCCACTCTTTGTATTTACCGGCAGAAACGAAGAGGGGGGACAGGGGTGGAAGGAGGACCGACCGCTGAGCGAGGGCTTTTGCCCCTCCGTGCCAGCAGCCGTCACCCTGGGGGAGCTTTACGTGCACATACACACACACGGGTCTCCTGGCGTGCACTCGTTTCATTTGGAGGGAAGGGTGAAGGTTGGAGGGTGAGGAAGAGGGAGACGAGGGAGGGTATGGAGTGCACAGAGATGAGAACTCCCCCCGCCCCAAACCCTTGCAAACCCCAGCGGGGGGTCAATCTTAAAGGCTGCCCTGTCTCTCCATGGGAGGACGGGGTGGACTGGGGGGCAGGGAGGCTCAATCTGCGGTCCTGCTGGTCAACACAGGGAGCTCCACGTTACCCAGCTATCCATGACAACCAGAGCGAGAGACGGGAGAGGGGAAGTCAGAGAGAGAGGGAGAACATGGAAAAGCTCAGCTGCGGTCAGAGAGCGCTCGGTTGGAGCACAGAGCCAAGAACAAAGCACCCAGTGATTTTCATTTTTCCCTCTTTGTCTGCCGTACATTGTCCACAGACATGTCCCTCTTTTCTTCACTGGAAATAAAAGGAGCTCCAAAGAAGACACACAAACACAGACCGACGCACACACACATTCACATCATTGCACACACTCGTGTGGCTAATTGAATTATGTCTTTACAGTAAGTCGAATGACTTATTTTCACCGCGCGAACGCAGAAAAAGGCCATGTGCGTATCCTAAACACAACCACGTTTGTTTCTTGTAGGAAGCAGCTCAGCAGAATTTGAACCTGCCATGGAGATCCACGCCTTTGTGAACACAGCAGACATTTCATTTCACAAAGTCTCCATTGGAAGTGTGGAAATGTGCTGCTGTAAAGACATCAGCACAGAGATGAATGTGAAAACATTTTATGGTTGAATGAATGAATCTGCCTGGTACGCTCACGTTTCTCTGTCATAGACGTAGACCTTCCAAACACGCGGTGGCACGTTTAACGATCACAGAAGAAGCAAATGTTCAAAATGAACTTAGCTGCAGAATCATGACGTCACAGAAAAGGCACATCGAGAGTGAAAAACAATCAATGTCACGAGACATTACTTTACTCGTCCAGCTTCGTGTAGGTGAAGTCAAAAACATCAGCACTGTCCTCAGCTGGCTAACATTTTATAATCAACATGTCAGAAGAACACTGCTGCAAAGTGATGTCGTCACGGCCTTGTTTCCTGTCACCTTGGTGACGTCACGCAGCCACCGGTACTGATTACCCCTCACGCTATTAGCCTCGGTTACTCGGTGCTTCAATCCAGCTCCGTCTCCTCCCTCTCGACTCTCAGAGCCCCCGGTGTAGTTGTGCCGCTCGGCCACAGCTGGGCGCTGTTGCCTAACTCTCTCCACGCCTCCTCTCTCTCTCCCCGTCAGCACAGCCTGCCTCTCTCCTGCCTCTCTGCCTCAGCCAACCCGGGCTGTGCCGAGCTGCTCCCTGCGGGATCAGAGCGCTCCCCCGCCGGGACCCTTCTCTCACATCCCCCTGCTGGGACGCGGCTACATTTCCAGCCAAGCACTGCCTGCCTTGGCTTTATTATGTGTGTCTGCGCCGCAGCCCCGCCAGCAGAGGCAGGCAGAGGAGGAGGAGGGAGACTGGTAGCCAGAGTCAGGACAAAGAAAAAGCAGGGAGACAGAGGCTAGCGAAGGGTTAGACTCATAGAAATACTGGGCTGCTGTTAACACCGCCGTTAGGACACTGGGAAATATTAACAGAAAGAAAGCGTGGGTTGTAAAAGCAGCATTCCCCGCGGGGTGGAGATGCAGGGGAAGAGCGCAATGTCCATGCCACCAGACCACCACTGCCTAGTGTAGACTATCAGGACGGAACGCAGAAGGCTGCTCGGTTCCTGGAGGGAAACGCAGAGCGAAATAGTTTCGATAAAGTCAAACAAAGCCCGTCGAAGACGAAGCGAGCGCTGGGGAAGAAGCCACGGTCCATTTCCAAAGCAATTTCCCAAACATTCTCACCACCTCCGGGGTTCCGCGCACCCGAAGGTTCCCGCTGTTACTTTTTCTCCCCTCTAAACAGCTCGGGACCTGCTCAGGTGTTTGCCTCGCGCGTGGGCGGCAGCTCGCGCCCTGGTCCGTCAGTGCGCTCGGGCTTCACCGGAGAAGGCGAAGCGAGAAGACGTTTAAAAGCCGCTGTCGGCGTCGCGGCAACGACGGGAAGTTCTCCCCCGTTTATTCTACAGGTTGCGCGAGCCCCGGCCACAGCGGAGGAAGAGCCTCGAAGCCCCCCCCACTCAGCCCCGGCGTGTTTGGACCAAGGGCCGCTTCGCTCTCAGAGACTGAAGCTGCCGCATTGCAACAGGCGGAGGAGCAGCGGCGGAGTGCGGGAGGACGGACAGCCGGACCGTGTCCGCCTGTAACGGAACACAAACCAACTCAAGAACGAAGAACGCAGCCCCGGAGCAGAGATGTCGAGACGCAAACAGGCCAAACCTCGCTCCGTGAAAGGTAAGAAAGTGTGTACGGGCTACTTCATGTCCACGGGCACTGTGGAGGAGAGGAGACCGTGACCGAGATGCCTTCTGTTGGATCGTTTAGTCCGCGTGTAGTTTTGCGACACAGGCTCGGTTTGGATTTTGGGTTTTTAATTGCATGCAGCTGCTGGCTACGGCAGCGTTCAAGTGAATTTAACCGGAACCTTCCCATCAGCTGAATGTGCTCCGTTGGTTCTGACACAGTGTCCGGTCCACGCGATCGCTGGTCTGTTTCTGACAGTGGGATGTTGTGATTGGCTTGATTAATAATATGTAATTTAAAAAATCAGCTTGTCCTGAGATGCTGCTTTGTATTGATATATGTGACTGTTTGACCCAAATCAAATCACTCGGCCCCCACTCTGCGTGTCCTCGGGGTCACTCGTGTTTATTTTCATTACTATAAAATTGGCTCAAGCAATTTTTTCTTGCACATTTTCTCTTCAAATGTTTCAAACTCCAACACCGTAAGAGAGAGAAAGTCCACGGTGGTGTGTGTGCGTTTGCACTGTTTTATATAATAGCAGGCTTTACTGAGATGTTGAACAGATACTCAGGCAACATGTGAAGCTGGAATTCAGGGTTTGATTTTCTAAAAGTTTGCCAAAGTCTTTATTCTGTAAGATGGATTGAAAGAAAAAAATCTTGCTTCATTTTGCAAGAGGAGGCCTCAGTTTCCCCCATTATCATAAAAATGGTATTCATTGCTGTGCATGGGTGAGTGGGCATCGTGCATGGGGGCATGTGGTGTCCTTGGCCTCCGTGTTTCCTTTATGGGACCCAGATGGGCAACGGGATGAGCTGACCATGTGGTCGCCACCCCCTCCCCCATCTCCACCACCATGCAGGCCTTTCCTTTCTGGGACTGTCTAGGAAGCGAGTGGGTTTCTGACAGTGATTCGAACCGGGCGGTTAGTTTGATTAACAGCACGACTTTCACGGACAGATTCCAGCCTCTCCTACAGGTTCCCAGGATAAGCCGGTTTCATCGGAGGCAGCGTGAGATTAATTTGTCGATAGCAGGAGGGCCACACAGGATGTCCTGACAGAACGCGTGCTCGCTCGAGGGTTGTTTCTGATAATGTGGGTGATATGTACAGGGAAGAAAAATAAGCCTGCTGCTTGTCATTCCATCCAGGGGAGCAGGGTTTATGTTTGGAAGACGAGGTGATCGTCACTGTCCTCCAGATATCTACTCTGAAGCCTGTTTCGATTTTTAGTTGATGCTTGCGGCCCATCTCTGTCGCTATAATACAAATGGAACTGTTGAGGAATAGCTACGCCTATCCAATAAAAATAATTGGATTTTGAATTTTATAAAGGAAGCTTTCCAAAAGTGAGGCTGGGTTTGACGTGTGCTTGTCTAGTATGCTGCAGAAAACACTGCATGTGTGGTTTCGGGTCTGCACCTCTGATTCCCAACTTGTCCACACATTGGATGATAACACCATTAAAACAGTTTGGAGAGATCATTCTGGCGTGGCAGGTTTTTATAATAAATTTCCCGTCACTTGTTGATATTTCTTGTCTTTTTACAGAAAATTGCACTGCATTAATCACTCTGTGAAACGTGGGTTGAATACGGCTGTAGTGTTGTTGATACTCGGCACAGTTGGCCAGCGACTACTGCTCCATCGTTGCATTGTGTGTGTTTGTGTTTGTATGCATCATGCACACGAAGGCTGTGTGTGTGTCGCTAAGGCAGCCTGGATAACCAGAGCTTAGCTTTAGTCAGGCAGCCAAGCGAAGCCGAGCAGAGCTGAGGCTGACGACCACCACAAAGGTAACACGGCCCTTGTACTGTAGCTCGCATAAGCACCGTGTGTTTTGCGTACTCAGTCATCTGTGTGTACATGCATGTTGCTATCTCCCCTCCACACCTTGCCCCACTGACAGCTTGGCAAGACCGGGCATTGGGGGAAAATGGAGAAAAGAGGAGGCGAAGGGTAAAAGGTAGGAAAGGTGTTTGGGGCCAGTGCAGTGGCACATAGCAGGTGAGCGGGCAAGAGGGAGGGAGTGATGGAGGCCAGGATGAGGTGAGCATCACCGGGGGATTATCTGTGTTTTCATGTTCTTCTGTCTTTCACCTGCTCACCCAACTCTGACTGGCTGGCTGGCTCTGACTGGGGTTACTGGCCAGCCAGGCATACCGAAACAGCAACAAGGAAGGACCAAATCCACCTTCTCCATCTCCTGCCAGCCACCTTGTGTTTTTATTTGCCATTAAAATAATAAAGAAAACTTGGATCCGATTGCCATAAATAGGATTTGCTCACAGCTTTGCTTTTCATTGTACTTTGTAATGATAGGACATGTTTGTCACACGCACCCATATAATCAAACAGTAATATGGAAGACAACCAGTAAAACCAGTCCTCGTGTTCCTCTCTGATGTAACACAGCCACTGTGTTCTTGCTTGACCAGCGCAGCCTTTAAAGCGATTAGGCCTCGTTAGAAGTGAGGGGACTCGACTAATTGGAGTTTGTTAATTGAACGCGGACTAATGGTGTGACGACGGGCCGTGAAGCTCGCGGGGTGAGAGAAAAAGGAGGAAGAAATGAAAGAGAGCAGCTTTGCTCTTATCAAAATGTTATTTCAGTGGATTAATCCGTTTTTAATGTGTGTCTTTAGCGAGGCTGCAGAAATCTCCTCCTCTTCTTCTTCTCTGTCTGCTCCAGCAGCCTCGCTGTCCTATCTCTCCTCTTCCTCTCGCTCAGCTCTTAGCCCCTGGAGTCTCTCATGCATTATGTAGTGATGATTATTACTTAATTACACATTAATAAATCCGCTTCATTTGCAGGACATTAAACGGGAGTTGAGCGCATGTGACAGGGAGATGGAGGAGAGCGGGAAGATTGGAAGGGGTGGGGCAGGGGAGAGAAGCTCTTACTTTTGGTCTGTACAGAGCGTTGTTGCGGTTGGTCGAGCCAAAGCAGCGCTTTGACCGAGAGGGCGAGTAGTGAGGTCGGGCTCGGCGTTGGTGTGCGCCGAGCTAAGCTCTTCTAGGCTAATGACATCTTTTCCGCCCCATCTCCTCCTTCTCGTTTTTGTCTGCCTTTCACCAGTGTGTAAACAGATCTTCCATCTAATAATTACTGCCTGTGTTCAGCTGACTGACATCATATTGACACTGTAGCTGGAAGTTATTGCTGGATCCTCCTCTTCTTTGGGCTGCCCCTTTCAGGGGTCGCCACAGTGGCTCATCTGCCTCCCCAGCAGCTCTGCATGTCCTCCACTGCAGCTCTGCATGTCCACCACTGCAGCTCTGCATGTCCACCACTGCAGCTCTGCATGTCCACCACTGCAGCTCTGCATGTCCTCCACTGCAGCTCTGCATGTCCTCCACTGCAGCTCTGCATTCGAGATCCTTTGTCCGGTACATCCACTGTCCCTCAGCCCCGCCTTCCCAGCATCTTTGATTCTACCACCTCCAGCT
>NC_138945.1:68977500-68992500 GCF_965226115.1 Aulonocara stuartgranti
CTCTCCTCTTCTGTCCTCTCTTTTCCTCTCCCCTCCTCCTCTCCTCTCCTCTTCTGTCCTCTCTTTTCCTCTCCCCTCCTCTCCTCTCCTCTCCTCTCCTCTTCTGTCCTCTCCTCTCCTCTCCTCTCCTCTCCTCTTCTGTCCTCTCTTTTCCTCTCCTCTCCTCTCCTCTCCTCTCCTCTCCTCTTCTGTCCTCTCCTCTCCTCTCCTCTTCTGTCCTCTCTTTTCCCCTCCTCTCCTCTCCCCTCCTCTCCCCTCCTCTCCCCTCCCCTCCTCTCCACATTTGTGGACAATTTTCTCTGAATGTCTGTAAATATATTTCTTGCTTCTCGGCTTTCTAAGCCACTCAATTGAATCCAGCAGAGAACAATAACAGTTTCAGCTGAAATGCACATGGCCTGCAGCCTTGTCCTTTAATTCAATTCAGTTAAGGTTATGTTCCTTTATATACCGTAAGACCCAGCAGTGTTCTGGAGACTGCCAACTAATAATTTGTGCTATCTGACTGTATAGAAACTTTATACATTTAGCTGGATATCATCTGCATAACAATATAAAACGGATGCTATGTTTTCTAATAATATTGCCTAAAGAAGGCAGATGTAAAGTACTGGGCCCAGAACAGAAGCCTGTGACTGAACTGTGTGAATAAGACTCATTTATATGGAGAAATTGGAGTCAAATCACCAGAATGCATTTCCTTTAATATCAGTGGTTTAAAATAATGTGATTAACAGAGCGTTGAATGGAGCACTGAGGTCTAACAGTCTGCCCTCAGAGGCCATCGGAGATCGTTTGTAACCTTCACTGTTTCTGTGCTGTGATACATAAATCCTGACTAAAACTCCTCAAATTGTTCCTCTGGAAAACATAACGTAGCTGTCTGATAACTGTCTGTTCAAGAAATAAGGAAACTGATTGGTCCATAGTTAGCTGAGACAACTGGAGAGTAAGAAAGCAAAGGCTTTTTAACTAGTGGTTTAATTGCAACTACCTCGAAAGCTGGTGGTAGATATCCTGTTAATATAGATAAATGAGTTCTTTGAAAGGCTGAGTAGGAATGGGGTCTAACAGACATGCTGATGACTTAGAGCAAGAAGTTAGTTTGGAAAAGGGAGACGAGTCTAAATATTAGCAGTCCTGACACAATGATGCTGTTTATAGCTGTTTTCCTCGGGGACCAGGAAACTTTGGACAAGCTCGTTGTTTTTCCACCACTGGGACCTGGAAAAACTCTCCCCTTCAGCAGGTAGTACTTTCTGAAGGTTCAGAAACTTTGGAGGTGCAGCTTGAAGCTCTCACTCGCTCTGTCTCAGTCACGTCTGGATCTATCTTCACAGTAACGGGTAAAATCAGAGGATCTGCTTTCCAGTCGGTAAAACACACACACGCAGCTTTCCAGTGTTGGAAAATGATCAGGACGTTCATGTTTGGTAATAAATCCTGACTGCTGAGCCAAATCTTTTAAAGGTAAGAGAAATGTCAGCCTGCTGCAGGCCCACACCTGCACAAATGAAAAGCCCAAAATTATGTTGCGTAATACAGACGAACTGCACAAAGAGTCCTTGCAGTAGCGGGGACGGATAGTTCTGCTGAACGTCCCGAGGAACGATCGCTGGATTTCAAAGTCTAACTCAGTTTGAATTTTAGCTGCAAAAACATGAAACACCCCGAAATCTGAAAAAGGTTCTTTAAAAATGAGGTTTCAAAAATGGAAAGTACATTTTCTAAGATGCTTGATTACACGTCTGCTCAAACAAACAAGCAGCCACGCTCGGAGCGCACACGCGCTGTGTCTGTATATTTTTCTTGTTACTCCCAGAAGGAGCGTGACTAGCGAGTTAATCTGTCCGCCAGCGATGCGGTATGACACAAAGCTGTTTATTTCCCTTCTCCTCTCTCTCTCTGTAAAGCCTAATCAAGTTTGTATCAAGCTAAATAATGCCTTAGCGTGAAATTGGTGTCTTCAGTCAAAAAGCACTCTCGAGCCTGTAGTACAAGAGAAGGCAATTATGTACCCTCCACCCTGCAGCCCCGCCTCCTCTTAGTGTTCATGTAGAGTGTGTGTGTGTGTGTGTGCGTGCACGTGTGTGTGTGTGCGTGCACGTGTGTGTGAATATGCACCAACTGTACCTCATCATGTCTCATCTCCTTCTGGCATCATTCAGCTTTGTTGGTGAATCAGTCTTGTCTCGGTGAACTCTGAACCTTCATATGGTGGGTGCGTGGGTGTGTGCGTGGGTGCGTGGGTGTGTGTGTGTGTGTGCGTGGGTGTGTGTGTGTGTGGACCAGTCTGTAATGGTGAGTGGAAGCTGCTGGGGAAACTTCTAGTTCAGTTATTTCTGGAGCCTTCCCTGGAGTCATGGTACTCTGGAGAAATGCTCTCCCTCTCCTCCTTCTCTTTCTGTCCTACTCCTTATGCTTCCTTTCGCTGCCTTCCTTCACCTCTCGTCCTTCCTCGCTGCTGCTTTCTTTCTAACCTCTGTCTCACCTTCTGCTCTTCTTCTCCACCGCCTTTATATCCTCCTTCACTTCCTCTTTCTTCCTCTACACGTCTCTTCTGCTATCGATTCGTCTTCCCGCCACACTCTCTCTGACAGACAGAAAAACAAATGTCAGATCAGAGAGGCTCTTTAATCTCAAGCTGTGTTGTTTGGCCCTGAACATCAGCTCTGTACTGTCTGTGTGTGTCTGTGTGTGCGTGTTGCGTTCTCTTCGTAGTGTGTTAATAGGAATCTCTTACAAACCTTGCTGTACAGGTGAGTTTGTGCGAGTCGCAGGACTAAAAGATAAAACCAGAAAGTCTTCTTACAACAGCACGATTGTTTTCTACAGCAGCGAAGCGTGCGCGGCTATGTTGGTTTATTTTGGTAAGGTCTGGGATGTGTGACTCATTTGGGAACCGCTGGTTAGTCTGCTGGTTAGAGGGGCGTTTGCACAGGGACTGATTTACTCTTGCATCGCTGTCTTGCTGATGGCTGGTCGCTCACTGACACGTGTGCGTAAATAACACTGTAATGCTGGTATGTCGCCGATCTGCGTCGCTGCTGTCGGTTCAATTGTTTTCCTCAAAGTTAAAAAAGAAGTTTAACTTGATCCGCCCGCTCTGCATCACCCAACATGAAGTCGTTCAGTGTCACTGACCTTTACTGGTCCACGGTCCCCACATGGCCCTGACTCGCCTCTGCCCGGTGTAGCCAATGAATGAATTCCTCATTTGCACTTGGTCCATATATCCTGTTTACATGAATGCAACCAAACCGGCTCAGACTTGGCTGGCCAAGATGACAAATGGAAGCCAGAAGGTTTCCAGGATCAGAAAACTCCTCCCTCCTGCAGATTATACATATTCATATGCAGAATCTGTTGATAGAGATTACAATCACAATGACCTCGTACATAAAAGAAAGAACAGAGAGGTTGTTCATGACAAAACAACGAAGACGAGGACTTCTGTAAGCAGAGAGGAAAGACGAAACGATTGCTGAAGCAAAGAGAATTTCAAAATCTGTCGAACGAAATCAGATAGAAACAATTCAGATTGAAAGAGAAAAAACAGGAGAGGAGGGCAAAGCAGAAAAAGGAGGAAAGAGAAAGATAGAGAGGGCGATGGAGCTTGTCCGCCAGGCTTTGTGTGGTTGTTGTTCTTTCTCGCTGCCATCCATCTAAGCCCTCTGCTAACTCTGTCCCTTTACACACACGCTCACAAACAAAAGCACACATGCACGCACACACACGCTGTCCCAAGCCTCAGACTAGCCTGGTGATTCTGGCCAATGGCTCAGTGCTTGGGATGTGTGTCTGTGTGTGTTTGTGTTTTAAGGCTGTTTTGTTCAGAATGCAGGCAGGCAGAGAGAGCGGTTTTACTGCTGATAAAAGTATTTGGTTAATCAGCTTCTGTCCCTGTCCCCTGTGTGTGTGTGTGTGTGTGTGTGTGTGTGTGTGTGTGTGTGTGTGTGTGTGTGTGCGTGCGTGCATGTGTGCGTGCATGTGCGTGCACGTGCGTGCGTGCGTGTGTGCGTGTGTGTGCCACAGGCCATTGAAGTTTGGGGGTCTCCCGAGGGGCATGCTGGGGATGTAGATTGGCATCAGCCCTCGGCCAGTAGCGTCACCAAGTTATTCCTGAGGGAAAGGGAGGGCAGCCAATGAGAGAGTCCTTGAGTGCTATAGGGAAAATGAGGGGTGTGTGGGGAGGAGTGGGGGCAAGGAAGTGAGTTGGAAAGGGGAAGTGGGAGAGGGAAGAATGAGTGTCTAGGATGAGAAGCAGAGACGGACAGATAAAGAGAGAGGGAGAGAGTCAGATGACAATTACCCTCTTGACTCCTGTCCAGCGCTAGTTGTCAATCAGCTCGCCCCTGTGGGAAAAGGATCCGCCTATCATTGGCTACAGTGACCCACATCCCGCCTTTCTGGGCTGTCTGGCCGGTGCGCGATTGGCCAGAGTGACCCGCTCGTCAAAGAGATCTGGGAACAGCAGAGCCTTGGGCTGCTCTGGGAATAAATGGCCCTGATACTGTGCATGTGTTGTTTAGGAGGGGAAAAGACAAAGGATTCGCTTTGTGAGACTGGAACTGCTTTCATGGGACAGAAGAGAAGGAGAAACAAAGATAGAAGGGAAGAGAGTTGGTATGTGGTGGGAGAGATAAAGACAGAGAGGGAAACAGGAAATACATTTAAATGGGTGCTGCAGTAAGAGCCAAAGAGAAAGCATGGAGGCTGAGCACGGATCCAAGAATCACTTAAGAAAGGAGCAAATATCAAAGAAAGGTGGAAGGAAAATACTGAAGAGGCAAAGGTAGAGCAGACGAGGGAGGGGGGAGAGGATGCCAATAATGGAAGAGAGAGGGGAGAACGAGTGTGTGTGGATAACTGTGCCAGTGACAACAACTGTGTAAATATTTGTTTATGACAACAGGATCATGATGCAGAGGCAGAGCTGCATGCTGCAGCCCTCCTCGGCTGCATTTCTAAAATTTGATGTGCAGAAATGAAAAACGGAGGATTGGACGACTACCATCCAAACGGTAGTATACGTGACAGTACTGCCGTCCGTCTGTGAGGTTCTGTGGTGCACGGGGAAATACATGCAGCGTATGACAGAACTCACATTCCCAGGCTGCTCCCGGGTGTTCGATCATCCCCTCTGCAGCCTTTATTCGTCACATAAACACATTTTTCAGAATAGCTAACTTGTTGGGAAGCTGGTGTCAGAGTGTCTTTGAAGCAAAGAGGATTAATTACTGAAGCGTCCAACAGCGGCGACTTGCAGGCGCTCTGAGATAAAGCTGGTAACGGAGAGCTCTGAGCATATTTCCTCAGCTTCCACGACCCAACGGGCTCAGCCTGTGCGGACTAATCGCACCGTTGATGGTTCGTTGTCTAATTTCTGCACGTTTTTGACCCGGACACTGGTGTTGTGAGTCCGTGTGTGTTTTGTCATTGTGGACGCCCTGGTACAATTGCATGCTTGACTGGCTAATGAACCGTGACAGCCCATTATAATGCAGACAGGAGTGTTGCTGTACTGTCAGTTACTGTGTATGTGTTATGCATGTGTTTACATCTGATTATTTGTCTGCGCACAGGTGAGTCAGGGGTGCCAAACATAAGGCCCAGTGACCAGAATCAGCCCGGCAAAGACTCCAGTCCAGCCCACTGGACACCTGTGGAAAGGAAAGCATTTGGCTTGGAGCGATTCTCACTTGCATAGACCTCCCACACGGCCACTCGTTCCACAGTAGAAGATAAACAGCTGAATGACAGAAAAGTCCCAGTTTTCCACTGTGGGCTTCTTTATAGTGTCCACAGTGTTTGAATGATTGAATTTTCTGTTTCATAATTATAGGACAGTCTAGGAAATGAGCTTTTCTATAAGTTGACAGATTTCTTTTACTACACCAGCGTTTCTCTTCAGCATTTTCGTGTAGGAAAATTGAGATGTACAGTTTTTCTTATATCACAATATCACCGTGATTAAATGCGTCATTAAGCTTCTTCACACTAACAGAAAAGAGAGTTTCACTGGTTTTGCCCACTTTTGTGGGCCACAGCGTGGGCCACATACAGCCTGGACCCCAGGCCCCACACCAAAGTCACCTGCTCAAGCAGGTGAGATATTCTGTATTTACACTAATTAGTGGAAGGAACTCAGGCCACCAAATCACAATCAAATAGTCTGTGTTTATGCTCATGCAGTAAACCAGGTGTTCTTATTTATAGTACTCGATAGGCGTCCTTTCTTAAGCACACGTGTTAGACTCACATAGACTCTAGCGCTGCCACAAACGATTATTTTGATAGTCGACTAGTCACCGATTATTTTTGCGATTAGTCGACTAATCAGATCATCATCCATTGGACGTAAAACTACAGCTTATTGCACCAGCAGCATCTGCTCTTATATAACTATCATTAGCTTACAGCTTGAAGTGTTTCAGGTCTGTGCTAACTAAAAATAAAGACAAGATGATAGTTTATTAAATTTTAATGAAATTTGCAGATTGTTTCGGTGAAGTTTAATAAACTCCTTGCTATCTAAAATATAACAGGACACCGGAGTAAATTCTGAGCATCTCACACTTCTGATAATCAGCTGTCTGCTTGACGTTTATTCAGCTGTGTAAAAACTTTAATCTCAGAAAAACTGATTTACTCAGGAACAAATAAAATACTAAAAAAAAGCCAAACAATAACATTTTAAGTTATCTAAGTGACTCATATATATTTAACCTGAGTAGCGAAAGACGGCGGTGGGTTTGAAGACGATTTGCCGGGAGTCCGGTGTTCTCACGGCGCTAGTGACCTAGCCCCCGGCTCGCTAACGAGCTAGTGGGTAACAGATGTCTCCGAAAACGTCGGAGCACTTTTGAAAATATGTGGTGTCCTGATAAACTGAGCAGATATTTGAGGTTTACACAGCTACATTCTCACCTGAAAATATGTTAAACGTTTATTTTGTGACCCAGAAAGAATAATAAGAGTAACATTAAAACTAACTAGCTGCCGCCATTGTTGGAAACTGAGCTGGGCCGCGCTATGAATTCTGGGACACAGCTGCTTCTGCTTCTTCGGGGTTTAACGGTAGCTGGCATCCTTGTACATGCAGTGCTGCCATCTTCTGTTTCAGTTCGTTATTACACTCTTAAATCCTGCTACTTATTCCTGCGTCTTTTGTGATCTTACAAAGCTTCAAACGACGCGTCGACTATTAAATCAGTCGTCGACGATTTTGATAGTCGACGTAATCGTGACTAGTCGACTAATCGTGGCAGCCCTAGTAGACTCATAAACGAGGTGCCTCAGGGGTTAGTAACAGTGTGTGTGTGTGTGTGCGCAGATGCTCCAAGGATTCCCAGAAGCTTCCTTCTTACACGGTGTCACCCGTGTGTCGTGCTCCGGGGGTTTCATTTGTGTTTTTGTTTCTGCGGCATGTCGGATTGTTTGATCTTTAGCCATCTGCCGTCTCAGTCTTTTTCTGCTTTCTTGCCAGTATCTGTATATTTTGGGCTGTGATCATGTTACTCGGTGATAGCATCTTAAATCCATACCACAATTAACTGGTACAAAATGACACGAATGCTTGCGACTTTTTCCCACTAATGATGAAAGTTCTGTTAAAGGGAAATTCTGCAAATTCATTTGCCAAAAATACACCTGTCTGTTAACATGTAGCTAACGAGAGACTGTGCCTGTTGGAAGCTGCTAGTGCTAAGCTGTTAAACGACTCGCTGTGCGAGTTTGAGCTAGAGTTTGAAGAGGACTGTGACGTGCTGCAGGAAGAGAAGCGATGCATGTGCAAACACATGACTGATTGTTATATTTTTAACCCCACAGGTCACAAAGTGTCTTTCTAAGTGGGTCTGTTTTTGTAATGGGGCACCCAAGCTACAGGTACACATGCACACGTATGTACTTGTACACACTCAGATACTCCCTCCTCTTGACTGATATAGTATCTGTGAGCTAATCCTTCTCACAGGCACACGTACACCCCCGCCGACCGCCTGGTGTGTACAGGGTTCACAGTAACGGTGTGTTTGTCTCTGAGGGGGACAGAGGGAGGATATGGGAGTCTAAATAAAGCTGCATGTGCTTGGCTAATGAAACACGCTGTATTCCCCACAGTCTCATCAGGAGAAATGGGCCTTTATCTGAGGCAAAGTTACCACGAGGTCTTTTTATAATCTCAAACTCTCCCAACTACCACAGGAAGATGGTTTTCATTATGATGTCAGCTTTTAGTGGTTTAAAAAAATAGTTGTCACAAGATCTGGGCAAGCCCAGTTCAGACAGACCGAGGTCGCGGCCGGTAACCTCGACACGAAAACCTTTGATTCAGACGCACGTAAGTCATAAACGTCTCCCTTTATGTTCAACGAGGATCTTCACTGAAATGTTTCATCAGGGCGCTGTGACGTGACCCAGACGATGTGACATCGAGGAGGAAAAATCATATTGAAGCGTGTTAATGAATCATGGCATCCAATCAGGGCTCAGCTGGGAGCGAACGTACTGGTCATTGTGACGAAGCACAGCAGACGTACTTTGTTTTTCTTCTGGTGTCTCGTATGTTTCTCTCTGCTGTCTTTGGCAGACGGATTTGCTGCGGTGGGAGGTTCCTGTGTTCGTCCAGGGATCCATGAGTTTGTTAGCACTCTGTGGTCCACATCTGGCTCCAACAGGGATGTTGAAGACTTGATCCAAACTTTTGAGTCCTGCAGACAGTTGTTATTATTTTTTTGTCAAATAAGATGAGCCCACAAACCAGGCTGAGTTTATAGACACAGCAGCGTCCTGACTTCAGCACACGAGACTAGAGAAAGTGATGTGGAGTATGAAAAACATCATGCAGATTTGAGAGTGTTGCACTGCTCGCTGTGCATCAGCACGTGGATGTTTACAGCTCGTGTGACTTTGCAACGCTGCTTGCAGCTAATGGGAGGAGCTAAAGTTCGTGTGATTATATGGGTGCAGTTGTGACGCAGCTCGGCTGTTTTTTCCTGTTATAAAAACGATTTCCTCTCTCTTCATTCATCTACAAAAATCACTTTCATGCAGACTTTTAGTTTCTTTTTTAAGAGGGACGCTTTGCTGATTTATAGCTTCTGGCTTTGTTTGGAGCTTATGGCTCAGGTTTGATGTGAGGAGGAGGTTGGTCACCAGGGAGCTGATGAGGACGTGGAGTGAGAAGTATTAGAGAGGTGTAGAGATGTGGAGGGGCGGAGGTCACCGGTGAGAGCAGGATGAGAACAAAACATTTGGAGGGATCAGAGACAGAGGTGAGCGAGGGAGAAGTGAGGCACAGCGTGTCGGGGAGGGGGCGGACGGGAAATCCCATTGTGTGGTGGCTCTAGCCATTTCCTGTTTGTGTGCCAGCTGTACTTCCCTCCTTCCTGTTGTACCCAGGAAGTCGGCATGACAATCCAGCTTTGATCAGCTGTGTGTGCGAGTCTGAGAGATCTCAGGTCATCGTCATGTTTTGTTACTTCCTTGGTAGGTTCAAGTTCAAGTACATTCGCTCCAGAGAATAAACGTGTTTCAAGACAAATGCGATGTCCTTAGGCGCTCCCACGCTCGATTGAAAGCAAGACGAGGTGAGGAGTCGCCTTCAACTTGACTGGTGTCTGTAATGCTTGGAGGAAAGCAGGCGGTGACACCAGGCAGGACAGAAAGCATAAACACGGCTTCATAAACCTCCATTTTAATCACAAAGGTGTTTTTTCTTAGTTGTAGAGAGAAGCTGGCGGCATGTTAAAATTGTGATATGATCATTGAATTGTGTGGCTCCTCTGCTCTCCTGCAGGTGGTGGCTCTTTAATTAGCTGCAGGTTAAAACCACCATTTATTTGATTTTCTGTGTCTGTCTCCTTTTTTCTAGCTGTCGAAGAAGGAGAGTCTTCAGAGTGTGGAGGAACCTGGGATGGATCGACTGTTCAGACCGGTTAGTGTACAGGCACACACACACAGTGGTACACAGATGCATGGTGACGTATGTTTGTGTGCGGGTGAGTCCGAGCTGGCCGTTTGTAACGTGTACTCGGGGTAACTTTGAGGTGATGAAAATGGAAACGAAGGTTTAGTGACAAAGAAGAAAGATCGAGGGGACTGTGAAGGTTCAGGGGAAGGAAAGAGGAGACAGAAAACTGTAGCTAGGCAGAGCAGCAGTCAGTCTCAATAATACTCTAATAGAGAGAGATTTGTGTGCTTTTTCACTGCTCTCTGTGGTTTGGTAATTTCCTAGGAGGAAGACAAAGACGGCAGATTTTTTTCTCAGATTTAGTTTTTCCTTAGTCTCCGTGTCTCCCTCCCAGCTCCTCTTGGCTTGTCTTTAAACACTGAGATGGAAATTTAAAGTTGCTCAGCCTTTTGCCTCCATAGGAGATGAGCCGCAGAACCAGCTGCTGTTCAAGGTTCACGTGTAACATTAAAGAGAAATGACGATTTTATTTGTATTGTGTGTATTAAAGATGGCAAATGCATGAATTCGTTCAATTCAATTCAATTTTATTCATACGGCACCAAATCACAGCAACAGTCGCCTCAAGGCGCTTTATATTGTAAGGTCGACCTACAATAATACATACAGAGAAAACCCAGCAATCATATCACCCCTATGAGCAGCACTTTGGTGACAGTGGGAAGGAAAAACTCCCTTTTAACAGGAAGAAACCTCCGGCTCAGGGAGGGGCGAGAGGCGGAGGACAGGTTCATGCTGTGGTTCAGCTGTGATTCAGAGGTCTGTTAGCACACAGGTTTACACAGATGTGTCTTTTATTTATGCTTCAGTCCCAAATCCTGGTGCATCTGTGAATTTTGGAGAGACTTCGTGTTATTCAGGCTACGCTGTAAGATTTCAGTTGCTAGCACCTTTTATACGTCAGTGCCAATCATTGATTCATCTGCAAATATTTGTCCATTAGTTCCAAGAATCTATCGTTTAATTATGGCAAAATTATGATCTTGACTATTTTGGTCAGCTGTTATAATATTGAGTATTTAACACGATTGTTTATCATTTGTAGAAAATGTATTTCTCTAAAATAAACTTGAAAAACAACCCTAAATGACTTCATGGAAAAAAGAGGCTGAAGGAGACGTTGTCGTCAGGTTGGTGGTTAATCACACCGGAGGGTGTTTCTAATGTTACAGCCTGTGTCACGGGGGAGCCGCTGGTCCCTGCCGGCCTGCATCCTCCATCACGGGAGCAACCAGAGGCTCGGGCCACGGCGGACCTGCACCCTGAGAGCGACGGAGCCTCCTCTTTCTTACGTGCTGCTGTTACCTTGGCACCTCAGTGCAGAGGTCACATTCGGCCTTCACCGTGAAGCTGTGTCTGAATGCTCAACAGCAAATTTCTAATTGGTTTACTTGTTGTTGTCGGTGATCTCCTCTGCAGAGTTGGCGTAAAGCTGTTTAATAAAGGTGTAGGTAGGTTTGTTAGTGAAGATGAACACAGATGAACTGAATCTCCCTGCACTAAACTCCAGCCTCACGGCCAATTGAGGGGCGACCGTGGTTCAGGGGGTTGGGAAGCTCATCTTGTAACCGGAAGGTTGGGGATCGAGCCGGTCGTTGTGTCCTTGGCCAAGACACTTCACCTGCCACCTACTGGTGTTGGCCAGAGGGGCCGATGGCGATATGGCAGCCTCGCCTCTGTCAGTCTGCCCCAGGGCAGCTGTGGCTGCACCCGTAGCCTCCACCAGTGTGTGAATGTGAGAGTGAATGAATAGTGGCATTGTACAGCGCTTTGAGGGCCTCGAAAAGCGCTATATAAATGCAATCCATCATTATTATTAAAACTACAGGGCTACCAGACTCACAACTGCTGCAGTGACTCAAAGGTTCACGTGTGCAAACGATGCAGCTGCTGGCACGACAACGTTGGCGATGTTTTCCTCAGCGCTGTCATTGGTGCTCGGTAAAGATCAAAGTCCACATTTTCCAGAAACAGCTGGACTACTGTAGGTGTTTGTCAGCTGAAGTTAGTTTTGCTGCTCCGGTTTGCAGCCCGTCAGAGAACAGTTAAACACTTCCTCCGACTGGATCCCAGCAGGGACGTAAGATACTGCTGAATGTGGTAAATATGCGGTTATCTCTCTCTCTCTGTGCCGCGCTCGCCCCGTCTCTCGTTAAGCTCTGCAGGGATAGGAGGAAAGGAAAGTATGACCCTTGGGGTGTCTATGACGTGCCGAACCCTCCCATCCTTGCCCCCCCCCATTTCAAAACTGTGTTAACTCTCCTCCAGGGGCCACTGTGCAGGTCTACGTGTGAGTGTGTGGCTGTGTGTGAGTGTGTGTGTTAAGGGGGTGCTGACTGAGGTCCTGGGTGGCTCACTAGAACTGCTGTGTGTGTCAGTTCCTGCAGGAAGCTAGAGTCCCATGACACACACACACACACACACACACACACACACACACACACACACACACACACACACACTCTTCCTACCATAAAAACACACTGTCCTATATTCCCTTACTCAGCCACTCTCTCAGGTTGGCTGTTGCTGCCAGCATCTGCGTGTCACTGCGTGATCTGCACGCTCTCTTTCTGTCCCTCTGTCTTTGCTTGTGCTTTTACCTTCTGAATGCTTATTTGGGGCGACATTAGGAGGAGTTTGTATGTGTGAGAGAGAGGGTGAGGACCGAGAACTGCTGCCTACGTCTTACCCGAGCAGATTAGAAAGAAAGACCTCGCTTCTTTTACTCCCTGAGAGATGATGTTGAGAAGGACGGGGTGAGAAAACAGGGAACAGCAAAAAAGAAAGGGAACAAGGAGAAATATACCTTCCTATCCTGCTTCCTAATTCATAAACTTCCAGCCCTCTAGGCTATTTTTCCATCCCTCTCATTTGGTCTTTCTTTGACTTACTCTGGAAAATGTGTGTTGAGTTTGGAACGGCCCGCTTGAGAGAAGGTGGAGGGAGTGTGAGGGCGACTCGAATAGCATTGAGCCAACTTATTCTCCCCTTTCCTACATTTCCTCTTCTCTTTTCCTCCTTCTGGCCTTTCTGCGCCCTGAGGTGCCCTGAAAGCCTCCTTTCCTTCTCCCCTCAGTCCTTACCACACCTCAGCGGGACAGAGACACAACGTGTCCCGCTGTCTGCTCAGTTGCTGTCTGACTCTCAGTGTGCTGGAAGAAGGAAAAGAAGAGGAAATGAGAGACGAAGTTGGAAATAGTATTGAGCAGCCGTGTTTTCTATTTGTTATTTGTTTATAAGATCCGTGTGTTTCAGTCTCGGGTGAAAGTGAGGAAGTCATGAGACGTGTCCAACTGAACAGGACTCGAGTGTCTCGTGTTAATAAACTGTTGGTGATGAACTTGTTCCTCAAATCACACTGACAGTCTGCTGCAGACTACAGTGACGCACACGCGCGCGCAAACACGCACACACACCAACGCGCGCACACAGAACGATCCAGTGAGTCATCATGGAAAAGATTTGTCAGGTCCCCGAGCTGAAACTGAGAAGCTGAGACCTTCTCATTGTTGTTCCACCTGTGTGTGAATGTGTGTATGTGCGTGTGTTCACACATGTGGTGACAAAACTGAGCCGTAAAAATGTTTCCTGCACCTGTCAGATCTGTGTCGATATTAGGAAAGCGTGTGTGAGCCCCAGCATACGGGCCGATCGTGGCTCAAGAGTTGGGAGTTCGAGCCCCGGCTTGGACAGCCTCGGTCGTTGTGTCCTTGGGCGAGACACTTCACCCGTTGCCTACTGGTGGTGGTCAGAGGGCCCGGTGGCGCCAGTGTCCGGCAGCCTCGCCTCTGTCAGTGCGCCCCAGGGTGGCTGTGGCTACGATGTAGCTGCCATCACCAGTGGGTGGATGTGTGTGTGTGGATGGGTGGATGACTGGATGTATAAAGCGCTTTGGGGTCCTTAGGGACTGAGTAAAGCGCTCTACAAATACAGGCCATTACCGTATCCAAGCGCTGCGGTTTCTCAGTGCGTTTGATGATGGTGGATTTTATTGGTCAGAGGTTCAAACTGGAGAAAATCTCTGGCCTTTCTGAGGACCTTGAATAAAAGATATCACCCCAACTGAAGACTAACTTGTGGTTTTGAGGATATTTAAAACTATTTAAAACCATCTCCCAGTTTGGACGTGGGACACAGACGCCGTCTCTACTGTTACGATAACGTCAGGCGCGATCAGGTGACCCTGAATCCTGCCTGAGTTATGCTGCTGGGGGGATTCCCACAGTGCAGTCTTTGTCCTCCACTTAGCTTTTAGTAATTAGTTGTTATTTATCTCTGGCTCTCTTCTACAATGCGTCTGTTGTCCCATCTTCCTCCTCTCACCCCTCTCACTGGTCATGACAGATGGCCCCGCCCCTCCCTGAGCCTGGTTATGACAGTTCTTCCTTCCCACTGTCGCCAAGTGCTTTCTCATAGGGCAGTCCATGCAGTCCATTACAGGGTCACACCTGAAACCGTCCAAGACCAATTTGGAGTTTCACCAATTAACAGAGGGAGGAAGCTCATGCAGGCAAACTGCAGCAAACTGCAGCCTCGTGCTGATGAGACAACAATATTAATTAGCAAAGTGGGAAGCCACCACATTGAACTAGTGACCAAAGTGACTGCTGAAGGGAACAAAGCATATCACTGACTGAAATATGAAGCAATGGCCAACAATATACGCGTCCTCCCGTCCACCAGTCGGGATACAAAGGACGGACACAGAGGAGAGATTGCAGGCTGTATCACTTTTCTCCTGCTTCCTTGTAATAGCTTTGTGGTGGCCAGAGCTGAGAAAAACAGGACACTGGCCCTCGTCTCACTCTTTCTCTCCCCCTTTCTCTTGCTTCCTCTCTCTTCCTCTTCCTCCATCACTCTCTCACCGCTTTCCTCTAGAGGTCCATAATGTAGTTTTAATTTCCCCAAGGCTACCACAGGAAAACAGTTCCGTGCTCGTGTGCGTGAACTCGTATTGTCTGCTTGTGACAG
The DNA here is from genome assembly GCF_965226115.1 of Aulonocara stuartgranti. Taxonomy (NCBI): domain Eukaryota; kingdom Metazoa; phylum Chordata; class Actinopteri; order Cichliformes; family Cichlidae; genus Aulonocara; species Aulonocara stuartgranti. The sequence goes on from NC_138945.1 coordinate 68,992,451, forward strand.
TGCACAGTGCATCTGTGTTTCTGTCTGTTTTGCAGCAATAAGCCCTTTTC
>NC_138945.1:68995000-69095000 GCF_965226115.1 Aulonocara stuartgranti
CTCGGACCTATAATTAGATCCTCAAAAACAAACCAGCTGTGAACATGTGGACTGAGCTTGCTCCTGCCAGTATTCTCACTCAGGTGTCCTGTGAGCACGTCTCACCAAACGCAACCATTTCATAATAACATGCATGTCTTAGTTGAAGCTGTTTTTCATCCAGCCTGGTGTGAGTCATGGTCCGGTCTGCAGTGTGATGTGGAGCAGAGTGAAAGCTTTGTGTTCAAAATGTCCGATTGCTAAACATTTTCCTGGAAGCTCAACACACTTTCTTCCACCCTTTGATGCCTCTTATACAGTGTGTGTGTGTGTGTGTGTGTGCGCGTGCGTGTGTGCGTGTGTGCGTGTGTGTGTGTGTGTGTGTGTGCGTGTGTGTGTGTGTGTGTGCATGCTTGGCCAGCAGAAACACGTCTCTCTGAGCTGCAGAGTCCCACACAGGCCACAGTAGCATCTCCTGGCTGCCAAATCTAGCACTTGAATAACTACCTTACCTTTGCAGTATTGCAGTATGTTTTATTCTCCTTTAACTCCCCCTCCAGCTTTGGCACGCTCTTTCAGTGCACTTCTGTCACCCTGGGGCAGTTCAGGAACATTTCCCAGAGTTCATTAGTTCCCTAGTTTGCTTCCCAAAGGATATATAGAGATGTAGGATGAACGTGCTGACTGTGTGCGTTTGATTTTTGGTGTTCCAGTTTGTGTCTCCACTAGCACATCCTGGCAACTGCTCACAGAGAGCGCCTGTAGGACAGCGCGTCCATACTGAGCGTGCTCAGATCCCTCATTTTGTTTTATATCTGGTTTCTTCGAGGGGAGAGGGAATCACTTCTCTGTCTTTCTCTCTCCTATCCAATGTTTATGGCTTATTATCATTTAGCTCACTAATTATTTCAATGAAGTCATTTTGATGCTGTTAATGAGAGAAAACAGGCACGCGATCTCAACAAATACACCAGTGCTACGAAAACACACAACCCTCCACACATACTGTTCTGTGAGCCTAACGAGTGGTGATTAGTGGGTCTCAGCTAGGCGTGGCCAGGCTGTGTAACATCATTCTGCACCGTGGACTCTGCTAATTCACTCCTCTTTATCTAATTACCCAGGGTTCACACGCACACAGGCATGCAGCGGTACGTTGCGTACACACACCACCTGGATATAGCTTTCCTGCAGATATGCAAAGTGACCTCATTATTCCTGAGCTACCCGTTTATATATTTATATTTGTATGTGTTAATAAACAGTCCTCAGGTTAGTGGCTGCAGCCAGGAATATTGCTTATTACCTTTCCTCAAGAGAGCACAGCGTAAAAACCTCTTTTCTCTGCATCCACACTGATGCTGTGTGCTGCTAATATTTAATATGAAGCTGAGATGTTCATCGTCTCTGTGGTAGTGTATGTATTTGGAACCAATCACAGTGCTCGTTCTGTGGTGCGTTTTCTTTAATCCAAGGTTTCATTTTGGGTTAATAGCTGTGGATGCAACTTTGCAATAAGAACCAACAAAGTGAAAAAGCTGGTTAAGATGCCATGATGACGTGTAAGCACAAAGTCTGCACTCAGGCTCTTTTTTCCCCAAACACTGGGTTTAAATCTTTAGTAGGGGTGCAAAGATACTCGTATCGATATTGAACCGTTCGATGCAGTGCGTTCGGTTTGGTACGCATATGTACCGAACAATACAAAACTTTTCATTTATTTTATCAACTTTCCTTCTGACGATGCTGTCTGTGTTGAGAGCTCAGTGGATCTGAGCGCTCATTTAGATCTGGCCTTTAGAACTATTTTGGTCTTCATGTGACGTATGACCCTGAAGGTAAGCGCGTCATGGACAAAGTAAAACAGTATGTTGGATGTGCCATGCAGTGCTCAATTACATGGGTGGGAGCTAGTGTGTTAGCGCAGTTAGCTCGTTAACGTGTTGGCCGTCCAGCCCCATGCGGTTAGCGGAGATTTGCCGTGTTGTGGCGTTAACGTCATTTCAGATTAACGCTGACAGCACTAGTGGGAACACAACGAATATGACTGCACATTTACGCCGACATCATCCTAGTGCAAAGACAAGTGGAAGCAGACAAAAACAACAAGCAGCATGCTACAAACTTTACCCGAGTCATTTAGACAGCCGTTAGCACATGATTCTCCTTATGGGGACCTGATATGTTTAATATGCTGCTGAGAATATAGCCCAGAAGAAGCGGATAGTAGAGCTTTTATTTTGAAAGAGCCATTTCTCTGTAATAAACTCTCTTTTCCAAAGATGAGGGATTCCTCAATCAGATAGATTTATTTTTTATTATTTTGTTGTTTCAGCAACATTAAATTTAAAAACTGTACTTTTGAGTGAAAATATATATTTATAATTTTAATAAATGACAAATTAAAAAGGCATGAACATTTTTTTGTATTGAAAAAAAATCAAACCGTGAATTTTGTGTATCGCTGCACCCCTAATATTTAGGTACCCAGAATACAGCTGCTGCTCCATCCAACTAACTGGTTAATTTCATCTAAATGCATGTTGTGTATCCCAGGTGTGACGCAGTCCCTCATTATATGGCTAGAATAAAAATCATCAGAGTTCTGTGAGCGATAGAAAACGACCCACATAAGTCATGCTGTACGTTTGGAACATTTCCTGTAGTTAAACTGCAGGACGAGCCTCTGTGGATGACATAAGAATGAACCGTGTGTGCGCTTGGATCAGAAAATGTATGTGTGTGTGTGTGTGTGTGGCGTGATTTAGAAAAAGAGTGTGTAGTTATTCCTGGCGTAGCGACTGTCTGTGACTCAGAGATAATGGTTCTCAGTAGAGTAAGTGTGTTCACATGTGTGCGTTCGTGTGTCTATAAGTGACTACAGCTATGTCACACTGTGTGTGTGTGTGTGGAGTGTGTGTCATAGAGAAAGTGGATGGCAAGCAGATGCTATTTGCGAGGGACTGCTGTCATAATATTCAATCAATACCCTGCGGACACACACTCATGCACACACACAGACACACACCTCTGTATGTACCCCGAGCACCCGTGGGAGTCGCCTGCTTTCATTAAGTAGGCCCGCTGCTCCTCTGTGCTGTGATTGGGTGGAGCATCTTAGAGAAGGAGGAAGGTGGTGTGAGTGTGTTTTAAGAACTAAGTGAAAAAAATGCATAAAGTAACGCAGTGCAGTCATTGTGACTGGAAACACTTTTGTGTACACACTAAAAGATATTTTCTGCTAAATGTGTATGAAATTGAATAGAATGTGTCATAAACGGCTCTTTTAAACCACCGTAGCCTCACAAGGAGTCAATAAAACTGCAGTTTTGTGCTTTTATAGATCTCAGGCAGCATAAAAAAATAAAGGCCGTGTTTATTTACTGCTTATATAAATTTTTCTTTTTCACGGACGATATTACTGTCGTCTCTCACACACACACACACACACACACACACACACACACACACACACACACACACACACACACACAGGAGGGCTGCTCCAGAGTGGTAACGATCATAACTGAGCTTACAGCAACGCTCTCTTGAAGCCCGCCCTCATCAAATTCTCCCCGTAAGAGAAGTCCTAATCACGGGTGGGTGGGTAGCAGAGGACCACAGAGATCGGTGTGTAAACACCAGCCTCTCCTGTTGGCCCCTCTCATCCCTTTATCTTCATCACCCATCTCTCTCTTTATCTCACTGCACAGGATTTGGGGGCGAAACACTATTTAAAAAAAAAAGTACTGAAAGAGAAAATAAGGGAGTGATGAGGAGGGAGGGGTGCAAATCCATCTCTTGTCTCTGTTGCTATGACAGCAGGTTGTGTTGGCATGCAATGGAGTTGGCGCTGCCCTCACCTCTGGCATCAGGGAACCCCGGGGACTGTGTGCACATTGTATGTAGTATGTGTGTAGTTGCTTTCTGCACGTATGCATGTTCAGATAATGTACAAATAAAAAAATTGAAATGCCTTTTATAGCAGCCTGCATCGTGTTTTAATCACTTCCTACAAATTTGACAAAAACCTGGTGTGTATTTGAAAAGCCGACTGTTAACCACATATTTAAAGTACGTGTATAGACCATTTGTGTGCTTCTGGTATGTATGCATTCATGTGTGTGCGTGTGCACAATGAGGAGCATGCACGTGCAGTTTGTCAGCCAAGGGGCTGTTTTCTCTCCCTGGCCAGACGGCGCTCTCACCACTGGACAGATGGCCAACACCCTCCCTCACTTCTTCCCTATCCCTTCATCCCTTCCTCCTTCTCTCCCTCCATCACTGTCTTCCTCTCCTGCGTCCCCCCAAACACCACATCACCTCAGTCTCTCGTTCCCCACCTCCCAGCATCCCCTCATCCCTATTTCCCATCATACCGCTGCCATCATAAATCAGAGTGCTGTGGCGGTTTTGTGCCTGATTCACTTTTCCCTCACGTTCCCTAACAGGCGTCCTCTAGCACCCAAACTTATGTTAGTTAGACCTGCAATAATATCAGCGAGGGGGAAAACGCCGTGCAAGTGTACCTGCGCGTACACGCTGATGCTGACCTGGCTACTAAGTTTTAATGGTCAGACTTTTTCTACCAGACTCGCTGAAATTAAGAGCCAGAAATAGCACCATATAACAAAGCGGCGCCTTTCTATCGCGTGTGCACGTTAAACGATGTTTCGAACTCCTCGTGGATAAAACTGACTTGCAGCTTAATCGCTTTGACCTGTAGCTGCACTCTCTTAAAATAAGTCTGGTTTTCATTAGTCGTGGAGCTCACTGGTTCTCGGTTGGACAGGTTTAAAAGGTGAGATTTAACTTTTCTGAGTCCTGCGTTGATGAAGCTTCATGAACTGTGTGATATAATAATTATATGTGCGATGTTGAATTACCTTATTTTTTGTAGAATGCTTTTAATCTTTGCAGAATTGTTATCTGAAAAGTTTAAACATTGCTGTCCCCACTGCTTATCCTTTTCTTTGCATCATCATCGTCATATTTGCTGTTGCTGATTGATGGTGTTTTATTAAGACTTTTATGTGTTAGCAGGGCTTTTCTTTTCTCTCCTCTGGTATCATCTCTGAAGCCAAGTGTCTTCAGTGTCGTCCTTTTGGATCCTCAGCGTTTATAATGTGATAATAAGGTGTGAAAATGGAGACACAATGGAGCGGTGAGGATTGGGCCTCCACTGGTCCCCTCTCACACTGCTGTGTGCTACCAGGACACACACATTCACACGCATTACGTCACATGCTAAGTGATAATCTACACGCAGTATAAAGTAATTGGCAGTGCACGGCTGGTAACTCACTTTTTACACTGGATGCAATAAATGATAACCAGTAATGACATTAACCACTTCTGTGCTGTTGTTAAGGCTACGCTGTGACACGCTGTGAGACACTTGTGGGGACGCAGATCAGGCGTTGTGGAGAAAAGGACCCAAATGCAGACTCTAACAAAACCTTTACAGGGGGAACTAAACTAGAAACACAGGATCAGGAGCTGGAAGATGATCCGACAGGAGACGAGGGGAGGCTGAGACAATAAATGGGGGAGTGGAGGCACACGGGAACAGAGCTGAACTGAAGACACTAGATGACAAGAGGAAGCAAACCTGAACGTGAAGCACACAGGACAGGACTACCAAAATAAAACAGGAAGTCACTAACATGGACTGAAGGTGCTCAGACTAGACGCAGGAAGAGTAACAGACACGACAGAGCTGAGGCAGCGAGAGAGGCAGGAACCAGAACCAAACTGGTTTGACTGCTCCGAGGCTTTAAGCCTTTGGCTCCGTATTAAGTCCTGTCAACGACTCTTGGAGGTGATAATACCGACTCTATTCTTCTAACATAAAAAGCCTTTTTGGAAGTGCTTCAATATGAAATTGAATTTGACATCTCAAACTCAACAGAATAATCGAGTGTGACGGCAGGAACAAAAGAAACACAACAACACCAATTAATTATTTAAAAGGCAAGAAAATATTGAAAAGTTTGGTTCGTTCTGTGAATCAGTGTGGACAAATGTCACTAATGTGCTGTACTCTAAACAAAGCTTATTGCAAATACACCTGTGAAATAGCTGCAGGTCTAAGTGAAGGGCACAGCAGCCTAACCTAAAATGACGCAGAGTGAAAGTGGGTAAAGCAGACGGCGGTGAATATTTCAATGGGATCATAACGAATGGCACAAAGATCCGAACTGTGATCGTTCACGGTAACAAAGACACACTTGTATTGTGTTTCTCTGCAGACGTAGCGGCATCTGAAAGAGTCGCCGACCCCAAAGAGGGGACCGGTGCTGAAGACGGAGAACCAGACGAGGACCGCGATGACCGAGATCACGACGATGACTTGGACGACGAATCCATCTTCACCTGTGACAACTGTCAACAGGACTTTGACTGTCTGGCTGAGCTCACTGAGCACAGAACCAACCACTGCCCAGCTGGTAAGACTGGTAATGTGATTGTGGTTTTTCTGTTTTAACTGGCCAGGCTCCCATCACTGTGTGATACTTTATCATAAAACAGTCAGTGATATGTCATCGATACCCGTACATGGTGCACTTAATCCTCAATATCTTGTCAATCAGGACCTAATTAAAGCTCATTTATCATATTGCATCAACATATCTACAGTTAAAAGTGCCGCGTGGTTTCCAGCAGGGAAGGTGGCGTGCTTTCAGATTAACATCAAACACTTAAGCTGTATCATGAAGAATCACTGGACTGCCTTAGTGACACGGGTCCTGCACTGTTCTCTGAATGCCTATAGCTATAGGAATCACACCTACCATAGCATGTGTCCCACAGGGATGGACACACACACACCACACACACAAAGGCCGTTATTAGTAACGGTGTAATTAATGGAGGGACTGAAAGGAACACAGCGGGGGCATCTGGTTCCTACAGATTAATCCAAACAGTCCCTGAACAAGCCGACACACAAACGCACACTTACTTCTCGCTACTGCGAGGCAGTCTCCCCTCGGTGTCTGCGGGTATGTGTGTTTACTTTTGATAGGGGGGATGAAGGAGCAGGGAGGGGGGCGGAGGGCTTTGTTTAAACGGGTAAAGATGGTGTTTCTACAGAGTGTGTAATGTAGATGGTGAGAGCCCCGCTTCATCCACCTCTTATTCACCCGCTGGTTTGACGTCCCACTAGAATTTCATGTAGTGCTTTGTCTCACATGCAGGTTATGAAGTTGTAGTAATACAAAATCAGTGTTTTACGTTGACTTTTGTTAGTGTGGCGTCATAACAAAAATGTAGGAGAACACGAGGCAAACGCACGGCAGAGGTTCCCGTCCCCCCTCCTGCTCTGTGGGGATGAGCTCAAGACGTGGAGCTCAATATGAAGGTTTCACTGTAAACGGCAGGAGATTCATCCACGCTGGTCACAGCTGACTCTGTCCGGTCTTTAAGTGATGACGTATCAATCCTGCTTCCAGGTCCAAACTGCTGTTTATTAAGGCTGTTGTGTTTTTAACATGTTTTGTGTCTTGTTCGATTTAATCTCAGGGTTCATACGCCTTTTTCAGGGTCAAATTCAAGCACTTTTTAAGCACTTTCAAGGTCCCTTTTCAAGCTTTTCCAGCTCATGCCCCCCCCCCCCCTCGCCAAAAAAATTAGACTGCATGTTTCAATTCGCATCACCTCAGTAAGACCATGTGAAAATGAAAACAAATCATCCTAGGTGAGCTTACACACCTTTTCCCCCTTTTGTTAAGAAATAGAAAAACGCACCACGCAAAAATACTGCAGAAGGAAACGGTCGCCTTACATACATCGTGTATAAACTCAAAATGCACATTTCACTTAAAAATTAAGATGTGAAAATGTGAACAAATCAACTTGTTAGATATTCTTCTCCTGTTGAAAAAACAAATGCCCCACTGATTGTGCCCCACAGGCCTCAGTGTGAGCTTGAAGACATTTATACTGTTTAAGTAGTTTAATGTGTCGGTGCTGATACACAGTTTGAATGAAAGCCGGGGAACTTTGGTAGCACAGAAACAAGTGACCATATGGATCAGTCATATTACCATTATTTCACCCAAAGGCACCAAGTTAATGCTTAAAAAAGCTGCAGCAATACACACAAATATAAACAGTACTTGGTGACAACTTTGCTTTTAGCCTGTAACCCTCTGGGGTCCAGGGTGTAACTGGCCGTTTCTGACTACTTTTGATTTGGCCTCATATTTCACCTTTAAAAACTGTTATTTTCTCATTTTGACAAACTGTCAGCACAATTTATCTAAATTCAGACAAAATGTAAAATACAACTAGAAAGTGATATTTTTGACTGTACAAACCACAGGCACGTTTAACGAATCATTGTCATAACTTGAAATGCAAAGAGAAATTGTACATTTTTAAAAATATGCACAAGTTTTGCAAACAACAAAGTTATTTGGTACTATTTACCTAAAAATGCAGCCAAGGCTCAGAAGTTTTTCATATAACCATTTAAAACTATGTACAGAACAATCAGGTGCTCTGCATCAAATAAGAAGACACACAAATTATTTATGCAACTCCAAAAAATAGTTTGTGTCACTGTAACAGATGAGAACAGCACAGGGATAAACCTGCAGGTCTGACAGCAGCTGTGTCAGCGTTTACACTGCAACCTGCCTTTGGTGGCTTTAAGGCAGCAACTGTGACCATCACGAGTAGAACTGACACACAAAACAAAACAGCACACTAACTACACAAGACAACACACTAACTACACAAGACAGCACACTAACTACACAAGACAGCACACTAACTACACAAGACAGCACACTAACTACACAAGACAGCACACTAACTACACAAGACAACACACTAACTACACAAGACAACACACTAACTACACAAGACAGCACACTAACTTGAGACTCCAAACACGGCAAACGTCACAAATCTCTCACGTATCAAAACTCTCTCTCTCTTTCGCTCACTCCTAAAACTTCCCCCCCTTCCCAAACAACCAGATGCCACATGTTGCCATATCATTTTTTGATTGGTCAACATGGTACATTTTTCCACCAATAGGGAAGGAGTGTTTTTTATTTTTTCACTCACAAGCAAAGCGTGTCTGCTAGCGCTCTCCTTAGAAACGCCGTTTTAACCGTTTCTTCCCGGAGTAAACGCCACTGTTTTATTAAAAACAAACAAACATCGGTTTTACGTGGCCTATCAACACAATTTAAACACTGGTATATAGTATGAAGTCTGCACCTTCGACCCAAGTTGAAATGGAGACACTGGGTCCGTCGACCCCAGAGGGTTAACCAGAAAGGCTTAAGTTGGCTAGTTATGTATCAGGCTAATGTTTAAAGCTTTCACTTGAGTAAATTAACTCATATCACTGCTAAGTAATGTTAGCTAAGTTCACAGCATATTCCATAATAGCACTGCCATACTGCATCACACTCAGTGCATTTCAATCATTTCTCCAGCGAGTTTGATAGCAAAATAATAATCATAATTAATAATAAAAAAATGGCATGTGTAACGTACACGGAAAATTATTTACTAGGACTCACCTATCATGCGACTGGAGAGCGCAAACTCCGCTCTTGTCGTTTTCCATCAAACACTCATTAAAACAGCAACCTCCAGGTATGCTAGCGCACTCATAGCCGACTGGCCGAGGGAGGGGCGGGGTCACACGTTGAAACAGACAGAGGCGCAAGGCAGCCCAGGCGGGGAAATTTTGCTTTTACATTTTGCGACTCATTTTATTTCTCTCTAAAAGGACCAAACTTCAGCCAGGAGAACAACTGAGATAATCCATCCACAATACGAGGTTAGTCATTCATATACTGCTGCATGGGCTGGGCTGTAGTTACATCCTAAGGTTTTAAAAACTGAGCTTAAATAAATGATTAGCAAAAGCCGAGGGAGGTCAACAGGGATCACTGACTGTTTTAGGAGCTTTTTGAGATCAAATAGAAGAAAATACAAAACATTAAACATGTTAACAACACAAAAGCCATATTAAACGCAGACTACTTTAGGCCCGGAAGTAGGATTCGTCACGTCATCACTGAACAACCGGATTGCCACTGTTCATTTTAAAGCTCAGTGTTTAAACCCTTACGATGTAACTGCAGCCCAGCCCATGCAGCAGTATGTTAATGACTAACCTGGTATTGTGGATGGATTATCTCAGTTGTTCTCCTGACTGAAGTTTGGTCCTTTTACAGCATCCTGCCATGCGATTGCATTTGTCTCTAACCATCAGGAACCCTCACGTTAACTTTTATTGAGTGGAAAAAGTTGGCGTTCATCCTCCAGCTTCACTGTGTTTATGCTAACATAGCTGTGTAGCTAGCGATCACGTAGCACATCATTATATAGCAGCTAGCCCAACTTCAGTAACCCTACAAACGTCACTGCTGTTTAGTTTTCTGTCTTCATTTATGCTGGAAGTGACAGCAGAGCTGTACCTTTGAATTTTCTCAGAAATCTCTCAGTCAAAACATGCTATATCATGTTTAGGTGGAAGCTAGCGAGCTAACTTCCTGCTAACTTTAACTCTGTTAAACTTCATAAATCCTGTTTTGATGGATGCCTTAATTGTTACACCTGGTAAAGCAGCAACGCTGATGATTTTATTAAGGTGAAATAATTTAGAGAGTTTGTAACTCTCAGTGATGCTGCAGTGTTCGTTTGACTTTGGGACCTGAAGTGGAGTTTGGACCCGGGAACGGCTAATGATGTCAGACTTAAAGCCCGGATTGTTTAGTTACATTAATATTACACTGACATTCACTTAAAAACTCAAAAGTTGAAGACCCCTTCCTTTACATGTCCATGTCAGTTCACAGACACACAGAGTGCACACTCAGATCATCACAGGGCCAGCAGCTCAGAGCTGCTGTCGGAGCACGGGATGTGGCCTGTGATTTCAGCAGAGGAGTCTGGGGAGGGCTACATGTTGCTGAGTGAGAAAGCTGAGGGAGGAAGGGGGGAGGGTGAGAGGTAGCGCAGTCGAAAGAAATGAAATGAAATAAAAAAACATGTTTTTCCCCGGAGAAAGAGCGGTTGAGATTGCACAGTAATCCCACGGCTCGGTGGGATGTGTGCGGGGTTTTGTGCATGTGGGTTACTCCGTGTTGGTGTGTCATCGTGTGTAAAGCTGTACATGTTTATTTGTCTTATGTGTGCGTACACGTGAGCATGCAGAAGGGAGTACGTATGAAGTTCGTGGTGGGACCACAGCTCTGTGGTTATTATTGAGGAGAAGGCTAAATGAAGAATAAAGAGTCCTTTTGAATTCTCTGGTGGAGGCCCGGGGGAGTCGAAGCATGGGCTCACACACGCACACACATATGAAGCAAAGACTGCTGGGAATAAACAAACGCCACTCTGAATCTGCATGAGTGAGGTAATGTGTTCGTGCATTCTGAAGTTTGATGTAGTTTGATGTTTGTCTCTGAGCAGAAACCAAACGACTCAGATATCGGCCATCTTGGTTGAGGGTGACCGATGGGACCATCTTGCCAGGAGTAGCTAGCTATGATGCTAGCTCGCTGTTAGCTTTGAATCAGCATGGGAAAAAGTTACTGAGAGGTGACGCTATGTGACAGAAAAAAGAAAAAGCTCAAAACACAGAAGACTAAATCCAAAATTGGCTTTTCAGTATTAATCTCCCGTTCACCCCAAAATATTGTTGAGAAATTATGGGATACGTGACATAGCTCCTCATTAACCCTGAACACTCTTGATAGAGGGTTTCATGTCTTGTAGGAATAAAATTTTAGCTTTAGTGGACTTTGTGCTGAAGTTCATAACCAGGAAAAGAAAAACTCAAATTTAAAGAAGATTTTTAAAAAATCAGCCATAGTCCTGCAAATTTCTCAAAGCATTTACATTCTTGGTAAAACTCTTATTACTGTATTTCCTCAAATAAAACATTTACAGAATTAAATGTTGGGTCTCCCAAAACGAACGGTCACTATAAACATTTAAAGGCCTCGCCTACACGTCATCAAATTTGACTTTTCTACCTCTGGACTCTTCGATGTTTCACAAAATGTTGTGTTTAAAAAAACAAAAACAAAGGTTTTCTACTCATTAACATGCAGCAGATTTTTACTCTGAAATGATAACAGGAAGTGGTGAGTTTGCATAGTAGGGATAACGCATTAGCTTTAGCATGGCACATAACCTGAAATAAGGCCTCCCTCCATTACTACTCTGTTGTTCTTATGTGAAGTCCTTTTACCCTGTGCAATAGACGTAAATGAAAACTTAGGCCACTATTTAATGATGTCATCCTCCCACAAATCCAAACTCACTCTGTTCTGTCTGCTGCGTCTCTAAATCTCTGTCACATAATATTTAAACTTTTCAGATTTTAGTGCCAGTCTCAGTTACATTAGTTATATTTTCAGTATCAGTTACTGAGGATTATTTTGTCGACATTTGTGAGTCTCGATTTGTAGCTTGAGAGCAGTGGTTAGTTAGTCCTGAGTTCTCCACACACACACACACACACACACACACACACACACACACACACACACACACACACTGGTATCTGTAATGCTAACTATACTTTTGTTGCAAATGGGTCCCAGGTTAGCAGCTAGCTGCTGCTGTAACACTGAATGGGTCCCAGGTGCGAGAGTGAAGCACCAAGTAATTCAGTGCCACTCTAGCAGAAGGCCTATAAAGAGGCGCCATTAATTTGAGTGGAAATTGGACAAACACACACGCGCGCACACAGTGGCACAGATCAATGACACATAAATGTGTATTCACCCACTCAAACACGCACATACCCACAGACCCCACACATCTGGTCAGTGTAATGCCACATTAATGTGCATGAGCCTGATAGCTCAGCTGGTTGTGTGTGTGTGATAGAGATTACGTGCCTCGATTACAATAGTGTTGTTATTCTGTTCCACTGCAGCATTAAGCTTCTGTGACGGCTCTGCTGTTTGAATTGTGAATAAGATGCGTGTGTGTGCTTCTTCCAGCGTGCCCTGTAATCAAATGGTTAACGCACACGTAGTTGTACTGACGTCGTTAATGCTCAGTTTGTCACATTTGTGTAACACCGTTTTATTTAAGTGCACGGTGCTGCTTTATATTCTCAACTCTCCCACACGCCTTAGTGGCTCTGGGTGAGCTGACTGGCCGCGGTGTATACAGCGTGTGATATTTTTATGTGTGATGTGTGTCTGCTGCTTTTAGTGCATGTGTGTGTGCAGTACGGTGCGAGAGGGACAGACTGAGAGCGTGAGCCGGGGGAGTGTTGATGGGTCTCGGTAGGAGTCAGAATGTGGAGCAGAGGCTCCCCGAGGAGAAGAGGAGCAGAAAAAAAGCCTCCTACAGATCAAATGGAGAACATTCTCTGGCCTTCCTCTGCCACATGAACACACAGACACAAGCAGACACCCACATCCTATTAAGGAAACCCAAAAGCTGTCTCGCAGGCCGCAGCATTCCAGGATCAGTCAGTGTGATGTGTTTAGAGATTCAAATGGCTACGAAGGCCACTGTCTGTTACGATACATGGCACACACACACAGATCTGCGCGTACACTCACCCACAGTCAACAACGTCCACACTCATGCTAGGTGTGAGTGAGAAGTGCAAGAGGGCGAGAGATTGTTAAAGATGCCAGTAAAAAGCACTTGAGGGAGGAAGTGTTGGGAAGGTAGGCTCCAAGTCAACGAGGGAGCTGTCAGTCAAGGCGGGGGGTGGAAACTGCCGTTGTCAGTGACAAATAGCAAGTCATTAACCCAGCGAGTGGCTGGGTGAGACGGTGTGGGTGGAAAATGGTGAATGTGTGCGTCCGTGCAGGAAGAGAGCGGGATACTGCGCATATTCGTTCTGAAGGTATTTGTGAGGTCTGTGGTAATTGAGCGCATACAGCTGCACTCTGGTCTATTCTTTTTCCTCTCTCAGCGGGAGAGAGCACAGATTTCCAGGGAGCCTGTCTAGCTGGGAGGGAGCAGGAGATAAAGAAGGAAATAAGGGAGGAAAAGAAGAGAATTGGGAGGGAGTCGCGGGGGACCGAATGAAGACAGGTGAAGAGGAGGGTGGAGCGTGGAGGCCAAACTCGGTGGAGGGGTAAGGGAAGAAGAGGAGAAGCACACGGAGCAGGGGGGAGAGCGTGTCTGTTGGCGCGTGGGCCCTTGGGTGGCTGGTTTGTCTCCCGCGGGACGTCTTCCCACAACTAAGCTCTCACCGTCTGTCGCCACCCGCTGTCACAAACGCACACGCAGAGGCGCACACGCACCTCGCCGCGTCTGTCGTCGGGATAGCAGCTGAGACCTGCGAGGCCGAGGCTCTTATTAAAACCACCGATCACAGATAGGAGGGGTGTAAGGTAAAATTACAGACCGGCGCTCGCTGGGACGACACTTCCTGTCCAGTAGCTGCTGTTGGCTGACAAAACAAATAAAAATAATGTGCTTTTCCCCTTTTTCTCGCCTCCTGTCTTTTACTCGTCCCTCCCGTTCTTCGCCATGTGCCCCCCTTCTCTCTTTCTGCCCCACTGCCCCCTTCTTCCCTCCCTCCTTTCCTTCCCTCTGTGTGTCTGTACCCGGGGGTGGCCCGAAGATTCCTGTGCTAAGCCCTTGGCATACATACAAGTGCACAGCGCACACACAGACACAGCTGGCTGCCGCTCAGGTTTTCCAGGGAGAGAGCAGGAGCCCGGCACCAGAGGAGAGGGGGATGGAGGGAGGAGAGCGGCAGAAGCAGAAAGGGGGGAGGTGTGAGGGGCTGCAACATGCAGAGAGGGAGAGGGAGGGATAGCAGGGAGGGGGTGAGACGGAGAAGGGTTGTTGTGAAGTCATTTTTCATCACAGGGTTCGTTTTTCACCGCAGAGTTCTCCCACTCTCTACATCGCTCTATTTCTCTTTATCTGTCCTCTCCTCCTCCCGTTCCCCTCCCTTGATCCCACTTTGTCTCTCTTTATCTTCCCTTTTTCCGCTTTTTCCCTCACCTCTCTCCCTCGCTCTCTCCCTCTTGCCTAAACTCTTTGCGTCCTCTCTCTGCCTCCGTCTCTCTCTCTTTCAGCCTACTTTCTCCTTTATGAAATATGGATGGGAGCAGTTTTGGGCGCGCTGAGAGGTTTGCAGTCGGAGGGAGGGAGGGATGGAACTTGGGAACTGGCAAGGGAAGGAGGGAGGGAGGGAGGGAGGGAGAGAGGGATGGAGCTCGTGTCTCAGCAGACATGCCTTGTGCATGCACCTAAACACCTCACTGAGCAATCTGTCAACATGTCAGCAACACATGTTTGGTAAAAAAGAGAGAGAGCGGTTGGAAGGAGAGAGGAGAAGAAGAAAAAATCTCTCCCCCTCCAGTGGGAGTAATGGCTCCCACCAGGGCTCTGGAAATGCTTTGAATTCAGCAGATTTCTATTGCGGGGTCCTCCCCCGGGGGCGTCTTTTTACAATGCCTGCATCTCAGAAATTTGAGCCCGAGGACCCCTGGGGGCTTCCTTTCATAATGCCTGAAAATGTAGGGTTATATTGTGTGCTCTTCCCCATGGGGCTTTTATTAATACCTGTATTCACTGCCACTGGAAATTACACAGGCGGCGCTGCAGGGGCCCTCGCTCGCTCCAGGAAGGGAGAAAGACTCTGCGGGGACGTTTTCTCTCTTCCCCTCTCTCTTTTCTTCCCTTCGTTTCCCCCCTTTCCCCCCTCTTCCTCCTCCCCCTCCCTCTCCTCCTACTTTGACTCTCTTCCCTTTTTTCTTACTTAATGCAAGAGTGAAAAAGAAGAATTTGCCAAAGGACACGAGAAAGTGTGTTGTGTGTGTGTTGGCACCAGCTCACCCTCTTGTATTCAGCCCTACTTTGCTCCGAGGAAAAGAAACACTCGATTAAAAATGTAACTTCCTTCTTCTTCCCCTCTTCTGTCTCTCTCATCTCTCCTCTCTGTCTGTCCTTGTGTGACTGTCTGTAGATCTTGCAGAGAGTAAATATTTGTGTGTGTGTGTAAAATGGAAATGCTTAAATCCATAGTCCAGCGCGTCTGATTTTGCATGGAAATTGAGACGAGCGCTTCTGTCTCCGAACGTTCATTAGAATTCTTCAGCCAAAGGCTTTGCAGCTTCTCTCTGAGTGTCTCCGTGCGTTTATTGATCAAATATTTACACAGCAACATTATAGAAATATACATTTACATATCTCTGAATAAATAACGTCTGTTGGCGCTCCGCAGTCGAGGCAGTTTAGCTTTCCCCGTGTCTTTTTCATTCTCGAGCGTCTGCTAACCCTGCCCTAACCCCTTTAAACAGGAGTGTTGGACTCATGCTGTCGCACAAAGATGTACTGCGGAGCTAAGTCGTACGTCAGATGCTCTTAACTCACAGAGATGCTGCTGTCCTGAGTATGACTCTCAGATCTTTGTTACAAGACAAACTTGAAAGCAAGGCAGTGATTGGCTGTCACTCCCACGGGAAAGGCCCACAGGTAGATGCTACGGTTGGTGTGGGTGTGACTTTTGGAGGTAACTGTTGCAGCAGTATGTTAAACTGTGTAACTGGACCCCCCATTGGCGACAGCAGGCTCAGTTGAAACATTCGCACCACTACTTGAGCTGGCTTACGTTCGTTCCTTTCTTGGTGGTGATGATATCTCCACACGCTGCTGTGGATATGAACCAGGCAGTAAATATATGAGGCTGCTCCCTCGTTCACACAGCAGGAACTCTGCATGTTTGATTTGGCAGATTTTCCTGACGTGACCTCTGAGGGATCGGTGAATGTGTAACCCAAAATTAGACATAACACCTCACCCAGAAATACTAACCTGGTGCATTATGGAGCTGGTTCCCCTTTGTGATGGCGCTTCTACACAAAATTGCATGAAATCAATGTTTCGTTGGCCAAACTTTGACTGTTTCCACGTTCTCAGTGTGGAGGTGAGACAAAAACACGAGTGTGTGATTGATTTTATTTTTCCTCTGGAGCACAGCTGAGGGTTTAGAAGCGCGTTGTGTGTTTGTTTGTGTGTAATCATGTTTTGGTTTGGAAAGCAGGTACCTGACATGATCCACGCATGTGTTTACTGTGTGGCAGTATCTCCATGTTTTCATGTGTGGATGTTAGGATAGAGTTGTCACGGGGCTGTGTGTGAGGGGGATGTCGGGATAATGAGGAACAGGCCGTTCCACTGGATCCAGGACCCCCCCTCCTGCTGACACCTGGAACCTTTTTGCTCGGCTCCCTCGCTGCTGCTTCTTTCTCTCTTCCCAAGAGCCCACAGCTCCCGTCACTCTCCCCACTTTTGCTTTTTTCCCTTTATTTGACCATTTTGTCCTGTGTCTCCTCTCCTCTCTCCTGTCCTCAGTCTTTCTTAGAGCACACAGACCGCAGTGTCTCGCTGCTTTCCTTCCTTCCTCCCTCCCTCCCTCCCTACTTGCCGTCCCTCCCTGCTGAGTTCTCAAACTCTAAACTGACCACATCCCTTCCTTTCACCCTGTCTCCCTTCCCCCCACAAGCCTCCTCCATTCTCTCCCCATCATCCCTGTTCCCCGTGGAGCTGGCCCCAATGCTCTGATCCCTTCCTCCATGCCCCCAACCTCCCCACTGTGCCCTCCCAACACACACACGCACACACTCGCGCACACACACATCCACCCTGTGGTGACTGGCCCCACAGCAGCCCCTGTCTCCCTCCCTCCCTCCCTCCCTCCCTCTGTTTTTCCACTCTTTCTTTCACTTTTCCCCACCTCTGTCTCCCACACCCTGTTTGATGCTTTACATTTGTTATGCACTTCACTGAAGCTGTTTTTCTCCACTTGGTACTTTGAAGGCAGGAGTTCGCTGCATTGTTCAAGTCCTCATTCAGGTTTCACACCTATGTGTGCACTTCAGCGGTAATCAAGGCTTTTTACTCTTTCTAAATGAGGGCAGGGTTTTATTGGTGGCTTTTGAATGATGGCTTTACAGATTGTTTAATTTTTTTTGAATGTGCAGCTGAAAAAACCCTTGTGTAACCTTAAGCCCCGCCCTCTGTCAGAATGACGTGTTGTTTTTATTGTAAGTGGTTCCAGTCATTTCGAGTTTCCATAAATACACATGTTCCCTTCTTGATTAGACCAGCATCCTGGGGCACCTGTGTGTCGTCCGACACTGGACCACCGTCCGTACTGACCCCCGTCTTTGGATCATTTACATTTGTGGCTAAATTTTCACACATTTACATGTAAACTGGAACCTGACTGAGACCACGTCCACACTAATGCGTTGTTCTCCCCGAGGGAAAACGCAGCGTTTTGGAAACGCTCTCGAAAACTAATACATTTGAAGACGGTGCTTTCGCGTCGCAGTGTGGACAGCGAAAACGATGACGCATGTTAGTCATGTGATGCAGTCATGTGACCAATTAAACAAAGATAGCGGAGGGCATTATACAGCAGTTGTTTTGTTTGAGTTAGTATCAGTCTGCACGCGCTCCAGAGAGCTTTTCTTCAAATTCTTTAATTCTCACTCGCTTTTGCAACTTTGTACTTTTGTGTTACTCGCAGCAACAACTCCACCTCATTGTGAGTCCATTTAACAAACTCGGTGCTTTTCCTCAACATTCTGCCGCGACGTTTCAAAGAGCCGGAAAGTAAATAAGCAGCAGACAGAAATGAGGCAGGTCGCATCTTCTTGTGTTTCACGCATGTGCAGGACTGGAACGTCAGCGTTTTCTGCCTTTTCAATGTGGACGCACAACTCTGTGAAAACAACAGCCTGAATGACAGAGGCAAACAACCAGTGGCGTGTCTAGAAAATTTTTGTTGGGGGGGCCAGGTAGGGGCACAGATTTGGAGAAGGGTGGCAGATTTAATTGGCAGATAATGTTTAAAAAAAAAATTCTACCAACCCTTAACCATAATTCAATAATCCTATAAACCTAATAACCAAATGCACTTTTAACTCTTATTAGAATGAGATTTTAACCACTACGGTGCAAAGTTTTTAGATACTGCGTTGATAAAGTACAAGAGATACAATCAGTGCTTTGTCAGTGTTTACTCAGCATTCAAGGACATCAATATTTGCATAGTATTTTTACTGACATATAGTGCACATATGTTTTGGGCAAAAACATTTTTGAATATTAAAATATGAACATTTGTAACAAACAATTGACAAATTAGCCAATGCCAATGCAAAACTTTATCTGCCTGTTAAAAAAAGAAGATAATCTTCTCACAAACTGGTGTTTGATTTTGAAACAGGAAAAAAGTGGGGAAACAACTGAAAAGACTAACATTTGAATAAAACCTGAAAGCAAGTAAATACTTTCTATGCTGCCTTATGGTAAACTTTGGTAATATTGATAAAGAACAACACTGGCTGATGATAAAATACAGTCAGCTGGCATGGTGACACTGCCAGTATTAACCTGCAGGGCTGGACTGGGACAAAAAAATTGGGCATTTTTACTACAGACCGACCCACCAGGTATTAAAGCCATAAAGACTTTGAATGAAAACAAATGCTGTTGTGACAGTGATGTACAGTCTTGTTGGTATATGTATGATTTCTATACATTTTACGTCAGATAAAAACTTTGGTTGTAAGATTTAGATAATTATTTAATAAAAACTAGGTATTTTAAATGAGAATAAGAAAGAAAAGTATTTCTTTGTGCCCACCTTTCCCTGTTAATGCCCTACCTGGCCCCCTGGCAAAACTTTCCTAGACCCGCCCCTGCACAGTTACCAGCTGTCAGCTACATAAAAAAGGATCCTGGTGTTATTTGTCTCTCAGAAACAGTTGATAACTTCCCTTCAACTCATTCATGTCACCTAAAAGGTAAACCTGTTTCTCCATCACAGCTCTGATGATTCAGTAAGGACATCTCCTGGTTTCATCTTCATGTTTCCCTCTCACCACATAACCAAACCGACATCATGACCAGCAGCTTTACAGCTGTGGCTCCAGCAAACATCAGCTGATACTAGAAATTAATATTAAATACATTCTAACAACAGCCGATCAGCTTAAACGTGCTGCTGTTGTTTAGCGCGACATCTGCTGGTTTCCTCTTTCTGGCGCAAAGTGGGCGATAAACAAACAAGAGAGAAAAGCCGATCAGCTGATCATTGATCAGTTTCATGATTGAAGTAGCAACAGGAGAGGCAGGGGAGAGAATGAGAGAAGAAGAGGCAGCTGTGCAGCGTAACGACAGAATAACTCCAGCTTTGTGTCTTTTTCCATTCTAGCTGAAGTTCGGGACAAACTGCGTCTCTTCTCAGCTCAATACGAAACGCGTAATATTTTCTCTGAATGAGGGACCATTCCATTTTTTTAAGGAGCCGTTGGCAACTCTACTAACCTTGTGAATAAAATAAAGTTCACTATCAGTAACATCATAGCACCACCCAGCTGTATAAAAACTCCGTCAAGCTGGCTAGAACGCAGTACGAGTTATTGCAACTGACAGTAAAAAGTCAGCAACATGAAAATAAACTCCACCTAAACTTGGTTTATATCTGATCCAGATAGACTGCAGGTCATAACTTCTTACCTGAAGTTCAGTTCACCTGACACTCGGACTGGCGGCTGCTTCGGGTCTCTCCTCCTGCCTCCCCTTCCCTCATCCACCTGCTGCCTCTGTGGAAGCCCCGCCATAGCCACCACCAAACAACGGAGTTATTTCTACACATCGACCTGCATCTGGCCAATCCACCACCTCTCATTGTTCATGCCGTTACAAAAAAAATAAAAAATAAGTCAAATAAGCCCGATGGCCAGTCCAGCTATGTTAACCTGCAACCAAATTTGCAGCTCCATACAGCAATGTTACGACTTAGATTATATCTTATAACTCATAACTCTTATGTTAGCTGCCCTCAGTAGCATACTGTCTGAAATATTCCACGGCTGCAATAATTCTTTAAGTGTTATTTTTTCCTTGGTATTCTAATTTCACCGAAGTTTACTAAACTCAACAAACTTAATATTACTTACCGGGACATTTATTCTGTCCTCATTTTCTTTCACCGAAAAATTGTTTCCTGCAGTGACGTCTTTCGTGCTTGGCTCTCCTACCTTTGCTAACGTGATGCGCATAGCGCAGAAGCGATGCTGCATTCACTTACACTCGGATATCTGAACGTCACCGTGAAAACATAATCGGACATTTGATATTTGATTGAATTTTATTGTTTTGCCTTTGGGGTGGCACCTGGGGTGGCCAGTCTGGTTTGGGGGGTGGCCTGTGCCCCCCCAGGCCACCCCGCTGGACACGCCATTGCAAACAACAACAGTTTGAGTCACCTGTGGTGAGTTTGGTGGCTTTGCTAAGGACAGGTGTCACCTGAGGGACAGTGCTGTGATACTTACAGTTAGTAACAGTTGTAAAAAGAGCTTACTGTGGCTAATGAGCTAATGGTTTCCATTAACACCACTCTCTAATATTTTTCTTTAACTGGAGAGTCGTAGTGATTGCAGGTGTACTTTGCTGTTGAACTTGGGTTATTTGTACCCGTTGGTCTTATTGTGGACCAAAAAACACCAAATCTGTGCATCTCTGATTCTTTTTCCAGATAGGAAAAACTGCAGACGTGGTCCCACGTCACTTAGACAGAGCGGACCTTCGGCCTCCACCTGCACTTCTCCTTCCTTACCTGGAATACCCGACTCTAAGCTTTTAGAAAGGTTTACGCAGCCTGCACTGTGACAGCTTACTCAGTATATTACAAAAATGGCCTATTTACACTTTATCTCTTTTTCTGTTGTTATAATGAATTACTTCAGCCTTGCCCTCGTGTTTCTTACCTTGATCTAACACTATGCAGGAAATCTGAACACATAGTATGCTAAGTTTAATACAAAGGTACACCCAGGTGTGCAGGCACACACACACACACACACACACACACACAGAGTTTCAGTCACAGACAGTGGTGGCAAAGGGCAGTGTACCACAGGGAGAGGGCCCATAATAGTTTTAACCCAGTGCTCAGGTGTGACTCTCCTTTGTCCAGCCAAATGTCAGAGAAAAGCAAAACTCCGGGGAGAGGGCTGGGGCTGTAGGATGGGGGTGTAGCAGAGTGCAGAGGAGCCTGAGAGAATGGACGCGCAGAGAAAGGAGCGAGCACGGACGCGTCTTATACGGAGCTAAAGATTTCACTAACAGAGCGGTCAGGCGGAGTCTGTTTGTCTCCTCAAACCAACCGAGTGTTGTGTCCACCGAGCGAGCTGCTGTTTCTGCCAGGCTTTCCGTCTGGGCCCCCGGTTATGTGGGGGCTGGGAGCCATGCTCCACTCTCTCCACGCCTCAAGGCCTCCCTGGGGGGGGGAGGACCAACTCTGCCAACCTCGCGCTCCGTTTCCCCCACCTCAACACTGAGCACACAGACGCTGACGTCAGCTGCTCTGGGCCTTCTCCCCTGGGTGCTACCAGAACCCTTTGTTTCCCTCCCTCCTCTCCATCTTTCCTTCCACCCCTCCTCACTTCTCTCCTTGTCCTTTGTCCCTAGAAATAGCTGTCCTGCTTAGTGCCTGATTGGAATTCACTTCACTTTGAGAAGTCACAGGGAGAGCCATTGTCAAGTGTGTGTTTGTGTGTGTGTACTCATGGCGATCATGAGGGCATGCATATTTCTTGTACATGTTTTGTGCGGCTTGTGCAGGTAAGCGATTTGTTGCTGTGTGTCAGGAAGGAAATGAGCTGCACCTGCAGTGAAAGGTGTTTGTAAAGGAAAGAGTTTATATCTCGACATCGAAGCGTTTCGTTAATTCTCAGTGAAGGAGCTGCCTCGTTATCACGACCGCCGGTTTAGACAGAAACGTAAAGAACAATCTGGTGTTTTGATACTTGCAGGCTCTTGACGGTTGCACGCCTTCAGGTTTGTCTCTGCGTGTGGTTGTTGCAGGTTCATTCATGGTTATTTGGCATCTCAAATAAACCAGTTTCCAGATGCAGCTGATTATTAAAATGTGTAATTGTGTAACCCTTTTACTGGTAGCTTTAATGAACTCAGTGAAAGACATCCTGCTTCGATGTGACACACACACGTTTCTCTAATACCTTCTCCACAGTGATGTGCTTTAACAGTTGTAAGGCAGCATGTTGTGTGCAGGCTTTCCTTGCGTGTGTGTTTGTGTGTTCATGCGTGCTTCTGCTCCCAGCATGGATTCTAGAATCGGGGTTAAGGAACAAGAGAATTCCTCCTTCGTATTCCCTCTTTCCTCTCCCCTCGTCTCCAGCTCTGCTTCCATCTTTGTCTCTACCTCAACCCTGCAAGTGGGATGTCTTAAAATATTAACCAATCTGCTCTTCATTTCTCAAATATGGTAGAAAACACACTGCTAAATAAGTCAGGAGACAGGCCTGCCGGGAAGCGCAGAAGAAGGGGGCACTCGACTAAACAACAAAACAACACAAACAACAACAACAAGGAAAGATGGAGGCAGAAAGAGCTCTTACACTGGATTAGCCAGTTGCCGTGGTTATTGCCTCTGTCGATCTTTCTTTTTCTCGGGTGGGCGCTCGACTTTTTTCGACTCTAATGAGACCAGCTTGATTGGAGCATTACTCTGCACTCCAGCGGCTCAGTGGCCGACCGAGGCCTTCCTGTGCTGCTGGCCGGGGGCCGGAGGGAGCGCCCGGCGTGAGTAAGATGCACCGTTACGTGGGCCCGCTTCCATCCTGTGTTCCCCGCTCCTGTTTCCTGGGATTGTGTTGAGGCTAGGGCTGATTTTGAAGGGGGATATGGGGGAACGGGTGGTGGATATTTCTCCCCCTTGTAGGCTGCCAAGCCGTGCGGTCTGCGAACGAGCAGATAAAATTGTGTGTGTGTGCGAATGTGAGTCAAAAACTGCTAAGGCTTGTGTACAGAGATTTGTGTGCGCCCGTGTTTTGAGCGTATGTGGGTATTTGGTGTGCGTATTGGGGAGTTTGTCCTCGGAGAATAGTGTGTGCGGTGGTGGTGGTGGGGTGTAGTGACAGCTGCAGAGGGGGGCCGGGGGGGCTTACTGCTTGCTGGCTGATAAGGGGGGCTTCACATCAGAGACATGACGAGAAGACTAATAATTCTGCAGCACAACACGCACAGACACACACACCAACACACCCAGGCTCATAGAAGAGAAGCAGTGTGAGGGAAAAGTTAAGGAAAGCTAGATAGTGCTGTGGGATTGTGTGTGTGTGTGTGTGTGTGTGTGTGTGTGTGTGTGTGTGTGGATTAACACTGCTGCCTGACAGAATAGGAATCAGAAAGATTTGGATGTTTAAAGGTGCTTTTAAACATCACATTGACTCTTAGGTGTGGGACACGATGCAGGAGTGAACTGCAGTACTTGTGAAACACCGTCACAGTCACTTATTCCAACATCTGCAGGTGGGACTTATTTAAAAGAGAGAGAGGTGCAAACTGAGAGGAAATTAATCAAATTAACTGACGATTTGACCTGTTTTTGGGGCGTTTTTGTTACACTGATATAAACATAGAGATAATCCTTGTTGTGCATTTTCACTCCTATTAAAGAACAGATAATCCTCCTGATTTTTGGGAAAAGGGACTGGTTGGTGTAGCGTGCCTTTGCTTTATACAACATGTCTCATTCACGCTTCATCAGAGGGTAGCTGGGTCTGCAGACTGGGATCGAACCACAAACCTTCCAGTTAGCAGGTGACCTCGTGAGCTACAGCCTTAAGATTACAAACAGGCATGTCCCGCTTTTGTTCACTTTACATGATACTAGTTGTTCTGTGTGGTAATGCTATGTAAGCTTTGTATACAACACTTTTGTGGAATTACAGCCTGACCTCACTTCACACTGTAATACAGGTTTTTATGCTGAATTCCAGTCTCTAGTTGTCATGTCTACTGAGATATTATGACATGAATATGTGGAGATTTAGCTGCGTATAATCATAAGCACAGGTGTAATACTGCACAACATCAGAGCCACGACGTGCAGCACAAGCTGCAGTAAGAAGCGATGCTAAATATATTCACAACAGCTGTCTGGCCTTTTGAAAGAGTGTCCAGTTCTCAGCAGGTTCAGAATGAATCCACCCTGCTAGTGCTGGGCGACATGACAATATATATCGTGTGAATGACAGAAAAGTGTCTATTGTGCCATTTGTCTTCTATCGTTTCTAACCTAATTTTACAAATTGTTACATAAAATATATCATTAACCCTTTAAAGCCGGTCGGAGTGGGCACGCTCCATTTTGTGTGACTATTTTTAAATCTCTGTAGAACTGGAACCGTGTAAGCTAGCGCAATAATTTTTTAAGCATGTGAAACCGGAGGAGTTGTACTTACATCTTATGCCATCAGCTTGTCCTCGGCCATGGTTTCTTTCCACATAAAGCTTTGCAAAAACTGCATAAAAAGCACTTGCAGCAAGAAAAACATAATATTCCAGAAACGCGCTTTGCCGATCCGATCAGCTGTTCGTAACACTTCCTACATTGGAATAGACGCGAACGATCGCATGTCCGCCATTACCTGCCGGAAACCGGAAGTGACGTTGTGGACGTTCTGTCTGCAGCTTATTTATTTTCCAGCTCTATGAAACGTCTTTGAGTTTGCGAGGACCGCTCTCACGGCGGCCAGTAGTTGGCGGAGGAAGAGGTGGGCGAAGAGGAATCCCCCGTCATCTGGCCCGAGCAACGATAGCATGTTCTCCATGAGCTCGAGCGCGGTACCGCCACCCAAGCCTGACAGGTTGAGGAGCTTTTCGGCTCGTTCAGCGTCGGAGAGGGCATAGCGCCGAAGAAGCAGCTCTTTAAGGGCGGCGTATTTTGTGCAACTTTTTTGTATTCACAGTTTTGAGGGATAAACCTCTTAAATTTCTCTAACTAGAAATATATGTAAACAAAACAAAACAAAAACAATTTTCAATTTTTTGTAGTTTATTGCACTTTTTTGCAATTTATGTAGTTACTTTGGACTTAATGCAGACATATTATTAAAATTTGGGCTATAACGGTTACATTGATATATAGCAACTTGAAATGCTCACACAAATGGCACTACAGCATGTAAAAAATATAATCTGGCAGACTTGGTTCTATGGCAGGTCTTAAAGGGTTAAATAGCCTGTGGCAAATGTATTAGTGTTGTCTTCTCACTATACATACTCTTAACTTTATGCAAGAGAAAATAAAGTATAAAAAAAAGATATTTTTGGCAAAGAAACTCCATCTTGTGGTTTTGCGACATGGTGCTGCTTTACTTGCACCCGGATTTGCGATATGCTTTACGGTAACTCAAAACGATGGACGTGCGACAGGTTGCAGTTTCATGCCCGGACATGCAACAGGCAGAGACAGGCAGCCCAAGAAGAAGCACTTTTACCAAAAGAGGGGGTACGTCTGTGATTTGGTGACATTTTAGGTTCAACAGCACCAACACGGAGCAGAAGACGCCCATTTGCAAGCTATGCTATAAAACTATTCCAGGACCCGATGGCAACACAACAAATCTCTTCTATCACCTACAGAAGGTCCAGGAAAAAGAATACTCAAGAATCCAGAAAATTTGAGCTAAACCAAGCTGTGGAACGACGGGAGCAAGTTGGGAAAAGAAAAACTATACCAGCTGAAGATACAGCAGCCTTTCACACGAGGCCCTTATGAGAAAACGTCCCAGCGCCATAAACAAATCACAGGCGCCGTCTCGCGTTGCATTTGCAAAGGCATGGCCCTGTTTATGTAGTTGAGAAGGACAGCTTTCGTGACCTCGTCAAAGTCCTTGATCCGAGGTACGTTATGCCCGGTCGTAAGCACTTCAGTAAAGTCAAGTTGCCTCGCTTATATGACGCATGCTGGGCCAAAGTAGAGCAGGATGTTTGCAGTGTCGTGCATTAAGCCTTGGCTGCTGAGCTGTGGACGAGCAGAGATACGCAGCCCTGCATGAGCGTAACCATCCGCTTCATTAACAAAGACGCCGCGCTCGCTGTTTACAGACTGCGGACTTTCCAGATGACCGCAGGTCAGGTGGTATATCGTGATATATATCGTTATCGTGATATAAAATAATTCATATCATGATAAATATTTTTCCCATATCGCCCAGCACTACACCCTTCTTTTGTTTCCAGTAACTGTAATTATGTGACTGATTATATGGCTGTAATAATCACACGTCCTTGGGATTTCTTTGATTTTTCTATGTGCTAAATCATGCTGAAAACAGCTGATCAGAGCTGATTTACACACTGTGGTTTTAGCTGTGTGCCACCGTGTACCAGTACTGCTCCGAGTACCGCTCTGTTACTCACCTTTGCGTCTCACATACTCAGTTTTTCCCATTAAATCTGTTCCATTAGTGAAATATGTGTTTTTTCTCTCTTCTTTTTTGACGTAATAAAAGCCCCACCAGCCCTTAATTATGCATATTTTAGTAATACAATCCAAGTTAACGGTTCAAACATTAGTACATAATAAAGCTCCCGAGGCTTTGCTTTTAATTTAATTCGTTCGTTTAAATTAATTTTTGGGGCATGCTTGTGCTTTTAGCTTGCTGCTCTGCAGAGGGGAGGGGGTGGAAATGAGAGAGAGTGAGAGAAAGGAGTGAGAGGGGGCGAGAACGTCGACATCAGGGTTTGCTCAGGGAGATCAATCTGTTACAGGTGTTTGTGCTGGATGGAGGCGCTGGCTGATGCATGATGGGAAAGGAGTTTACTAACCAACTGAACGCAGATGAAATTTTATCAGCTGTGTTTGAATGTTTGCATCGAACAAAACAACCGTCACAGAAATGAAGGAATGCAGAGTGACAGCGAGAAAGGACGGGCTGGTTGTGAGGAGCTGGAGACGAATCACGGAGGAGCGGGAGGAATACAGGGGCTGGGATAGAGGTGGGCATACAAGGGGCCCCTCGAAAGGCATGAGAGCACAATGAAGCCCAGTCAGTCAAAGGGCCAGTTCCATTTCTCTGCTCTCACCCCTCTATTAGACTGTGTGTGTGTGTGTGTGTGTGTGTGTGTGTGCGTGCGTGCGTGCGTGCGTGCGTGTGTGTGTCTGCGTGTGTGTGTGTGTGTGTGTGCGTGCGTGTGTGTGTCTGTGTGTGTGTGTGAGTGTGTGTGTGCGTGTGTGTGTGAGTGTGTGTGTGCGTGTGTGTGCGAGTGTGTGAGTGTGTGTGTGTGCGTGTGTGTGCGAGTGTGTGAGTGTGTGTGTGAGAGAGAGACATAGAAAAAGAATGTGTGCTCATGTTTGACTTTGCTGTGCCTGTGTGTCCATGTGCAAATGTTCAGCTGCAGGTCTATAGCTGTGCGTGTGCATGTGCACACGTGTGTGTGTGTGTGTGTGTGCGTGTGCATGTGCACACGTGTGTGTGTGTGTGTGTGTGTTTGAAGCCAGTGTGGTACTGTACAATAGTTTGGGTCCCAGAGCGATCTGCTTTTCTGCTGCACAGACCAACCAGTCAGTGGTCTCCATTGATCTGCACCCCTTCACCACAGACACTCCCACCCACTGTGTGTGTGCGCGCACGTGTGTGTGCACATCCCATTTTCTCCTATGAGCAGCCACATGCACGTGTACTTATGTTTCATACCACACCTTTGTGATAGTTGTGACCTGAAGCTTTTTGTGAAACGATGTTTGTATCTGTTCTTCAAAGTGTTTGCATATCTCAGGGTTTGTGCAGTTTTGTGTGTCTGTGTGTGCGCCTTTCCTTTTCCTGTTGGGCGGACACAGCAGAGAGCAGAAAGTAGAGAGGTGTGTGGAAGAGAGCAATTTACCCTCAAAACCCTCCTTCATTCCACAGCCACGCTTGCACACACACACGCACACGAACACACACACACGCGCGGCTCAGCTTGGCGGATGTAGGTTGTAATTACGGGACCCCCCGGCCTCCGTCTTTCTGTCTTTCCCCGACTTTGCCCTGCCGACCTCTCCCCCCCTTTGATCTGTTTCATGTCACCATTCACACACACATTTACACACCTCACTCTCTCCCTCACTCACACACACACTTTCTTCCCAACACTACCTTCTGTGTGTGCGTGCCTCCGTGTGTGTCTGAGCGCTGCTTTTTGTTGCAGCCAGCGTGTGGTCGTTAATTCACACAGGAGCCTCTTTTCTGGACGTTTGTTCTGAGAGCTTCTTCACCACCGCTCTGAACCTTTATCCTGGTTTCATCCTTTCTGATCTCTGTAAAACCACATCTGCACGTCGAATGTAAAGAATGTTGGTACAGTTTGTGTTTGTAGTCTGTTCGTTGTCAGAGAAAAGTTAACTAGTTTAAATATCACATGAATCAATGACTTTTGAGTATTTTAAGGATCAGTCTCTCTGTTGTGTGTCTGCCTCCTGGTGCCCCCCCACCCCCCGTGTCACCTTTTTCCTCCCTTCTGCTCATCCTCGACCCTCAGCTTGTCGTCTTCTCTTTCTCGAGGGACAGAGAGGTTTAATAGACGAGTAATTATTCTCCAGCACTCGCGCTCTGTTCAGGTGAAACCACAGAGATGAGGCGACCAGCTGTATTTCTGTGTGCGCCCACATATTCTACACATATCAGAGAGAGGTGGGTCATGTTGGCGACTGCTGTCAGGCCTCACATCTACACCAGCTCTGAATGAAACACATTAGATTAAATGTCTTCGGGTGAGAAGCTTGCGTTGCCTCTCTCGGTACCATTTTATCTCCCTGTTTGAAGCAGAGATGCTGTAATCATTTGGTCAGAATCACAATCAGGACGTCCGGGTGGGTGAAAACAGTCACATAAAACACGTTGCAGTTAATGTCTGCTCAGTTGTCTTTGTTGTTTTGGTTTGCTCGTCTTTAGTCGTTGGCTGCATGTGTTTGTGCATATTTATGCACATCACTCGGTCGTGTACGTGTCTGTCCCAGTGTGTATTCTCTGTTTCTCCTGCCGTCTGTGCCACTAATCCCTGAGTGTGTCAGTAATGGCAGGTCCAGGTGTTCTGCTCTGCTCTGCTCCTCCCTCGGGGACTCCTCTTCAGTGTGTGTGTGTGCGTCTCTCATGGGGGGGTTTAAGAGTTGCGAGTAGGGGGCTGTCCAGGATCCCATTTTCCAGAAGGGGAGCGCTGGGCTGGCAGTACCCGCCTCTCACAGCTTGCTCTCGGGTTTCCCCTGGGCACAAGACCACCCCCCCTCTGCTGTTGCCCCCCCGGGACGTCAGGAGCCTCTCTGTCTCTTTATCCCTCATTTTTCCTGCTCTCTCCTCTGATCCCTCACTTGGAAGCCTCAGTTACTTTGCTCTAGATGGAGAGGCTTGTAAACACTGCGTGCATGTGTATTTGTGTTACATATAGAGAGATGAGTGTGTTTGTTTACCTGAGTCTATGTGTGTAACTGTGTTTGAGTTTTCAACGGCAAGCTCCAGCTGCCTGCATCACTTATTTATAGGTCCCACGTACGCGTAGGCGAATGTGGGCGGACCTGTGTGTGTGTGTGTGTGTGTGTGTGTTGTTGATACATCAGTCACATCCATTTATAGCAGATGCAGTTTGTTTAAAATGATGAATGCACACATGATCCTGTGTGTGGTTCTCACTAAACACTAATTATCCGTTATTATTCACAAGGCAGCACTAACAATGCTTTGAAATATAACTTGGCTCCTCGTATAACTGTGCGTATTATTGCAGTTATGTGGGTGTTTCAGTAAATGTCCAAGAGCGTCCTTGTGTGTGTGTGTGTGTGTGTGTGTGTGTGTGTGTGTGTGTGTGACTCAGGTGAATGTGTTTCTAGGTTAGTGAGCGGTCTGCCAGTCCACCAAACCTCATTCTTATAAATAGATGATATGGCCGCCGGCATGCACACAATGGGATCACACCACTCTGTGTGTGTGTGTGTGTCTTCATGAAAACACGTGCATATGTTGTGTATGTGTGCGTTGGCACGGTGTTGTTGTTTGTCTAACACTCTGCCTGACAGCTGGTTCTCATTTCTGAGTGAACAAACAGCAGACGAGATGGACGGAGGGACGAGGAGCTCGCCGCACGGGGAACGCAGCCGCCGACTCCCGGTTTAGGTGCCTCGCTCGGCGTTTTCGACTGAGAGTTGATGAAGTAAATATGCAAAGGGAAACGGGGCACGGTGAGATTAAAGGAGAAGGAGTCTGAAGATGGAGAGGATACAAAAAAAGAGGGAAGTGTGGTTAAGAGGAAGCAGATGTGAGACCTCCTCTGCCACATGCTGCGTGGGAGAGACAGACCAGACGTTGCGTGTACCTCTTTATGTACGCGGCTTTTTTCCATCACTTTATTGGCTTCTTGATTGCCATCAAAGACGATGTTTCCAAGCACGCTGTATTTGTGGCGCTGCTGGTCGTATCGATGGCAGTAATGTCACAGGTTCTTACTCTGATAGCCCCTAAAATGCGCTCGCATACATTTTGAAAGCTCATTCAGCAGCTGAACCACAGAGCTGAGCGCGTTAATCCTCACATACTTCTTTATGTGCATTTCAGTATTTGTTTGTATGACCTGCGCTGACCTTGTCTTAGATTGTTGAGCTGCTCTGTGTGTGTGTAATGCACTATTTGATATTTGTGTAGCGTTTTTTATGCTGTATACTCGGGGCAAACTTGTCATCTGCCAGCCCGCTGTCCACCCACCCCCATCCTTAGCCCCCTGCCCCTAACCTTCTGCCCTCAAACACACTTGCACACACACACAAACACACACTGCCCATATGGAGCAGTTGGCGCCCAAAAGCGTCCAAAGCAGCCGGACCCATTCCCAGGGCAGGAGGTGAGGGTCCCCGTCGCCTGCTTAGAGCGTGTGAATGCATGTGTTTCTGTGCGTGTCCATCCGTCGTGTTCTCGCGGGCTCGAGCCCCGGACAGACTGCCGCAGCGTCCTCTCTGTCTGTCCACGCTGTCTGTCCTCGCTGTAGCTCGTGCGCGTATCCATTTGTGTGCGTTTTTCCCGACAGACTGCGTCCCGTGTGAGCTGCGAGGACAGCAGCAGAGGACTGTGGGTCCTCGGAGCGTAGGCCAGGGATGCAGCCGGGTCCGCATATGTGTAAACCGCTTCACCAGTTGAGTGTGTGTGTGTGTGGGGGGGTGCATGCTCAAGAGAAAGAGTCAGAAGCTGGTCATGATTTTATCTGCGGTACTCGCTGGTTATGAAAATAAGACGAAGCATTGTTAGTTTCACTCCAACAATCTGACTGGTCAAAGTAAAAGTCCTACTGTGCAAATCTCGATGCATGGCAACCAGTCAGCTGTGCTTAGCTGACTGGTTGCCATGTCAACTCGCATGCTAATCACAGAGCCAGGTAGGGATCTTTCTTCTATTGTCTTGTTTGGCTGTGCCGATTGGCTAGTGCAGCATGTGGGACAAAGCGTCCGATTATTGCTGCACGTTAAGGCTCGTACGTTACTGTCAAGTCACGACTGCGACTCCACGTCCAACATCACAGCCAAACAAAGTAATAAGCAGCCTCCCTCAGTAAATGCGATCAAGCCTGCTTTTTCGGAGCAAAACACACAAATTGTGCAATTTATTAGTGAAATGTAATCGTCAGCTGTATGCTGCGGCCCGTCGAAATGATTTTCAACATGGGTCTGAGACGATGCTGTTATTTTAAGCTGCAGGATGTTGTTCACGTGAACGAAGGGTGCACGAATGATGACACGTTTCTCATCAAACTTACTTCAGTGTGGGATTTTGAGTCAGGCTTTAATTGTGTTTGTGTGCATATGTGAGATGGTCAGAGCCAGAATGAGTGTGTGCTGGGCTGCCCAGAGTGAGCCAAGGGTGGAAGTTGTTTTTCTGCCCCCTGTGGTGAGTGTGTGTGCACGCCTGGGGCAGCCTGGGGCCATCGGAGGGGGCCTAGGGAGCGGATGGAGGCAGGATGAAGAGGGAGAGAGGGATGGAGGGATAAGGTCAGCGGGGGTCTTGTGGGGTAAAGGTGCAGGTCTGGGCTGATGGCCAGCCTCAAAGGTGGAGTGGAGAGTTGGACTGGGAGGAACTGGGCCGTAAGGAAGAGAGGGGGAGAACAAGTCTGTACCTGGGATGCTTGGAATAGCAGCCCTGTCCGACTTTCTCTCATCCACTCATGCAAAATTAGAATTAAAGAGAATATTCGACCATACCAGCTCACTGGTGTCCTTCACTCCAATTTATGCTTTTTTATTTGAATAATATTTTATTCTGACAGCTAATTGGGAGGTTAACCTAACAGATGACTTTTTTATTCATTCATAATATCACTTCAGTATCTTAGGCAGTTTCAGCTTTCGTAGCAGCCTTGGGACCTGAAAGCCTTTTGCTGCTACCAGCTGAGCGTCTTTGATTCAAACATCAAAGACGTATAAAAGAGCGAAAGCGTGACGTACATGGATTGTATTTCCATTTCAGGCATTTAGCTGACATCGTTATCCGGGGCTAGCTAAATGAACCCGAGTTGTTCTTGGCTGTCAGCTCATTGACTCATTTCATCAGTCGCTGCACCGCAGCCACACATGCGATATTTCAGATGTACCTGCTGGTTTTTATTTTTAGGGTTTCCAGTAATTATCGGCAGCTCTAATCGTTGCATACGAAGACCTCGACGTCTCCAAAGTTTCTTTTAAATTTAGATTTTGCGGCTTTGATCAGATTTCTCTGTGTGTGTGACAGTTATGACAAACTTGCTGAATTTGGATGGGGGAGGCAGGAACATAAAGTCGATCAGCGTGTGTGTCTCTTCATTACAGCGTTTCACCGAGGCTGCGTCCTCCACACGTTGCCGCGCTGTCTAGCCTATTAGAGAGACACGCGGGGAGTGTGGGTGTGTTGTTTGCATGTGTCTGTTTGTGCGCTCGTCTGTCATTTCAGGTAGACTCGGGCGGTCCGTTAACTTTCTGTCTGCTCTTTTCCATCTTTTAGTGCACACCCATAGGTCCTCTCCTCTCCTCGTTTTCGTCTCCTCTTTCATCCCACCATCTTTTCTCTCTCTTTTGGAGTTCAGAGTCCGTCCATCTGGAACATCCTCCCCCGCCTTCTCTCCCTCGGTCCCGTCCAGGCCGAGACACGGGGGTGAAGGCCAACACCAGTAGGGGAGGAACGGTGGGAGAGATGGAGGGACAGAGGGAGAGATGTCAGTGCTATAATGAGTAACAACATGAAAGGTGACGGAGGGAGGGAGTGGAAGAGAGATGAAGACGGAAGAGGAGAGGGACTGCTGAGGACAGAGGGAGGGAGGAAGAATAGAGGGAATGGATGGGAAAGGAGAAGACTGCAGAGTGAGAGATAAAGCGGAGCGGAGCGGTTGGGGCCCCGTGGTCGCTCCGCTCGTTCGTTTTCATTCGCCAGAGAAGAACAGAGAGGAGGAGGAGGAGACGGGGGCAGGAACAGCGTGTGTCGGCGTCCGCCTGTTTCTCTTATTTTTTCTCCTTCAACACTTTCTCTACTCCCCCCACCCCATCCGTCCTCCTCATCTCGCCTCCTCTCGAGGTTTCTTCTCTAATTTAACTTTTCATTGAAATTTTCTTCGCCCCCCCTCCCCGTCCTCCAGTTTCTCCCAGTTTGCCACGCGGCCTTGTCTTGCCAGGTCCCCTCGTGGCCGACTGACAAAGGCGCCGTTAAAAAGCCGTGTGATCCTCCATTTTAGCGCCAGCCACGCTAGTCAGAGGATTAGGGCTCTTTAATGACGCTAATCTCTCCTCCCCTTCTTTCGCGACACCCCCCCCTCAAAAAGTGATTTCACCCTCTTACTCGAACTAAATCTCCGCGGTGCAATCTCCCCTCCTGTCTCTGTTCAGCCACTTTCCCACCTCAGAAGCGTTACCACTGACTGACTCATACATGCCTTTAATGACCAGCGTGCGTCCACACAGACTTTTCTTTTGAAGGGGTGGCTGGGGGTTATTTACTTCCTTTTTGCCACTTTTCTCACACGTCTGTACGGTGGCGAGCACACACTCACTCCTTTTCTTTATCTCCACCCGAGTCGTGTTTGACAGAGAATGAGTGAGACGGCGTCAGTAAGCGTTCTGAGTCCTGTGGAGTGACAGCAGAGCCTTAAATACGGTTGTCTGTTGATGTCCGTGGAGGCTGAACTTCAGTGACACATGAAGAACTTTTTTGTCACAGTAGCAGTTATTGGGGGTTTTGCCCCCCATCATGAGACCGTGAGTTCCACTCAGTCCATTATACTGGTTCTGGTCCATTTGGAGAATCTCCCACTCATGAATCTGTCACACTAAGTAATCCCAGAATCTAAGTCTCACAGAATCCTATTTGCTCATCGCCGTGCCGACATTTACCCCACGGTCGATTCATCACACTGTTTCCACTCCCTCTCAGTGAGACACAATCCACAGCAGAGCCGCCACACACACATTGTAGATGGTTGGTGCGTGTGCACATGTGCGTGCGGGCATGTGCGTGTGTGTGTGTGTGCACATGTGCGTGTGTGCATGTGCGTGCGTGCATGTGTGTGTGCTGGGAGAGATTTGTGTAACGCACACAGGGCGTCGGGCTGCAGAAATATTGCGCTCGTAGTGAATCTTGGCACAAATGTCTTCTCTGTGATTGGTTGCTGGCCCAGTTGATAAAGCCGTCAGATAAAAGCAAAGACAACAACGTCTCCTTTCCTCTCTGATCTCCTCGCTCCTTTACATTTTTCAGGCAAATGCTAAATAGCCACGCTGTGCTCCGTCGCAGAGCGCACAAAGAGAAACAGAACAATATCAAGCATTATTCAGCCCTCTCTTTTGTCGCCTCAAATCCATTCTGAAGTGTCTATTAAAGGAGTCGTGGCCTTTTTGTCGCCTCTGTGCCAGACTGCACAGGAGGGAGAAAGAAGGAGAGCGAGGGAGGAAAACAGGAAAAGAGCAGTGCATAATCTCCTATGTATGACAGATAAAGGGAGTGAATATCGCCATCTTTCCGCTCTGCTCTCCACATCATCTAATCGCTTTTGCGACGTTTCAATCTGCCAAGGCCCTAATGAAAATATGATGAGGCGGATCTATGGTCCTCGGGGACAGACGGAGGTACGGGGGAGGAGGGAGGCGAGGAGAAGGAGGGAACGAGGGAGAACGAAGGGAGAGAAAATACACTCTGTCCTTATTTCTGGGCTCCTTCGGGGATACGTAGTTCTTGGAGCTTTCTATTTAGATGTTGCTGATGCCCGAGCGGCTCTGGTTCTCTCTCTACCTTCAGTTTCGTTCCATCCTCCTGTTTTCGTCTTTGTATTTGTATGTTTTTACCTTCCGCAGACTCTTTCTCCCCCTTTTGCCTTCCAAGAAAGGTGAAAGTGTTGTTTCCCCGCTGTTTCTGACGGGGTTAGTTTTTACTCGCTGATCTGCAGCTGTGATTTTAAAAAAGGGGGGCGCAGTTACTCCTTGTAAACTTTCTGTGTCTCCCTGTCTCAGACGGTGATGATGACCCAGCAGGTTTATCCTGGGTGCCTTCCTCGCCCTCCAGTAAGGATGTGGCATCGCCTTCGCAGATACCCGATGGCTGCTGTGACCTTGGCATGGCCACTGGCGGCGAGGAGGAGGGAGGAGCGGGCCTGCCGTACCCGTGCCAGTTCTGTGACAAGTCCTTCAGGTACCACGTTCAGATGTTTGGCTTCGGAAACGTCTGCAGGTAGTAGAAGGAAACGGTAACACGTTCAGATGCATCTCCATGCTTATGAAAATCAGCGTGCATTCTCAGTATCGCCATGGTAACACACGGACCACTAAGGCAAACAGTAAAGGGAGTGAGGTGAATACGTTTCTCACTCACCTCTCGGGGGACTGAGTCAAGAACCATTTTAAGAACAGCTGTCACGCACACACCGTCATCATCATCATCATCCTCTGTATTACCCACTCTGTCCTCGCTAGCGTCCTTTTCCAACCAACGCTTTGTAAAGACGGTTCGTAGATGTCTGATACATCCAGTTACTTTGACACGGTGCTTTTGTTAAATCACTGTAAGTGTTGCTGCAATAACACAATAAACGTTGTTGCTGGTCTCTCTCAGCCGCCTGAGCTACTTGAAGCGACACGAGCAGATCCACAGCGACAAGCTGCCTTTCAAGTGCACCTTCTGCAGCCGTCTGTTTAAACACAAGCGGAGCCGAGACCGCCACGTCAAGCTCCACACAGGTACGTCCGGACATCTCGCCTGAGACGAGCTGCTGGCCAGCGTTTCAGTTCTCCGGCACGTCTTCTATCCCTGTTTTTAATCCTACATGTCAGGATTGTCTGAGAACTACAAACTATGATGTTTGTGAAGTTGTTATTCGATGAAGCAGAGAGGAAGGAAAACTGTAGGTCTAGTTTCTGCTTTAACATCATCAGTGAAGCTTTTGCCTTTCAATGATTCAGGAGATAAGAAGTACAGCTGTCAGGAGTGTGAGGCTGCTTTCTCTCGCTCTGATCACCTAAAGATCCACCTGAAGACGCACAGGTAACTGCTTCTGAACCTGTCAGCACAATAAAGCGCTCAGAATCGGTGCTGATTCTTGTTTCAATGCCCCGCCCAGCTCCAGCAAACCGTTTAAGTGCAGTGTGTGTAAGCGTGGCTTTTCCTCCACCTCGTCGCTGCAGAGCCACATGCAGGTAAGTGTTACCTGTGGCACTGACCATGAGGTGCACTGCACGACTGCATGCGAGTATTGTTCCTGCACGTGCGTCCTCGCGTCTGAATGTCTGACTCCGCAGGCTCACCGTAAGAACAGAGAGCATCTCGCTCTGAGGAGCGAGAGAGATGGAGGAAAGAAGGGAGCGGGAGGAGACGGCGACCTGGAGCAGGACCTGTACATGTGCGATTACTGCGAGGAGACGTTCAGTCAGACCGACGAGCTGGAAAAACACGTCCTGACCAGACACCCCCAGCTGTCGGACCGGGCCGACCTGCAGTGCATCCACTGTCCTGAGATCTTCCTTGACGAGGCTTCGCTCCTCACGCATATTGAAACGCAGCACGCTAACCGCAAACACAAGTACTGCAGAGCTTTACCTCTCAATCTTCTCCGCTCACCACTTTGATAACCATTACTCACCTCTGGCCTTTTCTGTGTCCACAGATGCCCGGTCTGCTCGGAGCAGTTCCCCTCCGTCGAGGACGTGTACTGCCACCTAGACAGCCATCGCCAGCCCGATTCGTCTAATCACAGCGCTGCCAGTCCCGACCCAGCGCTGGGCAGCGTCGCCTCAATGAGCTCAGCCACTCCAGACTCCAGCGCCAGCCTGGAGAGAGGCTCCACCCCCGACTCCACACTAAAGCACATCCAGGGCAGCGAACGCAGCCGCAGGAGAGGCGGCGATACCGGCGAGGACGTGGGGATAAACCTGGGCCATCAAGGCGGAGGTGCGTTAGCCACTTATCTCCAAAGTAACTGCACAGTTACCAGTTAGTCTCACTAAAGTACCCTTTGTGTCTGTGCAGGCGGGGGAGGATCCTGGGGTAAAGTGACGTACTCTTGCCCTTACTGCTCAAAGAGAGACTTCCACAGTCTGGCAGTGCTGGAGATCCACTTGAAGACCATCCATGCAGATAAGCCGCAACAGAGCCACACGTGTCAGCTCTGCTTGGAAACTCTGCCGACGCTCTACAACCTCAACGAGCACGTGCGCAAAGCTCACCGTGCGAGCGGAGGAACGGTGGGTGCGGCGGCGGCGGCTTTTCCTCTGCTGCAGTTCACCAACGTCACGGCGTTCCACTGCAACTACTGTCCCGACATGTTCGGGGACATCAACTCTCTGCAAGAGCACATCAGGGTTTCCCACTGCCTGCCCGGTGGCATCATGGCAGGATCCACCACACTAGGTGTGTTTAACCCTTTAAAGCCGGTCGGAGCGGGCACGCTCTGTTTTGCGTAACTATTTTTAAATCCCGGTAGCTCTGCAACCACGTAAGCTAGTGCAATAAAAAATTTTGCATATGAAACCGGAGGAGTTGTACTTACATCTGATGCCATCAGCTTGTCCTCGGTCAGTTTCCTTCCACATACAGCTTTGCAAAACTGTATAAAAAGCACTTGCAGCAACACAAACATAATATTCCAGAAACACGCTTTGCTGATCCATCAGCTGTTTGTAACACTTCCTACGTTGGAATAGACGTCAGCGCAAACTATCGTATGTCCGCCATGACCTGCCCGAAACCGGAAGTGACGTCATTTTTGCGGAAATGTAGTTTTTTACCATCAGGGCCTCATGAGCCTATACTGGTGTTTTTAAAAGTTATGTTTGACTTTATGACTTTCTGTGTGGTTTCTGGGATGCTGAGGACTCATATTGCACTGCTGGAAATAGTTTATTTTGATGCACATGCTGCTTTTTTATAATATTTATTTTCGTTTTTCCTGCAGTATATAGAAATTGGTGTATTTCAAAAATAAAACTATGAAGACACTCAAAATAAATTTCCTGTGGTGGGAAACTATTTTGTGCAACTTGTTTGTATTTACAGTTTTGAGGGATAAGCCTCTTAAATTTCTCTAACTAGAAATATATGTTAAAAAAGCAAAAACGATTTTCAATTTTTTTGTAGTTTTTTGCAATTTATGTAATTACTATGCACTTAATGCAGACATATTATTCAAATCTGGGCTATAATGGTTGTATTGATGTATAGCAACTTGAAATGCTCCCAAAAATGGCTCCACAGCATGTAAACATATAAAATAAGCTCTGGTGGACTTGGTTCTATGGTCGGTCTTAAAGGGTTAAGCATGAACTGCATCAGGTCAGCTGTGAGCTGCTTGTCGGTTACATGGTGTTAAGTACAGTGTCATCATTTCCTGTGACTGTTGTTGCTGCAACGATTAAAGTGAGCTTCTCCATCCTAGAAGGGAACCATGCCTTCTTCTGCAACCAGTGCTCAATGGGTTTCCTGACAGAGTCCTCGCTGACGGAGCACATTCAGCAGACACACTGCACCTCCGCAACAGGTGGAGGAAGTGCATCAGGTGGAGCGGTGGCCAAACTCGAGTCTCCCATACTTCAGGCTGGATCTCAGTCCTTCATGGAGGTGAGGAAAAACTGTAAAATCTGTTAAGTGTAACCAGTAAGAAGAAGAAACGCAGCTCGCCCTCCTCGTTAGTTATTCAGTTCCCGTATCGTGTCGTTTGTTAGTCGGACTGAGACTTTTTAACCCACAGTTCACAGTGGAAACACTGAAACCTGCTGCTGTTTGACACACTGTTCACACTACAAAGACACTTCGAGTAGCTGTTAGCCAGCGTTCATAACTCATTAACACACTGACGTGATTCTGTCTGTAAGCTCGCAGTGGTTGAAATGACTTTTGTCGGTCGCTGTGTGACGACTCGGCGTATTGCATCATAATCTTTAAAAAAAGTAAAGAGTTATTATCCACGCACAGGTTTACTCCTGCCCTTACTGCACCAACTCTCCTATCTTCGGCTCACTCCTCAAGCTCACCAAGCACATAAAGGAGAACCACAAGAACATCCCGCTGGCCAACAACAAACGGCAAGCCAAAGTCGCAGACCTGAGCCCCGCCTCGTCGGACGTCGAGATCTCCTCCCCGAAACGCCACAGGCTCGGAGGGGACTCCACTCCATCCATGGGGAGCAACGGAGATTATCCCTGCAACCAGTGCGATCTGCGGTTTGCTAGTTTTGAGGGTTTCCAGGCCCACCTCAAGTCGCACCTGGAGATGTTGCTGAGGCGCCAGTCCTGCCCCCAGTGCAACAAGGAGGACTTTGAGTCACAGGAGGCGTTGCTCCAACACCTGACGGTACACTACACCACCACGTCCACCCAGTATGTGTGCGAGAGCTGCGATAAACAGTTCTCGTCGGTGGACGACCTGCAGAAACACCTGCTCGACATGCACACGTTTGTCTTGTACCACTGCACTCTCTGCCAGGAGGTCTTTGACTCCAAGGTGTCTATACAGGTAAACGACACGTGGCTCGTTGTTGAGTGTGACCTTTTGCAGACACGAATCCCGAAAGATGCAAAGTTTATCTGCTCAAGAGTTTGTTTCTCTGGCCTCACATCCAGGTGCATTTGGCAGTGAAGCACAGCAACGAGAAGAAGCTGTTTCGCTGCACAGCTTGTGCCTGGGACTTTAGGAAGGAGACGGATCTTCAGCTGCACGTTAAACATAACCATCTGGGCCAAAGGTCGGGCCTCCCGGGAGGTCTCGGTGCAGGTACTGTCCAGCTGTGCCGCGTTACGTTTAACAAATACACGATTACGATGTGAAAAGAATGTCTGATATTTCCCGTTCCTGTGCCACGGATTCATCTTCACGATAACTTGATCTTTGACTGACAGGACTCAAGCCCCGGAAGTGCATCTTCTGCGGGGAGAGCTTTGGAACAGAAGTGGAGCTCCAGTGTCACATCACCACGCACAGCAAGAAGTTCACGTGCCGCTTCTGCGGCAAAGCTTTCCACGCCATCTCACTGCTGGAGAGACACCTGAGAGAAAAGCACTGCGTCTTCGATGGCAGCAACATCACCGGCAATGGAGGCGGCACCGGGAGCAGCGGGAGCCAGAACGGGACGCCTAACGGTTTGGCGCAGACCTCCAAGCGAGGAGGAGGAGGAAGTGGCAACGGAGGAGCAGGAAGCGTGGAGAGAGCGACAGTTGCAGCTGCCGAGCAAGCCGACTTGCAGAACATGCTGCTGAAGAGCGCAGCGGTGGGAGGAGGGTCGAGCCAGGGGGGAGATACAGCCAACAGCCACGAGGCGAGCGGAGGAGAGGAGGAGCTGGATAATTCAGAGCCCATGTACGCCTGCGATATCTGCGGCGCTGCCTACACCATGGAGTCCCTGCTGCAGAACCACCGACTGCGTGACCACAACATCCGGCCGGGAGAAGACGACGCCGGTAACGATGCTGTCGTACTCTGTCATCGTCAGGAAGCGAGTCCTCTGTGTTGTTATCGTATTTGTGATTATGCGTCTTAATTTTGTACAACAGGTTCTCGAAAGAAGAAGGCGGACTTCATCAAAGGAAACCACAAGTGCAACGTGTGCTCCCGAACCTTCTTCTCTGAGAACGGGCTTCGTGAGCACGCTCAGACGCACCGCGGCCCCGCCAAACACTACATGTGTCCCATCTGTGGCGAGCGCTTCCCCTCTCTGCTGACCCTCACCGAGCACAAGGTACTTCAGACTTGTGACAAGTACTTTCCACTGAACAGCAGGTGCAGCGGTGCAGACACGTTTCTGCGTGTGCGACGTTTTTTCTCTTTCTGCGCCTAGATTTGCATCCTGACTCGTCTTTGGCTGCTTTGAATTTAGAGCTCGATACTCCTCAGAGAGGCGGTTTGTTACGCAGCCTTCGTCACTTATCAGTGATGCTGATGTTGAGCTTTTATCAAAATGACTTCTTCGTCTGAGGTGTTTTGATGTGTCACGGTCAGTGTTGGGCAAGTTACTTTGAAAAAGTAATTAATTACAGTTACTAGTTACTTCTTCAAAAAAGGGTTACTTACAGCTACTTCTTTGCAGCTGATATAAGATAAACTGAACACAGCTTCAGTTTTCTTGTTAGTAACGGTAACGGCGTTGTAACGATAGGAATAGTGATTAGTTAGGATACTCGTTACTGAAAAAAGCAACGCCGTGTCTTGTAACTGGTCACGGTCGTGTTAATCGTCTGTGCTCCCTCTCTTCAGGTGACCCACAGTAAAAGCTTGGACACGGGAACCTGTCGAATCTGTAAGATGCCCTTGCAGAGCGAAGAGGAGTTCATAGAGCATTGCCAGATGCACCCCGACCTTCGCAACTCCCTCACCGGCTTCCGCTGCGTCGTCTGCATGCAGACGGTCACCTCCACGCTAGAGCTGAAAATCCACGGCACCTTCCACATGCAGAAGATCTCCTCGGGCGCGGCGCTGGCAGGAGCTGCGGTCGGAGGCGGGAATGGAGGACTAGCTGGAGGAAACGGCTCTGCCTCTTCGTCCCCTAATGGGCAGCTGCAGCAGCACAAGCTGTATAAGTGCGCCTTCTGCCTCAAGGAGTTCAAGAACAAAGGCGAGCTGGTGAAGCTGGATGTCAACGGCCTGCCTTACGGCCTCT
Source organism: Aulonocara stuartgranti (assembly GCF_965226115.1). Lineage (NCBI taxonomy): Eukaryota > Metazoa > Chordata > Actinopteri > Cichliformes > Cichlidae > Aulonocara > Aulonocara stuartgranti. Next base: position 69,037,886 of record NC_138945.1, read on the forward strand.
GTGCTGGGTGCATGAGCAGGTAGGCAGCAATGCTGTGAACAGGGCTGCAGCATGACTCAGCCCTCTGTGGGAAAGAATAATGACTAAAGTCAAGAATGAATGCCTCTCCTGTTTGGAAGCTTTGCCTGGCACAGGGTAACTCGGCACACGTTTATTGGGTGCATTTCTTATGAAAAGTATATGAATATTTGAAATATCTTTCAAAAACCTGCCCAGTTTATTCAGATTTTCTGCTCCAGCTGTCACAAACTGCACAGATACTTCCTAAAACTACCAAAGTTAGTGAAGAAATCCTTTTTGTTTAGCATCAGTTAGAATCACTGAAATCAGCTAAAACAAATCAAATGCTCAAATCACATCAGGGGCACGAACGGCCAGAGTCCCAGCCAGGGAGGAGCCGTCACGCCCGGGGACGCGCAGGCGGAGAAGGCCGCGGCTGGGCTGAGGTGTCCAGAGTGCGGGGTGAAGTTTGAAAGCCTGGAGGACTTGGAGAACCACGTCCAGACGGATCATCCGGAGATCAGTCCTGAAACCAGCGCAGCAGGAAAGAAGGCCGAGGTTTCACCTGCTCCTAAGGTGAGAAACAGTGAGAGGGCACGTTTCCATAAAAATAACGGTGTCTGCAAAAGAGAAGGAGGCAGCTACGCACAGAAAGGTCAAATGTATAAAAGCTCTTGGTGTGATCCAGCAGAGTGATAGAGGCCAGTGTTTCCATTTCCAAGGTTGCAAACGACGCTCCTGAACTCTGTGTGTGCACGAGGTTGTGTATAAGTCTGCAGCTTCCACACGTACGTGGGTGTGTGTCAGCTGAGCCCACTGGGTCCTGCGGCTGGGGCGTGCTGAGGCATTGTGGGAGCTGTTCGCTCTACTTGATATTGACAGTCAGGCTCCCCGGGACCTGCCGCGTGTCTGTGTGTGACTGAGTGTGTGAGAGTGTGTGTACTTGCAAGCGAGCACGTGTGTGTTGAGAGACAGTTCCCAGGGACCCTCTGTCTTACCTGCACTTTTGTTTCTGCTTAGTCTAACAGCACAAAGCAGACAAAGTAGGATTAGTGTGTGTGTGTGTGTGTGTGTGTGTGTGTGTGTGTGTGTGTGTGTGTGTGTGTGTGTGTGTGTGTGTGTGTGTGTGTGTGTGTGTGTGTAGTCATCCTAGCAGGCTGAAGCAGCAGAGACACAGTGGAAGTGGGGCCTTTGTGTATTTTGTATGTGTTTGTGCATGAGTGATCACTCTGTGCTATGAATGGATAAGCAGAGCCTCTGGTTCCTCTCTCTGTAGCTCCTTCTCTCTCTCCTTTGTCCTTTTTTCCTTCTCTTTCATCGCTTCTTCCCTTCATCTCGTTCGCGTTCACACCCTCCTTTTTTCATTTGCTTCTCTCACTTTCGATCCAGCTTCGGTGTTTGTGTAGCTGCATACCTTCTCTTCCTTTCCCAACCCTCCAAAGACTTGGACTTTCAGTGCAAGAATTTGTGAGGTTGAAATGTCTCATATGTGCAGGGATGACTGCAAGTGCGGAAAAGTGCAGTTTTATTTTTAGCCTTTTCCACTTTTCTCTGGTAGCTTTCACTGCACTAATAATTCTTTCATTCCTGTGCAGTCTGTCTGTGTGTGTCTGATGTGCTAACATGTAAGCCTGTTTCTCATTAGCTTTATTGCACTGACCAGTCTCCTGTGTTCCTTCTGTTATAGAAAAAGACCTACCAGTGTATTAAATGCCAAATGACGTTCGAGACAGAAAGAGAGATCCAGATTCACGTTGCCAATCACATGATCGGTGAGTGAGGTGCTTTTCTTTTCCGTGTGCGTGACTTCAGAGTTTGGTGTGAACCCAGCCATTGTGAATGTGTGATGGCACTCTGGAAGCATGAAAGCACAAGCATGCACTCACATGAACACAGAGGTGAGACAGACGGTGAAACAAAGACCTTTTTGTCTGGTGGGCTGTGAGGAGCAGCCACGACTACAGATCAAACGTTGGAGAATCATCGTAATCTTACAGCTGACTCAAACGTAATACGAGTGTCTAAACCTTTATATGATGATGCAGGTCGCAGGTGATGCTTTTAGGTTTGGACAGGATGACACAAACGAACACGCTGCACAGTAAATCCATGTTTGTCTGCACGAGCGCTGAGTTTTTTCATTTAATTCCATTATCATCACAGGGGAGCAAAGGTCGACGGTGTGTGTGTTTAAGACCTGACTCTTTTGTGAGATTCCCGTTTTCTCCCCTTTCTGCTAATTTGCTGCCTTAGCATCTCTGTCGTCATGGAGATTAACGAGGTGGACCTGTGGGTTGATCTGCAGCCCCTCGCCAGACCTGAGTGTGTGTGTGTGGCGTCTGGAGAAGAGAGGCTCCAAACATCAGCACAGCTGGAATAACTTTTACTTCACTCCCTAGTGTGTGGCCCCGCCCCCACTTGCTATCAAACACCTGCCACAGCTGCAGCGTCCGTGTTTTCTTTTTTTTTTTTTTTTGCCTGTCCCGTTTGGCTCTTTTGCATCAGAATTGTTGTCTAAAGGCAAAGAAAGATGCCCAACGGATTTACTTTAACAAACTGACCATCCCAGCCTTGCCGTAATGGTCCATTTGATTCACCTTTTATTGTTCATTTTATTTTCACTTACTGAATACGGGACAGACTTGACTGGGGGAAAGAAGGGGAGAAAGAAAGAGGGAAAGAGAAACAGCTGAGAAGAGGGACGGGGGAGAAGGGCAAAAGACAAAAACCAACAGAATGAGCAGAAAAAGAAAGAAAAAGAAAATGCATATATCAATCACCTGGGTCACCTGCTGAGAAAGAAAAAAGAAAGCAAGCAGAAGAGAACAAGAGTAATAGAATAAACAACATCACAATGATATATGGGAATATGACAGTAAATACTAAATGTTAAACATTATTGTGCAGCACATAAGATCAACAGAACACAGTGTGCTTTGAGGTAGGAGCCAAAAAGGGTGTAGTTTGTGGGTGTGATCACCCGTGTGTACACCTGTGAGCATGGACGCGCTTGTTTTTAAAAGGTTCCTTCATGTAATGATCTGCTAGAGGGTGTGGGGGGGCCACAGCCCCGTCCTCCAGGGCATGAAGCAGGTATGGAGGAAGCGTCCGTGTCTTCTACCTGCCGTCCGTCTCCTTCGCTCTTCACCACATGACCGTTATCCTGGCCCTCCTCCTCCTCCCCCGTGTTCCTCTCTCGTTCCCCCCTCACCTCCTCACCTTTGTCCTTCACCCAGTGCTCGCCACTTTCCTCCGCCTTGATCTTCCACTCAGTCTGACGTCTAACTCGTCGTTCTCTCTGCAGCGTAGGCACGCACACATCCCTGCACAGTGGTGGCAGTTTTGGGTTAATTAACGTGCTAATTGTGTGAAAACCTAGCGCAGATTAATTATGAAATTGAGGCAGATTATTTTTAAGAGCTTGCCCAGTTCCTCTTACATTTCCCGCAGCCCTTTCCTCCCCCACTCTTCAACGAAGATCTTATTTAGTCTGAAAGCGCCGATGAAAAGAAAATGAGCAGATGCTCCGTTTCACGCATCGTCTTCCTCGTCTCCACCGCAGATCGTTTCCTTCTCTCGGTCGCCGCGGCACTAACGAGTTTACAGTAATAAATGAAACGGAGATGAATGCAGGTGGTGAGTGGCCAGAGCTGCTCGGCTGTAACGTGTTGATGTAAAAGGATTGTTCCCTCTGTTAAAGTGTCTACATTTTCCTTCATCACACAGGTTCGTGTCACTTTTTTTTCCTGTCGTCCCCGCTCAGTGTGTCACAGGTGGGACGTTTCGAGTTTAAGTTGTGCTGTTTGAATGTTGTGAGTTTATGGCCTGACGCTCTGATTCTGACGGCTACGCTCGTGCACGTGCTCAGCCTGTGGACGTGCACGATTAGGGGGCAGCAGCGACTGACTGTGTCACTTGGTGAGTGTTAGCGCCTGTTCAACGGTCGTATCAGGCGCCCTCGATAATCAGCTCTCACATTCAGGAACTCCGACACTTGTAAGTGCGCTCGCCTCAGATTGTCACGCAGCTCGGCCGCCTCAGTCTGCTGCACGTCTGCGTGTCACAGAAACACAAGTCCAACAATGTAACGTCCGAGTGAAACTGTGATTCAGTGTTTTTACGTTGACAGTTCTGACTGCTTGAAGGGAGGAGGCCAGCTCCTACCGGCTAACTCAGTCCAGTAATGTGATTGTCACATCGCTCCGTGGGTAATACACGGTGCACCCCACGGTCCTGTTAATTACGCTGTCAGGAAGAGAAAGAGACACAACACACAGGCAGACAGAGGGTCAACGTGGGAAGTCTAGAGAGGAATCCCTGCAGCTCCGAGGAAAATATTTACAAGCAGGAATGCGCCGCTCGTGTTTGGGCCCAAAAACAGCTCAGGTGACATATTTACCCCTCACTTTACTGAAAAACAACACTGGTGCTTAAGGTAGGGCTGCTCAATTAATCGAAGTTTAATCTCGATCACGATCTGGGCTTTCAACGATCATTAAAAATGACTGAGCCGATTATTAGCCCCTCCCTCGTGCTTTACTCTCGCGCTGCTCCGTGTGGCAAATCGAGCGCACCTCTCTGCATTTTGAACACGTGTCACAACAATTAAGAGGACCCGAGGGAAGCTCGGAAAGCTAAGCAGAAGTTATTTGGAGAGGAGAGTGACTGCTGTTGGTTGAAAAGAGGTAAAAACCTTCAGTGGTGTGGAAACATTATGGGTTCAGTCAGACGTGGATCAAGTAGACACAGTGTGTAAACTTTGCTACAGTGTAGCTGCACCACAGAGCAACACTGCAAAGCTCACTAAACACAGATGTTTACATTTTTCATTTATTTCTTATACTGCAAACATTTGCACTGTTATCAGTATTTGTCAAAAAATAATATAAAATAGTGCAATCTTTAAAGTCATTATTCAACACATTGTTATTGTTAAATAAATATCATCAAATAATCGAGATGATGACGTCACCCGATGACGTCCAGATGAACAGAATCAGTTTATTTTGTTGCTACAAAATCTTTTCTTCATTTCATTAAAAACACTTTTTCACATTAAGACGTTTTTAGACAGATTCAGGAAACATGTCGGTGTTCATCTCGTCGTGCCCATCAGGTCAGACTGGTCAGCGTGCTGCTGTTCAGAGAAAGATTATTGATTATATTAGAACAGATCTATATCGGGTTATGTTCTCTGGTTTTTACAAAGAGCTTTCAAAGACGAGTTTTTTGATGTCGACTCGACGGCGGGTTGTTTCTAAATGACTGGTTTAAAGGCGGGTCTTCATAAAGACATCACCGGATTATTCACGTACATTAGTAATGATGCTAAACCTGAGATCACTGCCACATGCCGGCCTGCCTGCAACACTTAATATTACAGCTCTCAGCCCAAACGTTCAGCTTCACTGTGATGGTGCAGTCACGCCCTGTGTGTGTTCGCGCCAGCCTCGGCTCTTGCACTGCACAACGTTAATTAAAACACCATGTGGTCAGTGCCCTGCTCTGGAGGCAGAGCGGGAGGGAGGAGGAAACAGAGGCGCTCTAGGAGGGAAGGAGAGATCATTCAAGAAGGATGCAGGGGGCTAAAAGAAATGAACAGTTTAATTTCCTTCCATCCTGGTTTTACTGAATCCGTGCGGACTCTTACGAGGTGTCCTCGTGCAGCAGCACGATGGTTTCTGCCGCACGATGATGTTATTATTTACTGATACGACTCATCTGAAAACCAAGAGGAAATTGTGAGCAGATATCTAGTTTACAGCGAGGAAACGTGACAGGGATCGGCCCTGTGACTGCTCGCATGAGCATTACAGCAACGCTGCATTAACCTGCGAGGCCGGCTGTAAGGCTGGACCAGTGAAAGTGCTTTATGCAGCTACTCAACACAGAATAATAGTGTGGTGGAGTGGAAATGCCCACACTTCACACTGTTTAAAGACACACATGGACACATTCACACACAGCCTCAGTCCATCTCCCACACACTGAGGAGCGATGGAGAGAAAGAAATTGAGCTATCCATTTCTGCCTCTGGTACAAAGCTGCCATTGGAGACTGTTGTGTGTGTGAGACAGCAGCCTAAGGGCCAGGACACTATATACTAAAGAAAGCAAAGAATAATGTGTTTACATCTGGTTTAATAATTAACATTGGACAATCTGTGCGTTTTATATAACCGAGGACAGACGGTTCAATCGTCTTTGAGATGAGAACAGGCACGGCCTCCGTCTCTGTAACGTGCTCCTGCAAGACTACAAACGTCTGCTGTTGCAGGTTTTTCATGCACAGTAAGGGCAGATCCCACCTGTGTGTGTGTGATCACAGAGCAGTGTGTGTGCAGCTTTTCTAGTCTCCAATATTTCTGAGCAGGTGGAGAGGAGACGAGCACGTAAAAGTATGTTCTTGTGTTTCGGACACGCGAGGAGACGACACGAGGGGGTTAGGACAAGATGACGAAAAACCCAGATAGAGGGAGGCAGAGCTCAGAGTGGTGGAGGAGCTGAAACGGAGGAATAATCTCTGCGCTCGCAGTGAGCTCCGCGCTGACAGGAGGCCTGTTTATTCTGTTCGATGAGCCCGTTCTGCTCCGAGCCACCAAGACCAAGAGCGACATCGGAGCAGCTCCTCTAATGTGTGGCTCACTCGCTTGTCTTCGTCTTTCTGTCACCTCCTCTGCCTCCTTCTCATTGTGTGTGTGTGTGTGTGTGTGTGTGTGTGTGTGTGTGTGTGTGTGTGTGTGTGTGTGTGTGTGCAAATCCATTTTGTTTTCACAGAATAAAGGAGCATACACGTGTTGTCCCCGTTTTGTGGTTTAGAGCAGACCGCTCATTTTGAAATGATGTATTATACCTTTAAAAGACCCCTCGCTACACACACACACACACACACACACACACTCTCACACACACACACACACACACACTCACACACACTCTCACACACACACACACACACACACACACACAGAGACACACACACACACACACACACACACACGCACGCGCGTGTAAATAAGGTCCTTGACAGCGTGTTCTGAGTGTTGCATGCAGCCACTAATGCTTTACTAATCACCTCAGTCTAGATTTCACAGCATGAGGCCTCACTTTCTCAGACACACACACAGACACACACACACAGACAGCGCACACACACACGCAGCATGTTGTCAGCCCTTTCCATTGGTACTAATCAGGGACCAGTCTCCAATTAGCATACTGGTTATAATGCTCACTTTGATGCAGCTAAGTGTCCTTGCTGTCTTCGTCTCAGACCTTTGTCTTCCTCGACTCGCCTGCATCAGTTTGTTCCTGTGCATCTCTGTAGGTCAGCTTTAAGCCTTAGCTACGCTCCCGTGACATATTTACTGGAGGCGATCAGAGCGTTAAAAGTATCTGACAGATTTCCTCACATCAGTCTGCAGCAGCTGTTCTGAAAGAGTTTCAGTGTCGCTGATGTTTTCTGTGGGACGATGAGGTTCACTCAGTATTTGTTGATGACAGCGAGCTCCTTTACCTTTAACACTGCGTTTGCCTCCTCCCCACACGCTGCACGTTCACAGTACAGATAACTAATTGTGCCCATTCTCTCCTCATCCCCACCTGCCAAACGGATGGCCTGTAGAAGAGCCCGCCTGTCGGCAAGGTTTGTCCCCTTTCTGTCTCCCACTATGAGCAAGGCAGCATTACGCTGTCCCACTGCCTGCCCATCATCATGAACATTTTACTGCTTTTGAACATACAGACTAGTATCAGTATTCATGAGCTTTTTTCTTGTGTTACTGAGTTCAGGGGTAGAACACAGTCACAGTGCATGATGTGGAAAATAAAGGTGCAGCGCAGGAGTCAGTGTGCGTAATAACACAGTGAGGCTGAATCTTTGCATAGTTACCTCACCTCAGATCTTCATTCACCCCAATCCCCACTGCTAGCTGCATGCTTCATTGTCCTCCCTACCTCATACACACCACGCGCACACACACACCCACACACAGATGCCTTGGAGGTATCGAGTGGCCACTCACCTGGATCTAAGTGTTCCCTGTGGAGTGCGGTGGCTAATGATGTGTCCTCAGCATGAGCTTTACTTACCTATTTACATCAATGCACCATAATAACTGCAGCTCCCCTTATTTACATCCTTTACATTTCTGATGAACTTTGTAGCTGGTCAGATGCACACGTGGCCATCGCTGCCCCTGCAACAGCATCTTAAAGCTCCCTGAATGAAGCTGGGCACATTTCAGTTAAAGCACCAGCGCGCTCACCTTTTAAATTTGATGGTGACTTTGGGTGAAGACCATAAATAGTTTATGAAGCCCTGTGTGAACCAGGGCATTAAATAATACTGGCTTGCTTTTATTTTCTACCTGGAGGTTGCATTTATTTGGCATTTCAAACCTGCATTCAACCTGTCTGTTAGCCTGCAGTCAAATCTGCGACGCGCTTGACTAGTAATGTCTAAGCAGCCGTCCCACGGGCTGCGGCTGAGCCGATGTGTGTCTGTACAAACATTTCTAAGCCCCCCCCCCTTTAACACCAGTGTGCAGACACACACACACCTATCTGTACGTGTGTGTGTGTGGTGCTGCGCGGGTCTGGTGTGGTTACTTTGTGTCACTGAAGACTTAATGAGGCGAGTAAGAAGCTTTTAGAGTCAATGGAGGTGGATAATGTGGTTGAGGGCTCACTCGTGTGTGTGTGTGTGTGTGTGTGTGTGTGAGCGTCTTTGCCACAGGCTAGCAGCGTTGCTGTTCTCTTCTGCCCTGCTGCACCTGCACTAATAAGATGCAGACTGCTCCGGCTGCTGTCGTTGCTGAATAACCAGCATCTGAGCTGAAGAAAGTGCATCGCTGTGTGCTCAGTGAGGAGGCGTCCAAACTCATCTTGGAGTTTCACACATGCTAAATCCTGATTTGGACGTTGTTACTTCTTTTCGCGCCTTGAAGGAAGCGGACGGCCTGTCAGAGGAAAAACGGTCTCGTTGTCTGGCTTGTGATCAGTTGTATCACCAACGATGAGAGTTGGTGCTGTGAAGTAGTAAAAGCTACTTGAACTCCTTCACTCCAGGTGTGTGTGAGCAAACTGCTCACACACACCTGGCCCTCTGCCGTCAGTAGAGCTGCTATAACACCGTTAATACTGCTTTTACTGCTTAAACACAGCTTCTAGTTTACAAACACGTGAGCGTCATGTTGGAATATTTATGTCTAAGTGAATGTAGGACAGGATAAAGCGGCTGTTTCACAGAATTTGACCAAGGAGTTGGTTTATCTCGAGATTACATGAAAGAAATGAAACAGCAAACGCCGAGCAGCATGTCGCTCTTCATCGTGGTGGCATCAACATAGGGACAGATGACAGAAACCCCTCCTCCTGCCTTCAGTTCCTCCTCCATCCATCCTTCCCTACATCCCTTCCTCCCTTCCTCCCTCACCACCTGGAGCCAGTGAGCTGTGACACCAGAGGGAGGAAGGGAGTGATGATGAAGGGACAAGGGAACGAAGAGCGGGAGAGAGCGAGGGGACCGCAGAGGGCTGGATGAAGGAGGATGGGAGGAGAGACGAACCGAGTGTTAGTTTTGACCAAATCAGACTCTTTCATTTGTGGATTTAGTTTATTTAAAATGTACGTTTTTACGTAACAGTCACAACTTCCTGGCCGTAAGCTAACGTGTTGCTAGCGTGCAGTTTTATCTACTCAGTCGCACATTTCCTCTAACTGCTCTGACTCTGTTACAGTGACACGTTTGCTCTTTGTTAGCGCCCATAACCTGCCACTGTCGCTTTTATTGACTGCATGAATACGTCGACAGGATTGTTGGTGTATTTCTGCGTGTGTGTGAGTGTTCTGGAGGCTGGGAGCACAGCCGTCCCCTGGAGAGCTCATTTTGTCGTCTTCTCGCTTGATTTACCTTCTTCTTCTTCTGCTGTTTATTACCAGTCATTACAAGCTGTTTGGAAACCTAATAGGACACACTGACAAATAGTCTGGGAGAGACCCAACCAGGATAGCTATCACAACACAAAATAATGAGTGTGTGTGCTCTGCTCGCGAGGATATGTGTATATGCAGCTTCAGCTTTCTTACCTCACATATAGAAGTTTCCTGCTTTGCATGGGCGACGTCTCTCTCACCGTGTGCTGCATCTGTGGCTGAGCACAGGCTGATGTACAGCATCTCTACCTGCAGCCCCCTTTACATCCCCCCCCTCTTTTTCCTTCTCAAGCTGTCCAGGTGTGGCTGCACCAGCTGCTAAAGACAACAGGACCATTTTACACACACACACACACACACACACACACACACACACACACACACACACACACACACACCGTGCTGGCTAATTGTCACAAGACAAACAAGGCGCTTTGCCTTTATGCGCTTCATAAACAGAGGCCAAGCAACAATTAACTCCCTGCTTAATTCACTAACTATTCTGAATTCATTTTCTCCTGTGACAGGCACATCTGTCACAGCTGGTAGCGACTGAGTGTGCGTTTGCTAGGCCTGTGCAGTAATGCAATAAGGTTTAGCCTTTAAATGGGCTGCACTGAGGAGGCTTTACTACAGCGTGCGGCGTGCAGCACGACGACGCCGTGCTCGGTGTACGACAGAGACGCAGACTGTGTGAACTTCAGTCATGTTTATTGGTGATGTTTCCTTTTCAAGCCCGTCTGGGGGGCTGACCTGTCTGCTGTTTAAAACATGACCTGAGTGAATAAAGATATTCTTGTACAGTTACACTCAGATTGTTGCTGTTTTCAGGACTGATGGGTTTCTGATCCTCAGCCTATTTTGACCCCATCAGCGGCACTTACATGTTTCAGGAATATATTCAGATAAACTGCTTGTGATCCACGCAGAACGGTTGAAAAACAATTTACAGAAACATCTACAGAGCTGTCGAAAGTCCAGTGGTGGATTATCAGATGGATAATATAATCTAGCTCGTTATTTTCCTGTTGTTTTACACATGTAACTTCTCACATTGTCACACTTTGGGGTTGAGAAGGACACACAGATGTTAGCGCCTCCTTTTCTTCTCTAAGAAAAACATTTGTGTTTTTTGTGTTTAGTCCATCTGGGTTTGAAGTGTGGAAATCTAACAAATCGTGTGAGAACTTCTCAGGATGTAAATTTGTACAGACGAATGAGTTTGAGACTAGAGATCATCACTATGTTCTCCTGGGCTGCTCTTGAACCTGATGACGATACCTTGATGGCTGTTCCTCTGCAAACACATCATCGCAGTCACCCTGTAGTCATGGAGATGATATTTCTACCTGAAACAGTGGAAATAAGGCAACAGTTCGTTGGTTCGTCCCTGAATCTAAAAACAAAACACGTTTCATTTAAATCTATACAGAATAAAAAGTAGCACTGTGATAAATATATAACAAAACTGAAAGAAGCATCATGTAATGGCACAAGAAGGAGAGCACAGCAGAGTGTGAGAGCACAAACTGCCACAGTGACAAAAATAGTGGTGATTAAAGATCAATAAAGTGAGATTCGTACTGATGGAACACCGCAGGAGAGGAAACGTGCAGGTGCAGACACAGAAACTGCAGAAGACTTGGAGGCAACGCAGATCAATATGAAATGAAATGTAGAGAAGATGGAGGCGTGGAAGGGTGGATGACTAAAGCCGGAGACGCGAGCAGAGAGACGGAGAGGATGAGAGCGGTTTCTGGCAGAGTTTGGCTCACACTCGGTCGTCTTGCCGAGCAGCTGGACTTCATTAGTGGCTGGTGTTAATTACTGGGACTGTACACGCATGCACACACACACACACACACACACACACACACACACACACACACACACACACACACACACACACACAGCCTGCGATTCAGGGTCACCTTGCTCGCCTTGTTTGAACCAGCAGAGATAGAGGAGGATGGTGCCAGACAGACACACACACAGACACACACACACAGACACACACACACACGTGTCAGTCCACTGTGGGAGTTTCGTATGTTATTAATGCAGCTGCATTGTAAGCAGCTGATAGATGTAGTTTTGCTGTAGTTGACTCCGTCTGTGGTTGTACTGCATGCTTCTGTACTGAGGTAGTCGTAGCACAGCTACGATTGTGGAGAAAAGCACGCGAGTCGAGGTTGATGACACCGGGTATCTTCATGTAGCTGCAAAAACCACTGTTACAAGATTTACGTTTAATTTTTAATACTAATATTTTCCAAATATGTCACAAATGGTTTATTTAAAAACTGAGAATTTAGTCTGCTCATATATTTTACTAAACTTCTAAGTGCATCATGGAGCAGCTGATCTCCTGACAGTGTTACAGGTCAAACAAATGTTTAGTTATCAGCATGGGCGTGCCAAAAACTACAATTCCCTGAACGGCCACTCGGGGTTGGGTCCATGCACTCCTGTGAAGAAGTCCATAGAAGCTAAGATGCTAAGTATCAGTCAGGTGCTTTTAATCAATGCACTTAATTAAGTGACCATCAGTAAATGGGACATTCAAGTATGTGTTAACTCAGGTCCATAGTCCCATCAGCCCGGGGCCAGCCTGCCCAGTGCTCAGAGAAAGTTCACCACAGTGCCGTTATCAAAAGAATGAACACGTGCGGCTTATTTGGAAGCAAAGCCTCTTATCTCTAGAAGAAGATGGCGGCACAGCTCGGGTTTGCAAAGCTGCATTTGAACAAACCACGAGACCTCTGAGAAAACCGGACACGGCACGTTATACCGACCGTAAAGCGTGCTAGTGTGGTGAACTCTCAGAGTAATCTAGAGTCGAATGTGAGGCCAGCTGAAGCCTGGATGCAACTGCAGGACAGAATATTACAAACATGTGGAGGTGTTGCAGTCAAAGTCTAAACTTTGATCACATTTCCACGCTGTGGTAGGATGTTAAGTTTGCATGAACAAAGAAGAACAGCGACCTCTGTGCAGAGGTTTTAGGCAGGTGCTGTAAAGCAACCAATGCTTTAAGAAATAAGTGTTAATCATTCTTATCATCAATCAACAAACTGCAGAGAATAAAGAAAAATCCATATTTGTGTGAGCACCCTTTGCCTTCTTCTAGGTTTTGAAGGAGCTCGGCTGGTGGGTTGTTCCAAACATCTTGGATGTCGGCTCCCTCGCGTCCTTCATGTAATCCCAGACACACTCGGGGCTCTGTGGGGGCCGTAGCATCACTGCAGCACTTCTTGTTCGTCACGCTGAAGATAGCTCTTCATGACTTTGGCTCGTTGTCCTGCTGCAGAATACACTTGGGGCCAATAAACAATCGTTTATATTTCTGAAAGCTCTTTGTTTACAGCATCTTTTGCACAGCACTCTATATACTTGTGGTTGGATCCACCTCATGAAGGCTTTTAAAACAAAATGTTAGAACAAGAACGTGATGGTCTTTGTGTTGGTGTGCACACTGTACGAGCCGGATGTTCAGGAAATGTGATGTGATTATAGAGCTGCTGGAGATGGCAGAGGCGGAGAAAGCTCAATATATGCAAAACTGTGTTCTGAGAGCATAAAAAGTGGCTGTTGAGGTCACTGCTGCTGGCCATCATAAGTAATAAATAGGTTTCACAGCTTTATGTTGATTCGTGTTCCAGCAGAGGAAGAAAGGATGGTTTAAAGCAGCACAGCAGGAGGTGGGATGCTGCGACACGCTGGGAGAGGTTGGAGGGTTTTCTTTGACTCATAATTACACAGAAGCAGGCAGGAGTGAGCACGGCTACGAGAGGAAGGGTGATACGTCTTTCGGCTCTAAGCAGATGTCGACCAGGCTGTTCTCTTTATTGCAGTACAAAGGCCTTCTGACAAAAACACACAGCCATGCATGCACATCATCCTGGATAAATCAATGCATTCTGCTTTCAGTAATTTCCCAAGGTGCTTTGCTCCCCTCCTCCTGGGTGAGGAGGTGACAAAGCCAGCCACTGAGGAGTCTCTTACTTTCTGCCCTCCTTTTTCAGCCCGTCTTTGTAGCGTTCAGCACACTCACACGTCACTGTGCGTGCGTTCACAATGCTGCTTCACAACGGTGTATAAATGTTTGTCAATGGAAAATTGTATTTAGTAGTCAGTATAATCTTTCAGTGATATAAGTTTGCATATGGTAGAATGCTGCATGTAATCACTTGTGTGTAGAAGTGTTTAGTTGGTGGCATATTGAAAGAATGTCTCATCCTAGGAGGTCTGTAACATTCTAGGGTGTTCACATCCTGGCAGCATGAGAGAGCTCGTACCTTGTCTTATTGTTTTACGGCAGGATTAACGTAGCTATGTCAGGTTTAGTTTAAGTGCTTCTTTACATACAGATGAACTGTTGGATTTTCCAGACCAGCAGGTTAAGGGAAGTCGTTTATGGGGACACACACACACACACACACACACACACACACACACACACACACACACACACACACTGAAGTATAAATAAAGACCGGGGCAGTTTTTCAGGGCGAGTCTCAGTTCTGGAGGCTGCCCTTGCTAGCAAGAAGTTCTGTGTGTTTCTCTTCTCTGAGTCTTTACTGAGGAAGTGTTTTAGAGTATATTTCTTAACAATGTTGTGTTATTTTACGCAGCGGTGATGAGAGATGCGTTTGTCCCGTCAGTGTCGCAACAATGGCTTCGAGGCCCGGGGAGTCTGTGTGCATGTTATTTATGTGGCACCATTTTTATCAGAGATTAAAAAATCTTTCTGATACTTCGTTTAATCTGGAAAACTGTCGTCAGCGATGACGACACAGAGCGCCCACGCGAGGTGTTTAAATAATGAAACGTGGGAGCAGTTCACAGGTAGAACACACTTGATTTCCTGTATTCTGCAGGCCTCTGGTGTTTGTGTGTCTGCACAGCATCTCACCTGCAGCGCTCTATCACAGGGACACATCAGACGCCGCGCTGACCCCGCGCACACACTGCAATGGCAGTTGTGGTCATTATGCAAATCTGTGTGACTGTAGTTTGAACTTTTGGGGTCTTTTATGACCCTTTGTTCTCTCTGCTCCTCATCTCACGCTCTCCGTCTCTCTCCATCCTATCTCTGCTGGATGAGAGACGCTCATTTGTGACAGAGCCAGCCTGCTAATGGTGGATGGCAAGAAACTGAATTGGTCATGCCAAACACACACACGCGCACGCACGCACGCGCACGCACACGCACGCACACGCACGCGCGCACACACACACACACACACACACACACACTAATGTATTCACATAAAACTCTGTATAGTCCCTGCTGCATTGCTCCTGGTGCTGGGCTCCCTCTCTGCTCTGCGCCGCGCCTCCTCCTCCTCCTCTTCGTCCTCCTCCCCCACCACCTCCTTCTCCTTCTCCCAGTACATCTGGCACGCTCAGCTGCTGAGGAGCGCCATAATTATCCCGCCGGAGACGCACATGCTCGTACACACATACGCACACTCTGCGACGAAAGCTCGCACACCCTTGTCTTCGGCGATCCACACCGCTCCCTGCTGCTCTTCGTCACTACCGGGGCTTCATTAGAGTGTGTGTGTGTGTGTGTGTGTGTGTGTGTGTGTGTGTGTGCCTTTGGATGCTATCCAGATGTTTTTTCTTTATAGTTGAGGAGTCGGGCGTGTCCTAGATGCAACTGCCCTGCTCCTGCACGCTCGGTGTTTTGAGTCGTCTGTTTCACATATAACCTGCTTGTATGTCCAGTCTCGTTCAGCCGTCACGTGGCAGGCAGCGAGCACGCCACTAGGACCTCGTTGTGGTAAAGAAAACGTGGACTGTGGGCGTGTGCCTTACTCACACAGGTCTAAAGTTGTGGCAGTAAGAAACTCTTTGTATTCATGAATCTGCAGGAAACCTGTAGAGACGGACACCTTCCCCGCTCTGCGCAGGATTAATTGCAGGGCTGTTTGTAGTCTGTCTGGTGTCACGTTGTAATTACTGCTCTGTTACAGGTAGAGAGACGGCTCGGGTCAGAGAACGGGGCGGCTGGGCGGGTACGTGTGTGCGTGTGACAGGAAAAGACAGGAAAAGCGCGTGAATGAGCGAGTGCAGTGTGATTGGTAGTAACCATGTGTGTGTTTATAGCAGGATCGGCGTGGAAGCGTGTGTGGGTGTGTGTTTGCGAGCGCGGCCTGGCAGTGCCCGCTGTGGCTGCTCAGAGTGGGGCTGTAGGTTTGATTCCCGGTGCCACTTTGTGTCAGACTAACCGCAGAGCCAAAAGCAATTGAGCTTTGTGAAAAGCGTCTGGAAACACCTCCCGCCATTCCACTTTCAATCGGAGCTTTTAGTGCCGCGGGAAGCTCGCAATAAAGCACCTGCATCAGTCGCATAGATCGCTGCTAAAGACCAATCAGGTGACAAGCTTTGACTCTGTCTGTATGTCACTGAGACAATAAGCCACTTGAGCATGTTGATTGCACTGTTTCTAGAACCTTCAGCGAGCCTCCTTCTCTCACATAATAATAAAGTCACAGAATGATTCCTTAACCCGCTGATGCAAAGATCGCCGCTCTTACCGCTTTTCCTACGTGTTTGTACTGTTTAGGCCTTTTTGACACGCAAACGTGTCCAAGTGCAGAACATGTGACTCCTGATATTTAAAGAACAAAGATGGCTGCATCATCAGGAATCCTGACCAAAGAAGACACGACTGATTTATCATCAGTAACTTTGTGCTCTGTGCATGATACACACAAACAAACTCTTGTAGTTTTTGCAGGCGGCACAAGTCACCACTTGAATCCTTTACACTCACATTTGTGGCCCTGAGTCTTCAGTCAGAATGTGGAGAATAAATCTGCTGTGGTTTGTCGAAGCAGACAAACAGTATCTGCAACGCGTCCACGGCCGGGTTAGCCGTCGTTATCTACGTCGTCTGATACTCTGATTCAAACCAGGAGACCCGAGTCTGTGCAAACACAGCAGACGTGCTCTGCCGCCGTGTCCATCTGCACAGACTGACAACAACACGTTCTTTTTCTGCACACGCAGCGATGTTCCAGCACCTTCCATCCTCGCCGACACACATGTGGCTACACATGCATTTTCTACCATCGGTATTGATGACACCATATGTGGGTTAAATCGGTGATACGTCTAAGCAGAGAATATCTCACATGCAGTGATGTGAAATCCCCACTCGCATAATGAGAGGCTGTGGGACTGATTGAACGGCCCGGTTTGGTTTGCTGCTGTTTCTCTGTCCTCTTTGTCTTTAATCCCTCCCGCTCTCTCCTGCACTCCATCATCCTATCCCTCCCCACCAACCCCATCACTACTTCCCTCTGTTCATTGTCTGTCCACCTTCCCTGAGGTAACAGGTGTACCCATGAGATTCGCTGGACTCTCTCCCCCCTCCCCTCTTTCTCTCGTGCTCACAGCGCTAGAGGCCTAGGTAGGAGTGTAATTTCCCCAGTGTTCTCTCTAACCTGGAATATCTGACACTGTGACACCAGGAAACCAAGGGGGAGTGTGTGTGTGTGTGTGTGTGTGTGTGTGTGTGTGTGTGTGTGTGTGTGTGTGTGTGTAAGCCCATGTGTACACAAGGAGATGGGAAATTTTTGCGAGAAGGTTCAAAGGAGTTTATTTTGTATTTTTTCATTGTGAGCTCTTACATGAAGCGCCTGGTTTCCACAGCGGGCCAAACAGGAGCAGCCAGGGCTTTAGGGGTAAACGACACACAGTAATACTTTTATTACACGGTCAGACAGTATAAGGTTTATATAGTGCTGTGTTATATGGAGTATGAGCCCAGCACAATTATAAAAAATGAATGCACGGTGCAGTCTCTGGCGCCTCGGTCGCCTTTGAACTGGAAGGCTGGATTTGGACTTTTGGAGAGTACTGCATGTGCACATCTACAAACCGGGAACATTGTTAGTGCAGGAAGAGAGATCTGCAAAAGGGAAATTGAATCCGGAGCAAGAGCAGCGCTAATGTACGCCGCGGTGGTCCCGACTTCCTGTAGAGGAACGCAGCGAGTTGTGTTTCCAGCTTTAACATCTGATTCAAGACTGCGCAGTTTAAAAACACAGTTTAGGTTTTCTCACAGTGATCTTATCTTTACTACTCGGAGGTAATTACTGTTCCTCTTATCACCGTCCTCCTATCCAGCTGTCCGTCCGTCACTGCGGCGCCTGCAGACAGCGCCGGCTCCCCGACTAAAGTTTGGACAAATGGCTGTTGGATCGATAGCTTCCCACCAGCAATATTTGGTATCAATGCGTGTCCTCCTCATTACCGCAGCAGGCTGCCCTCTCCATGGACCTGAATTATTCATACACACAAACAGGCACGCACACACGCATACGCTGCATCACAGAAGTAACCGGCCTTTCCCCATCGTCCTCTCCTCCCTGCTGCTCTTCAGGCCACAGCAGAAGAAGAAGAGCGGCGCGAGCGTCAGCCTCTCCTCCCTGTGTCTCTAACCGCTTACTCACCCAGATGTTACTCCCAGATATTTGCCTCGGTCAGCACATTTTTTGTGCCTGTGTGTCCTTTACTGTAGTTTCTAATTATACCTCTTAGAGCACGCCGTCACGTTTTGAAACAAGCGGTTCGGGTTAGCTACATCGTTACTAGCGTTACTGCTGCTCTGCAGGTTGTTACAGTGTAATCAAACGTATCGATGTGAGATGTGCGAACAGTGTTGATGAACGCTACGTCCTCGCGTCTCTCTGCATTTGTTCTTTTCTGTGAATCGTGTAATCGTACAGCAGTTGACTGTTTTACGTCTTGCCTGCTGTCTTTAATTGTTCAAACAATCATCTCCTGTAATAATGATCATAAAGTTTAATACCCTGGTGCTGCTGTAGCCGTTAGCCACTTAATGTTGTAATGTAATGTCTGCAAATGGTTTTTAATGATGCCGCCTGTGTCTGTGTGTGCATTTGTGTGTGCGGTCCCTAAAGGCCAATCACGTCCTCTCTGCAGGATGAAACGCGACATTACAGAATACATAAAAACTGCCGTTCGTGTCTTTGATGAGCCTGTTGACACAGGAATACACACACAAACATATTTCCTCCATATTTAGGAAGAAAGATGATTAAAAGGGCTTTTCAGGCAAACCGCTGCACAACGCACAACACCGGCGACCGTGACGCAAACATCCACGGACACGCACATTTCCACCGATGCTCCCGAGACACGGCTGACTTCAGACCAGATGTTAGGAGTAATTAATCTAAGCCCATGTATGTGTGTTTGATGTGGAGCTGTCGGGGGCGTTCGGTTACAACTCGGTTGTATTTGTTGTCGTGCCACTGTATAGTGTTCACCACCATCAGTTGTGTTGTAGATGGTGCATAATCCAGCAGTGAAGCCTTTTTAGTATGTGAGACGCATTTCAGCCCGACTCTGGGGCTGAATTCAGATGAGATATCTGCATGTATGTATTTGTGTGTGCGTGCGTAGGTGGGGGGCAGCCTGCCCTGAGGCGCTCTGTCCTTAGCGGTTAGCTAACGGGGCGCAGAGCGACCCTCATCCTCGCCCTGATCGATGCGGCGCGTACGTGTGTGCGGGAGTGTGAAGGCGTGCTGTGTGTGTGTCTCGTTAGCAGGAAGCAGAGGAGAGTCCAGGGATCCCTGCATTCCCTGCCCAGGGACACACACAGGTCCCAGCACCTGGACCAAACACACACACAACTCTCTTCCTCTCGTTTTCTCCGTCTGTCACTCTCACGCACAGACACAGACTCACACACCATGCATACAGATCGAGTACACACAGCAGTCCCAGCGCGCTGCAGTAACACTAAGCTTAAAGTACAGACATGGCCTGTAACACAAACACATCCACTGCTGAAGACGATGCTTCCGAGGTTTTCACAGTGGGAAACAAAGAAGAGGAGATGCAGTGACGGCGTTAAACGTGTGTGTTTGTGTGTCCTCAGTCGCACAGAATCGTGTGCTCGATGCATCTGTGTTTGTGAATAAAGAGGTTTGTCTGTACGTGCAGCCATTCATCAGCTCCTTTGGTCAGTTATTAGCACCCTGTGTCAAACAGAGAGCAGGCATCGGTGTGTGTGTGTGTGTGTGTGTGTGTGTGTGTCTGTGTGTACTCACCAGATGGACCATGAAACTGTTGATGTGGAAAGGTACGGTTGGTGTGCTGATGTTCAAACATCCAAGAGTGTGAACGCGGTCTGTCTCGCTGTCAAGGACACCTTTAATTACAACAGCGGGGCTTCCTCTGCGTGCGTGTGTCAGCTGACTATTGCTGATTATTGTTGATAAGATGATCCGGTTCACAAAGTATCCACCTACACACATGAACATCAGAAATATTTGCTGCTGCACATTTAAATTCCTCTCAGGTAAATGGACTGCACCATGGAGTGCTTTTTCATCTTAGTGGTTAAAGTGCTTTTAAGTGTTTCTGCCTCACACACACACACACACACACACACACACACACTGCTGCGCTCTGCTTGTTATCTAGAGAAACTTCAGGTTCAGCCACCAAACCTGCCTGGAGTGGACAACCTACCCACCACCTGAGGCACAGCTGCCCTTTCTCAGTTTTCGTCCTCCTTCCTCCTCTGAGCCCAGCCCCCCTTCTCTGCAGGAGGAGCTGCAAATCGGGAGGGTTTATGAGTTGGCCGTCCAACTGCTGAAAGGGTGGGCACCTATGGGAACCCTCACAGCAGCAGACTCACACATGCACACACACTGCATACTCAGAGCCAGAGCCCAGGGAGCGTGTGCAGAGAGCAGTTGTAAGGCCAGTGCACTGTTACTGTAGTTCTTTGTTCAGCCCTGGCTCGGCTCCACCGCCCCCCTCCTTTCTGTTTTCCTTTCATTTTCCCTCTAGCTGTCTTCTCCACCTTTTTCCCCTTTTTTGTCCTTAATCTGTTTGTCTTTATGTTCATTTTATCTACATAATCGTTTGTTTTCCCTGCAGTCGTACAAAAACACTGGAATCGTTAAAATGATTCAAATGCAAACACACATTACTAGATTTTACTACTTGATGTCATGTTTGGAAGAACGTCGTTAACCAAGTTAGCTTAAAGAGACCCAAACTTCTCTGACTGACGTGCACCCTGATCAACGACTGCTTCTCCTTAATAAGCTTCAAAATATTTTTGAGAAAGTTGTAACATATCAAAGACGTCTAAATCCAGTAGTTACACACACACACACACACACACACACACACACACACACACACACACACACACACACACACACACACAGAGGGAGGCAGACAAAGAGACTTTCAATGGTAGACACAGAGAGGCGTGTATTTCAGTTTTACGCGGCCAACTTTTGGTATACAACCAAGATCAAGCTGCTTTTTGTCGGCTTGTCACTGTTGTGATTTCCACACATACTGTGTGTGCGTGTGTGTGTGTGTGTGTGTGTGCGTGCATGAGTTTTTGTATGTAAGTGTGTAACGTGCCCTCCCCAGTGAGTCTGTACTTGGGCTTAACAGACATTTCAGTCATGTGTGTTTCTTGTGTCAGTGTGTCTTGGTGTGTCATGCCGGTTTCTGAAGTGAGGGGATGAAAGAAAGCATCTTCTGTCGCCACGGCGATCAGGCTAATTACAGCAGCTTAAGTGCTTTACCCACGGTCATCACACACTGTCAAAATACACCACTGAGCTCGAGTGTGTGTTTTAATTTTTAAAGGCCATGAAAGCTTGCTTTTAACCAGCTCAGCTGTACTTTGGAGCTGTGTGTGTGTGTGGCTGCATGCAAATGCACGCACACACTTGCAAACACTCATCTCTGGGAGGGGGTCGCAGGCACCTGATGCTTCTTCTTCTTTCCTTTTTTTAAATGCCTCTTCCTCCATGGTTATTTCTTCAGCCTCTGTCTTCTCTTGTCTCGTCCTTGCTCTCTTTCCACGTCAGCGGCGATCCCCGGCCTGCACTGCGTGTCTGTTACGTGGAGACTTGTCTGCTGTAAATGCCAAATGCACCACATACACGGGGGCATTGTGCTGCTTTGTGTTCATGTCGATTCCTTTGCGAGTGGATAAATTAATTACTTTGGGAGTGTGTGAGTTTGTGTACCTGTGTACTGAGGGTTTTTGGGTTATATGGTGCTTGTGGAGCCCTAATGGAGTGTGGAGTGTGTGTTTACGTGCTCCCAGGCTGCTGTTTATCGCTTAGCGAGCTGGAACTAATTTACTAATTGAGTTTTGAGTTGGGAAGGAACGACAGCAAGAGTGGGAGAGGGAGAAGGGATGGAGAGACACTCGGGGCATCGCAAAAACTCTTACATGTTTCTCGAGAAACGTGGGGGTGGGGGCTGTTTTTTTGTCAATCTTTGTTCGAGTTGTGCGCTGCACGACTCGGGTCCCTCTTTCAAACACACACGGAGTCCTTCTTCTGTATGTGTGTGTGCACGTGTGTGTTGTGTAGCTGACTGGCAGCTGTGAAGGCCGGCTGCTGGATTATAAACAAGCCTCTCCCAGAATGCACTTCAGCATCATCTCCCCATAAGGAACGTGTCTGCGCACGTGGAGTGTGGAGAGTAGACAAAGCAACAGACTGCCAACTTAAAGTTTGAAAGGTCTGCTGACAGAGTTCACTCGGTACTTAAAAGCACAACTGGTTGAAATACATTTGCAGCAAAAATACACAAAGCTTCCTGTAATGATGCAAGAAAACAAAGGATCCAAAATCTCCCAAAGACATTTGGATTAAATGGAAGGAAAAAGATGGACAGCATGTTAGAGGGAAACGAGCAGGACAGTAGGTGCTGTGTGATGTTCATGTTAGTCCCAGCTACCTCATATTTGACCAGTTTACCTGACCTCACCTGTTCCTTCAACAACACACGTCGCTGATTTCCTAAGGAAATTTGTGCAAAATGTGTTTGTTTTAAATTTCAGAAGCGTCTTTGTTTGGTAAAGTGAGTCGGATTATGTACGCGTGTGCTTTGTGTCTCGTCGACACGCTCGCTGCAGCGGGGTGCAGCTGGTTAATGTTTGCTTTGGAGCCCGTTGGAACCCATGCGTCACACGCTGGATACGGGAGGCAAGGATGCGAGCAGTGTGATGCGTCGCAAACAGCCCATCGAGTTTAGTGTCAGGTAGTTTTCATCACTTTGGAAAGATGTGAGAGGGAAACAAATCCTTCAGTTTACTGGTTTAAGGTGATTTCTGGGATTCAGGACTTTATTATTCTCAGGAGAGTTTACGTGTGATTCTGAGGTTACTGACATGGGCTCAGGGTTCAGTTGTTTTGACTGGACAACAGATGTTGCATTATGCGAGCGAGGACCCAACGATGCTGGGCTTTGCAGTAAAACCGTCTCCTGAGCATCGGTCACTGGGAGAGGATGGTGGGGATTTTTTCCAGAGAAGGATTTTTATGATAAATCTTCCTCTTTTTCCCTCTTGATCTGTTTTGCCTTTATCCCCCATCCTCCCTCCATAACCCCCCTCCCTCTCGCTCAGCGGTCCTCCTGTTCTCCTCGTCTCTCCTCCCCCGCCTCCCTCCATCTCTCCATCCCTCCCAGGGAGAGCAAATCCCTCTTTTCCTAGGTAGGAGTGTAGGGAGGAGTGGTAAGGCTTAGATCTCGGCCCCCCGCATCGTCCCTTCATCAGGTCCCCCTCTGGTCCTTCCTCCCTCCCTCCATAACGTCTCCATCTATTTATTCTCTTGTTAAATTATGGTTTTATGTGCCTGTCCTTCCTCTTACGCGGCGTCCTCTCGTCTCTCTCATCACATTCGCATTTACATTTTTGCATCGTGCTGATGTTCTTATATAGTATGACTCGCTTTCTTCACACTCGTCAAACGCTGCGTCAGCCTTTTAACTGCTGAACTGAAGACTGATTTCAGTAAACTACGTAGCTGATTGAAACCGTTTTTCATCCTTTGCTCTTTTGTTCCGGATTTATTTTGGATTTTCACTTTTCCCTAACTCCCCTCCCTTCTTCTCCACCCAGTTATTGTTAAATGCACACTAACCATCACATCTGCCCCCGCCTCCTCGCAGTCCTCCTTTCCTGTCCCTTTCACTGTGCCATACTTCTTCCTACACACTTTCATTCCTGCACTTTTTTTGCTTCGACAGATCAGGGGTCAGCCGGTCATTAGGATGTCTTTCCTCTGTCGTTTCGCTCGTGCTTGTATTCGTTTCTTTGTATCTGGCCCTTTTAAAAAGGTGTCGTTTCCCAGCTAAGGAAAAGGGCGTTTAAATTAAAGGGAAAACTCAGAAAAGGGGGGAGAGACGGATCAGGACAGGAAGCACGCAGAGTCCACGGGCACACTGTGTCCTCACACCATTATAAAATACGATCTGGCTCTCGAGCCGCGCTGCATATCATCTCTTTGTACGCCGTTTGGTGTAACTCTGCTTTTAACGTAGGAATGGAGTCGCTTTGAACAAGCCTTCATTTAACATTTGACTCGGTCAGGACTCGGCAGCTAAATGTAGTTTGAAAATATCGCACACATTAGTTATCTGCTTTAATTAGTGAGTTATTCTGTACCAATCATAGAGGACGGTACAGCTGCAGCACTGGATGCTCTCACATGGCCGGAGTGGTGCGCTCAGACTAATGTGGCTTTCTCATTTTGACATGACTGAGAGTACAGAGGCTCCGCCCACCAATATAACACAGAGGCTATATATATTATGCGTTGCATAGATAACATGGTAAATATGTATTTGTTGTAGGAGCACACGGAGTTATTTTCTGCAAAGAGCTCAGTCCTGTGGATCCTTATACTGAGACAAGCTGTAAACAACAGGTAACTTTTACGAGACAAAGAAATAAGATGTTAGGAGAAAGCTTCGCCCTCTTACTGTCTCCAGCACTTCTTCAAGCTCGTATCCCTCTCCCCAAACATTTATCCATCTTTCCTACCTTCCCTCGTGCTGCATCCCACTCTCTGTGAGGTGGTGGATGGATTACCCACGTGTGGTATCAAGGCAGCTCCCTAAGCTACACGCACACCGACACAACAGCGCTGGTGTGTGTTTGCGCATGTGTTATGGTTGTGTTAGCATGCTGTGCTGGTGTGTGCAGGGCTGCTGTGGATTAAACAGATTTTCTGTCTCCTGCCTTGGAAAAACACCCGCACAGTTATACTGCACACACAAAAGGGCAAAAGCCTGCCAGAAGGCGCATATAAGGAATAACCCAGCTTACGTGGGGCTAAGCGCACGGGCACGTGTGCGCGTGCACAATCTGCACCAGAGTTCACCTGCAGCCAAAAACCAACAAACGTGTGTTATCACACTTATCTACGTGCACAGAGCGCAAACAGCACACTGCACGATGTGGAAGCAGCCAACCGTCTCTCACACAAACATATACACATATCTCCCAATTTATTGGCCCGGATCTCCTGGTGTGCCAGGTGTGTGACGGAGGAGTTGGAGGCAAATGCCAGGCAGGGAGAGAGAGATGGAAGAATGCACCCCCTGCTATGTTTTGAATGGACCGGTCCACACCGCCGGCCCCTGGGGGCCCCTTCATCGCTGCACCACCTCTCTGTCTCGCACGCTCCCCTTTGTCTCTCCCTGTTCTCCCATTTAATCCGCTGCCTCGCGCTCGTCCCGCTCTTCTTCTGGTTTCACTGTTTCTTTTACTCCCCGTCGTTGTTTCTTTTCATGTGATTCGTGTCTCACTTTTCTTCTGCTTTCTGTTGTTTGGTCACATGTTGGGGCAGCTGTGGATGGAGATCAGGTTACGGGTGGTGCAGGCGCTTCTTCTGGGTTGGCACACGTGTGTGTGTGTGTGTGTGTGTGTGTGTGTGTTGGCCGTCTGGTTGCCATTTATCCTGCTGAGCTGCAGGGTTCCTCCTCTACATTATACAGTATGTGTATGACTGTAAGTGTGTTGCTGCTCTGCGAGGCTGGGCCATTGGGACCGTGCCCCTGCTTCACTGGCTTGGAAACCCTGTCTAGTCACAGGACAATAGAGAGAGCTAGACATCGAGTCACGTAAAGCCGTGTTGCTAAGCTAAAGTTCAGCCCATGGTACGATAAAGTAACAACACGCGTGTGTTTTCTTTGGACTAGCATGTGATGCACTTCAGTACTAAAGTCAGAAATAAATAAAATACTGACATTGGTATGATAGTCATTATAATAAAATGAATTAAGTAATGAAATCAGTGTGACCGTGAATATTGGCAAAAATGGCTTCCATTCATATCCAAGCGTATTGACGGCAAACATCGATGCTGGTGTGTTTATCTGACAGAAGAAGTCCTGGAAACTTTTTCTGTGCGACAATCCAAACAAAGTTTAGACTAATAAGCAGAAGTTATACTGACATAATGAACATGCATTATTCTCAAGCCATGAGATGGACCCCACCGCTGGGCCTTGCACAATCAGGGAGAAGCTACTGTGGTGACTCTTATTGTGCTCGAGTTTAACTTGGATACTTGTTTTTTTGTTGTGACTTGATAAAAAAATTGTGGGGGGTGGAGCGTAAGTTTTTCTTTCCCCAATATCTAACGTGTGCCACCCACGGCTCCTGGTTGACTCGCGCGATGCAGAAAAACTTTCAGAGTTCGTCTCGTCGTTGTTCTAGGATCACGTGTCCGTTGGTTTTCCTAAAGCAGCTCGAGTGTCGAGCAGCTGCTGCTGAGATCTCCTGCTGTGGACCCTCCAAGATCATAGAAACGAGAACTCGGCGTTTGGTCGTGCATTTGTGTTTTCTCGTGCTTCCTGCAAGACACCGATGATGGCTGTGTTAGATTTATTGTTGCCTGTCTGTCTGCCAGTGGGTTCATTGGCTAATGACTAATCATTAAGACAAGTGTGTGTTGTGTGTCTAGAATCAGCAGCAGAAGCTGAGGTGATTAAACAACGTTACCTCAATCCTTCATCCGCTCTGGACCACCCGTTCGTCTCTCGGCCTCGGCTTTGTCTCCATCCTTTTCTCTGCTCCCTCCATCATTATCTCGCTCAGTCTATTTCCTCTTCTCATCCAAACACTCTCCCTCTCTCCTCTCAGCTTTGTTTCTCTCTCCCTAGCTGCACAACATTAGGAAATAAATGAATTAATAAACCACACACGCACTCATTGACGTGACCAAACACACACACACAGCTCTGACAGATCGACGGAGTGGGCGAGTGTTTTGTTGTCATTAGGTGGGAAACAGACAAGCTCTCCATCATCATGACCTGTGTGTAAGTGATGGGGTATCCATAACTCTGTGTGTGTGTTCAGGTGCTTTCCTTTGTCTCTGGATGGTGATGTCCACATATCTTCCCAGCATTATCCTTCAGGACTCGGATGCTGCCGATTGACACGCACACGAACACCGACCTCTGGGCTCTGGCTCTGTTCAGGCAGCCACACTGTATATGTCCATGTCCATGTGTGTGCATGTCGGGGCTCCACCGAAGGCAAGACGAGTGGAGCGAACGCTTGATATTTGACAGCTGATTAAGGAGAGCAGTGAGGAGCAGGGAGCCCTGACAGCATGTCTCCCTGGGCATCACGGGAGGTACGACCGGGAGGAGGTTACAGAGAGACCAGAGGATGGAGGACAGATGGGTGTCAGTAGGAAAAGATACGTGGTGATGTGTCAGTGCTGACGAGGGCAGATTCAGGTGGAGGAAGAGGAGACAGCAGTAGTGCAGAGGAGGTGGGATGATGAGAGGAGCCATCCCTGCAGTTGCCTGGTGGCAAGAGATGAGTTGGATGGAAACAAGGAGAGGGAAGGTGAAGCAAGAGAGGAGCACGAGGAGAGGAAATGGAAAACGGGGTGGAAGAGGAGAGAGGAAGGTGGCCCTGCTGCTTATCCTTGAACACTCTGAGGACGTCTCTCCTTCCATCTCTTCACACACACACACGCACACGCACGCACGCACACCACGCACGCACGCACGCACACCACGCACGCACGCACACACGCACGCACGCACGCACGCACGCACGCGCACGCACACGCACGCACGCACACACACGCACGCGCACACACACACGCACACACACGCGCGCATGCACACGCACGCACGCACGCACACGCACGCACGCACACGCACACACACACGCACACACACACAGTGCCCGACTGGCACACGAGGGTGCTGTTGCAATTAAACCGGCACAGCACGGAGCCCAGATTGAGAGAGAGGAAGAGAGGACTCCACGCTGCATGAACAGTACCCCTGGAAGACGGAGAAGAGGAGGGAGCGACGGCGATGGGGAGCGTACCGTGATGGGGGTTAATGCAGGAGTTCCACAAGTAATTTTTATTGCAGTTAGTCA
This sequence comes from Aulonocara stuartgranti, assembly GCF_965226115.1. Lineage (NCBI taxonomy): Eukaryota > Metazoa > Chordata > Actinopteri > Cichliformes > Cichlidae > Aulonocara > Aulonocara stuartgranti. The sequence goes on from NC_138945.1 coordinate 69,066,056, forward strand.
CACGTAGTCGCAGTCGTGACGAAAACATTTTGAGTCGTAGAAGCAGCAGAAGAGTCGCACACGTATAAAGGAGGGAGTCATAGATAAGAAAGAGCCACCGTTACCTGATTACATGAGTTAGTTGTTGTATTTCTATGGTGGGAGGAAATTAGTGAAGCAACATAAGTATAAACATGACTGTTCAAATTAGATACTAGAAACAGGAGGACACGGAAATACGAACCCTAAGAATTCATTTTTGAAATTATTCATAAAGGGAAAAGTCGGTGCTTTAAAGGTGATTCACTACAAAAGTCAACAACATGAACAAACCGTGCGCTGAAACCAGTGTGAGCACTGGTTCCCAGTACACAACGTTAACACAGTGTCTGACGTTAGTGTCATTGCTGTAATTTTAGACCTAATAAAAATATGAGCTACACTTTCACCCTGTTACTGTCACACAGCACCTTCCCTTCTCCTGCTGTGATTGGTTCTTTAATTAGCTCCAAACAAGAGCCTTCAGGAAGCCAGCGTGCTGATTGGATGTCTTATCATTGTTAATTAGCTCAATTAAGTCATTAGGAGGGTCCTTCCTGGGGCCACACAGGTAGTGCCTCCTCTGTGCAGGGAAAGAGACGCAGCAATGAAAGCAATGACATGAACTTTCTACAGACAAGCCTCTGTTAGCTCTCAGACATATGAAGGCTCAGACCCTGGGTTGGGTTGTTTATGGGTGACATGGGTCATTAGTTTTTCTATTTTTTGTGTGTCTGTTTGTGTGCGAGAGTCTCTGTGGTGTCCAGGTGTGATGTAGCCTGTGGTGGTTAAAAACACACATCTGGAGCAGAGCGAGCACAATATACCCAGATGTGCTCCAGTAAGATGAAAAACACACACTCGCATGTCGTGAAATCACGAGCTTTTACTGTTTCGAGTTGGAGGCGTGGAGTGTGTGTGTGTGTGTGTTTGTGTGTGTGTGTGTGTGTGTGTGTGTTCAGGCGTCAGCTGTGACTGTCAGGTGTATTTGTACAGAAGTTGACAGATGTTATTTTGATGTTGATGAGCGTTGAGTGACAAAGGACAAAGAGAACACACAACGCTAAAATACTGACACACACACACACAGAGGCTCCTCTATGAAGTCAGCCATGAGCCGATGTTTGGTCGAGCATGGTTGGGTGGAGAGGAAATTAGTAAAAGCCACACAGGCTGGGCGACGCGTCTCCAACTCCAGCTGCTGTGTAGCTACAAATTAGAGAATTATTTTCACTTTGCGTGTGTGTGTCTGTGTGCGTGCGCTCCAGTTAATGCAAACAAGTGTTCGTGTGTAATTCACATCGACCCATAATCGCTAACACCTATGCATTGTTGAGTGAAAACAAACCCACAGGCCATCACTGAGCCCGAGCGTGTCAGCTGTGGGGCCGACGAGTCACGCTGAGCGAGGACTTCAAACCTGATTGGTGTATTTTTCAATTTAACCAATTTAATAAATACAGTTTTAATTAAAAATAGATTTGACGGTTGCTCCAAGTGCAGCGTTTTCTGTAAGCATGGCTCTAGAAGCTCCACAGTCTCACTGGACACTTCCAGCCCGATTTAAAGTCTGCAAACTGTTTTCTTTATTCTATTCATGTGATCCTTGCAGTTAAGCCCACCGTAGATGATGCTTTATCAAAATGGCTTTTTTGCTTCTACATAACAGGATAACGTTCAAATGCAGGCCTGCGAGTGCGCCTTTATTCAACAGTGCACATTCAGTTTCATTTAAAGTGATTCATGTCTGCTGTGAGAGTTTGGAGATTATGTGAACTGTGAGGTGATGCCATAACAATTAGGGAAGAGTTGTTTCGCCAGCAAAAGCAGACATTTTGTAATGTTAGCCACGAGAACGAGCGACGCGGCCAAACACAGTACTGAGGTGGAATATGTGCACAGCAATGATGGAGCGTCTCAAAGAAGCTAGACGAGCATGCCGAGGTTGGGAGACGAAGTGTTCGTGTACTTCTTACCCGTCACTTCCAGGAAGGCGTCTGTTTGCTTTCTCTACACAACACTGAGCTGATGGGAGCAGCATCATTGTGTAGCTCTGCTGCATCCAAAGAGGAGAGAGCGACGAAGAGACGGTGCGATAGAAGCAAGGAGAGCACCGCAGAGACGGTGAAACAATGCCCTCTAACCACCGCGCTGACATCTCTTTGTTGGAAGTGTGTGAGCACGCACGTGCGTGAGCATGTATTAATATTGATTTAGCTTTGTGGCGGGGGGTCTTTGAACCTCGCTTTCCCCCCTCGAGCCTCTGGGGACACATCGTAGACACACACATATAAAACGCACAAGAAGCGGTGTCAAGTGTAATTAACGATATAACGCGAAGCCTCGACAGAGAGGCGGAGCGGCAGCGTGTCGGATGCGTGCGACGATGTGAGCGTTTGTGTGACTGAGAGGCAGAGCCGATGAGCCCCAGCAGTGACTCTGCTCTGCATGTGAACTCTCTTAAATAGACTGCTAGAGTGTTTTTAGCTGAGCACTTGTGTGTGTGTCTGAATTTTTAATCCAGATTGTGCCGTCACGTAGCCTGGATCAGCTTTCTTTATGGTTATTAGCTGTACGAGTCAGTTTCTGCTGTCGGCGATTTAAAGCTCGACATGAACATCTACTGTGCTGTTTGTGCAGAACAGAGCTGCTGTCAAACTGATGGGGACCTTTGCATAGTCAAAGGGCTGCAGAGAACACGCTATTTAAATCCTATTTTCTGCAGTAACGCCCACAGACGATGTACACGTCCTTCCTTCGTACATGGCCAACATCTGCCTCTCGATGTGTTTCTGCATTGTTTCTTCTGTCTGTTGCTCTGCTGGTATGCCTCTCTGCTGATCTTTGGGGAGTCTGTTTAGAAGCGCACACACACACACACACACACACACACACACACACACAAATCTCCAGACACATTTATATTTGATTCCTGCCTCAGAATAATTAATAACATTGTGTTCATTTATTTATTTGTTTGTATTTGAGGCTGACAGAAGTGAGGAGTGTGTGTTTGTGCTCGTGTTTCTGTCTGAAAGCATAAACAAGTTATTATTTGTATTATTTAACAGGATTATTTACGCTATACTAGAGTTCACTATCATAATAGTGTGTATATATATGTGTGTGTGTTAGGGAGACGAATCCACCAAATATCTTCATGCATATAAAGAAGTGTTTCGTCTGCACTGTTGCGTGGGTACGTTCTTCAACTCTTCCTCACGCTTTCTTGTGCTCGTAGGTCAGTAGCAGCAGTTTGGCTCTCTGTGGCGTCTCCGCCTCGTCTCTGATGTTGTGAAGATGTAAAAGAAAGAGAACCTTAGTCTCGGACCGGCACCACGATATTCGCTGCTTTCGAACGATGTCATTTTTAAACTCGGATGCAGATGTGCGGCGTCACGGCTCATCTCCGTTCCTTCGATGAATAATTCATCTGCGAGTTTCCACCTGATCTCGGTGACTCAGCACAGCGACTAACAAACATTTGTTCTTTCTTTGTGTCATTCTTGGCCGTCAAACGAAGCCTCTGACAGGAAATCAGCCCAGCGTCTCTTTATTATCCATACCGTAGCCCTCGGAGACAAAATAACTCAAGAGTAATTGGACATAATCAGATTACACTGCTGCTTAATCTCACAAGGTCACGCAACCTCGCTCACTCAGAGCAGGCAGCCACTCACCTGCTTGTTCCTTTATAGAGGTGACCGTGCTGATGCTGATGATTCAGGGGTGATTGTGCTTCTGGTAAGGTGATCATTACCTGATCCACCCAGCTGGAGACGTCTTTTCACTAAAGCGTTGTCTTGATTAGCTGTTCTTAGGGAGCCTGGGTACACACCGATACGAGGCACCGGCAGCAGTGCAGAGCTTTCATGTTAGCGGTGTAGGATGAAGGCTGTAGAGCTGCTGCTACACTGAGCTGTGCCGAAGATGAAGCCTTCTGTGTTGAATTACTGGTGAACAATGAACAAACCTCCTGGGTGCGAACCTCTGGGGTTTGATCATTTTGCCTCAAAGTAAGAAATACAAGTGCAAAAGGAAAAAGATGAGCGCCGTTCTCCTTCTTCGACCCACTCTGACTTCCTTCCTTCCTTCCTTCCTTCCTTCCTTGTCCATCCGCAGCTCGCCTTCCACTGTTCGTGCTGCTGTTTAGTAGTTTTTCTGCCTCTTCAGTGTTTGCTCTGTTTTCGAGTACCAGTCATGTTTACAGCCAACAGGCATCCTCAATCTCTGCTGCTCAACCACCCACACACTCTTACACCCACCCACACACACACACACACACACACACACACACACACACACACACACACACACACACACACACGCACAGTGTGTGGCTGAGGGAGGTCTCTAGCCATGGATGCAGGTATCTGGCAGGCTTTTCCACACATGACCTGGTAGTGATTTAGTGTCTTCATTAGCATGCTATGTGTGCGTGTGTGTGTGGGCGATACATTTGTGCTTTAGGGAAGGTTAGAGTTGGCTGGCTGCGCGTCTTGTGTTAAAGTTGAGCGTATTTTGGTGTGTGAGAGTTTTTGGAATCAATAATAAAGAAAGCTGGACTCCATCGCTCTCCTTTTCTTTTCTACTCTTTAGCCTCGCTCTCCTCCATCTTCATGTCTGTCTCTGTTTTATTTTTATTTTTTTCCTGTAAGCACAGCGTGGTTCAGTTTGGCACGACCGAGTATGGCACTGTGGTGTGTGTGTGTGATTGTGTGTGTAAAAGAGACAGGCAGGGTGGCTCGGTGGGGGATTTAGCTGGCCAGGGCAGGGGGCGAGGACAGATAGGCGAGACCAAGGTCACTCTTACGGCGCGTGTGTGTGTTTGTGTTCCTGTGTCCACGCCCGCTCGTCCAGCCCGTACAGCTGATGATGTAGCGGCTCGCTCTCCCTCTGCCTCCGTCCTCTTCAGTCTTTTCCATCACTCAGTGATTGTGTTTTAATATAAAACGGCATAAAAACCACATCCTTGTGAGAAGCCTGTATTTTTCAGCTTTTTGTTTGATATCTCACAGGCTGCCCTGCACTCTCTGCCTGTGTCTCACCATACATCAGTGTGTGTCTCCGTACAGTTTCCTGTCTGCCTCTCTGGGTCCAGATGGGCAGTTTGCAGGTTAACTGGAACAGCTGGAGCTGCATTATTAGCATCCTGCTGTGAGCTCTTATTGGCTCCTCTCCTCCTCCTCCTTCTTCTTTCTCCTTTCTCTGTCAGTTTTTTTACAGTAAAAATCACGTGTGGACGATCCACAGCAGTCATGGACGCTGATGTTCTGTGTGAAAGTTTGAGAAAGCTCTCGGTTCGATCCTGTAATAACTGCGTTATTAAACATCACATTCAGCATGTGTGCAGAGGAGGAGCATGCAGGGGAGTCTTGGTTAAAGGAATACTAAGTATGTCTCGCAGGCTTTCTTCTGCTGTTTTGTGTGAGTGTGTGTGTCTGTGTGTCCGTGTATGTGAGTGTGTGTTAATTTAGTTGTTGTGGAATGGAGTTGAGCTTTTTAGTGGTATTTGGATGCAGAGATGCAGCGAGGATAAGCCTACTAGCTCCCCCTGACTTCCCCTGGGAGCACAGATTAAAGAAACACACACACACACACACACACACACACACACACACACACACCACTAAACAGCAGGATAGGATTAGATGTGGGTAGGTAAACACAGTCACACATTTCTTTTAGATTTCCCCCCAAAAATGGGCGGTTATTGAATTTTTAACCATCGCACTTGCCGTCATTTTGCGTCGTTGTGGCGTTGTTGTCTCTCTCTGCGTAACACACGCACAGCCGTGGATTTTAAACTCTAATATCCGTGTCTATATAAATCAATAGCAGTTTGAAAAACAGAGTCATTCAGAGAAAAGACGGTCAGGGGTGACCCTCTCTCCATCACCTTGACAACTAGATCAGAGCCTTGATTACAGTTGCCTTGGTGATTAGCCTTGGATACAGACATGCTTTTTAACCTGTGAAGACTGATGATTGTGCGTGTGTGTGTTTTCTAATCTAAACGTGCCTTTCAGATATTTACCTGAGACCTGCGCTGTGCGGTCCGACCCACAGCCGGCCTTTCTCACAGGTCACTCACTTTGCCTGCGTGCTGTAAATGGATTCTTTTCCATGAGATGTGGATCACACGCTCACAATATTCCAGCAAAGGCTGCGACTGAATAAAAAACACCTGCAGAAAAAATAAAAATACCAGTAATTAATTAAGGACGTGCCCTAACCCACAATAAACTCCTTTATAAGTCCTTGTGGATGTCTGCTATAGCTTTAACTAGCATCAAAACACAAACAGATTAACACACACACACTGACGATGTGCATCCAGGGGGCTGTAGTTGTGTTTTACATATGTAAACAGATGGGAGAACGGAGCGAGCGTGGAAAAAGCAGGAGGAGTGAGGGTAGAATGGACGACTGGAGAATGACAGGTACTTCACTTTTAAATGTTGTCCAAGGGAGTGGCAGGCGTGTGTGTGTGTCTGTGCGTGTGTGTGTGTTGATGGTTTATTCACACACAGTGATTAGGCTTATTCCCTCTTGGCCACTTTCAAGCTTTCAATTAAGATTCTAAACACAAATATACTCTGCATTCATTACTCTCATCCCTGCTAACGAGCTAAAAAGAGGTGCGTGCGTGTGTGCGTGTGTGTGTGCGAGTGTGTTACTAGCTTTCTGTGTGCTTATTGGAGAAAGCGGTAATTCCCTGTTTTCCTGTGAAAGTCCTGAGCAATGATTCCAAGGCCGGAGCGATGATGTGTGCACCTCTCCTGAATATTAATTAAAGTCTAATTACATATGCTAATACAAAGACTTACATGTCAGCTGCTTGTTGTTACAGTCAAGTGCTCTCCAGATGACGCTGAGCGTCGTCTGCTGGCGTGTCTGTAACTCTGTGCAGGGTTTCAGTATCAAAGCGCTGCTTTAACATCTCCTCTCACGAGCAACAAAGAAGCCGCTGCTTCAGTGCGACGTGCATCTCGTAGTGCAGCTGGTGTCACTCACTTCTTTGCATTCCTTTACTTTTATTTTAAGCATTAAGATTCAAATATTTGAGACCTTTTATGATGCGAAACAGACAACTTTTAAAAATTCATTCAGTAAAAAAATCACGTTTTTCACGAGTACAAAAACCTTTCATTTTCTTATTGCTACAAAAACATATGAGCGCAGCTTAGCAGACGCTAATAAAGTCATGCGTTCATAATGTAACTGTATCCCTTAATAACCCACAACCAGTGAGACGGCAGCGACGTACGCTCTGTGTGCGTGTCTGTGGAAATCTACGCACATGCGAGTGTGTGTTAGCGAGAAGGCTCTTGGCTTCGGCAGGACCGAGCGCTCCAGCTTCCTACTGTTATGTAATCTGATAGGGAAAATCCAAGCTGCTATACACAAACACACACACGCACATTATGCACACAGTCTCCTTCCAAGACACACATGCACTTTTGCACTACACAAATATGCTCAATTTGTGCACAAACTGGTCATCGCCATATGCTGCTCCCGTCTGCCAATAATACGTCTGTCTGCTTGTGTTTGTGTATTAATGTGTGAGAACGAGTGTTTTTGCTGAAAACGGTGATTGTGGGGTCTGACCGTGTCCAGAGCGAAGGAGCAGAAGGAGGGACGAGGATAACCATTCATTCATCTTTGTCTCACGTAAAGCGTTGAGCTGTTACCTGTTCTCTTGTATAAACTCTCTCTTGTATAAAGACGAGTAGTTCATAAATTCCAGTGCGCCCTTACTTCCAAAAAAGCCCAAAGTTGGGCCCATGTTGCACTTAAAGAGCATCACTCCTTTCTTTTGTTTCCTCTTTATGTGTCTGTCAAAAAGGTGAGAGTTGAGTGTTTCTGCCCACAGCCCACTGTCACCATCAACCCCACAGTACACCTGCAGACACCATGAATGAGTCCATAGAACTGAAAGGTAATAACCAAATCATGATGTATCTGCATTAGGCTAACAGGCTACTGTGTGTGTGTGTGTGTACACCGGTTTCCCTATCTTGGTGGGGACCAGCCTTCAGGTCCCCACAGGGTTGAAGACATTTTTCACACTCAAATGTGGTTTTAGTGTCAAGATTACAATTGGGTGAGGGTTAGCCACTCATTTTTGATGGTTAGGGTAAGGGGCTAGGGAAAGCATTATGTCAATGGGAGGACCCCACGAGGATAGCGTGTGTGTGTGTGTGTGTGTGTGTGTGTGTGTGTGCGTGTGCGCGCGCATTATGGCGGGTGGTTTGTGCTACTCGTTGTCTGAACTTTAACCTTTCAGGAGCAGCTTGGCTTTGATGAACAGGGACTAGGAAGCCCAACTACCAAAGGCGCGCAGACACTGCGCCGGGCACTTTTACCGTCTCCATCACGCGTTTGTGAGAGATGGTGCCTTCAAACGTTTGAAAGCAGACTGGATGTGTTTAAATGCACAGATCGGGCGTTGTAGCTCAGCATCCCATCTTCATTCAGCAGTATGTAAAAAATCCACAGAGTCAGATGAGGAGTAAACAAATGATGAAAATATTAACAGTTACCTCACAGAGAGAGTGATGGAAACAGGGAAAATGGAAGATGAGAGGAGGGAGGGAGGGAGACTGTGTGTGGGTGTTGTGTACTCGCGGGACCTCAGCACTGCAGCATTCTTCCTCTGTGTGTGTGTTTGTGTGTATGAGAGAGAGGGTGAGTAAAGGTGGGGGCACTCTTGGGACCCCTCCAGCACTGCAGCAGGTTGTGTGTTTCTACGAGTGTGTGTGCATGTGTGTATTCTCCAGCCCCCACACTACCAATGGGTCAAGCTCACACCCCGCGCATTGCCCCCCCCCTGCCCCTGGTTGCCATGGAAACACACCTTGAGCGAGCCCCCCAGAGAGGTGCATACTCCTCCTCCTCCTCCTCCTTCCGTCCACTGCTCTCTTCTTTCTCCCGACGCCTCTGTTGCTCTATCCCCGTCCGTCCCGTCATCTCTCCTTTCCTCTCCACAGCCTTCCTTCCCTTTATCTCGCTGCCTCTCTCTTGCCGTCCTCCCCATCAGTCGCCTGGCTTGGTTTACGGCCTTTACACCACCAGGGACCAAACACACACACACAATTTACTGCTCTCACACACACATCCACATTCATATAGTTTGGGGATGGGGGGGTTGACAGGAACGGGGAAGGCCAGTAATGGAAGGTAGATACCCCAGAGACCCCCAGCAGCTATTCACAGAGAGAGGGAGGGGACGGTGCAAGGTGTGGGGGCCGGGCACCCACAGGAGTCCCCAGCCGAGACTAAGAAAGGGTTAAGATATTTGTGTATGCACGTAGCTGTGTGCAGCATGTGAGAGGAGAGGCAGCGCCTTAGGGAGTCACCCCCCAACACAAACCAAGGAGCTCATTTATGTGTGTGTGTGTGTGTGTGTGTGTGTGCGTGCGTGTGTGTGTGTGTGTGTGACGGGTATGATGCCACCTGGTCCTTCTCCTCTCGTCAATTAGCCGAGAGAGAGAGAGGTGGGTAACAACACAATGAGACTGAGGGAGAACACGAGCAGTGGGGAGGTTGTGTTGGAGGAATTGTAATGATGAGTGTGGCTGCAGTTTGGACTTGTGTCCCTCCTTGTTGCTGCCTTCTGCCCATCCACACATACTGCACTCACACTGTTTGCTCGCTTGCTAATATTTCCTCTTTGAGGCGAAACTTTAGCAGCTGTTGTGTGCGCAGTTCCAGCGTTGTCTCGTGTGTGATCACGCTGTAGCTGTGCTGTCTTTCTGTCCTTCTGTCTGTCTGATATGCTAATCGAATGCTGTTAGATAAATGTACGATTACAGACAGGAGACAGAGCTCCTGACACATGGCAGAATACATGTTCGACAACGCACATTTCTAAATGACAGTATAGCAGCATGACATTTATTTAAAGAGTGCGATTAAATGTTCCACCAATAACTGGTTTACCGTTGAAAGCATAGATTTGCTTTGATGTGCATTTAAAAAGCAGAGAAAAGTTAATTTTGTGTTGGGTAACAAACTCAGAGTCCTAACCTTCACCCTGCCTCTCTCCCTCTCATCCCGCTCTCCCCTGTGTTCTCTGTCCCAGCACAGGCCTCCCAGGGTTGTGTGTCTGTGTGTGCGTGTGTGTGCGGTGGTGGATCAAATGCACTCTGTGAGACAAAGCGTAGCGGCAGGATGCTCTATGACTCTGTCATCTCACTATGGGTCACATACACTCACACACGGACTGTGTCTCAGAGGGGGAAGCACACAGAGACAGTGGTCCCCACACACACACTGATCAAAACAATGTATTTGTCAGAAAAGAGAACTCTTTCATGGGACACACACACGGGCGATGGAGGCCTCTCTCCATGCCCTTGTGCCGGACAGCCCAATTATCTCTCTGCACCTCACTGTTTCCCCTCAGTTCTCTCTCTCTTTGTGCGTTTTGCCGCCCTCTCTTTCTCTAGTTTCGTATTTTTTGGCCCCTGTTTTTCACCCTCCCTACATTTGATTGACCAATAATTAGCTTCAAAGGTTTCTTTTGTAATTCTGTTTTTGTTGACGTCATCTGTGCTTATCGAATCAAACAGTCCTTTTTACTGGCTGATAAAATACGAGCGTTATTGGCTAAATCCAGAAAAGAAGATGATCACATCATGAGGGAATAATGCGTTTTACAACCCTGGTTGATGCCTTAGATTAAAAAGAAATTCCCCACCCACCTGTCAACTCGACAGAAACATAACGACTTTGCTTGATTTGTGCAACGATGTGTGTTTGTGTAACTGCAACAACTGCACAATAACCTGGAGCAGCGCTGATGTTGGACTCATCATTGTGTACATGAGAGGGTGGCTGATGTTTGACCGCTCCCTCTGATCCTGGCAGCGTGGGAGAGTGCGAGGCGACTTCTGAAGAGAGCTTTGCCCCCACTGAGGACACGAGCTTTAAAGTGGCTTCGACAGAGCCCCCCAATACACATGCACACAAGCGCGCACGTGCACACAAGCGCACACATGCTGAGCTCACTGACGCGTAGGCATTACTTACAGCGTTGGCCCTCTGCCTCCGTATCACCTTCTGTACAGCTGAAATGATGCATTGTTAAATAAAGGCGTCCTTTTAAGGAAATAATGAAAATGTGACGATTGATTCAGCTGGTAGAGCCGCACACGCCTCTCTCTCTCTGTGCGCCTCGCTCCGTGTGACTCTCTCCTGCTGGTTCAATCTCCTAGTAAATGATAATGAACCTCTATCTGTCTCAGTGTGTCTCGGACACTCTGGCGCCCCACACAACCCAGCAGCCTTTGAGGTTTGTGTGTGTGCGGGGGAACGGGGATGTTTGGGGTCCACGGAGCATACCATCTCATTCACATAAGCCCATGTGGCGCACACACACACACACACACACACACACACTCTCCCCCGTGGCTATTGAGACGGGATTAGGGCACCCTCGTGTCGGCCTTTGAGGCACAGAGAGATAGGAATCTGTGTGTGCATGTTTGTGTGTATTAGTCAGTATGGGTGTCATGGATGTGTGATTGAAGACGTTATTAACCTTGCGATCCCCTGCAGCTCTGACGCTGAACTTCCACAGACTCTTTTGCCGTGTCGGTGTGTGTGTGTGGACGTTTGCACTTACAGGACACGAGATAAGTGACAAACGAGGGAAAAGACACAGATCGCGCGCTCTGTGCGTTCGCATGTTTGTGTGTACGTGTGTGCGGTTCCTCAGGAGGTCACAGATTGCCCCACAGAAGACGCCATCTGATGTCTCCGGGCAGGGCGGGCCTCTGGTGTGCTTGTGTGTGTGTGGGCGACTGGGGCGTCTGTCCTGTGTGGTACAATGGTGATAAGGACAACGGGCAGGAGACCAGATCGTCAAGGGATGCACGCCCACCTTTCACCGTGGGTGTTGTGATGTCACTCACGCCATCTTAAAATAGACGCAGTAACACTGCTATGATCCTTAGAGAGGACGAAGGCTGATGACGTCTGCTCGTGTGATGAAGCTCGATGATATTTACATTTAATCTCCGTTCAGAACTCTTTATGTTTACGCAGCGAGCTCCTTATCTCTCATCTATACTACAGTGCTGCTGTGATGAGCTATGGAGCACCGTTAGCGGCTGTCACAAACCGATCAATCTTAATTTGAATTTGATACAAAATGTAAGGCGTGACCAAGTCTTACACAGGAAATCCGAATACTGTACGTGAAAATAAGTCGCACGGAGTGCGAATTGGAAGCCGTACCAATTAATCAGAGAGTGATGGACCAAGAGAGACGAAGGGGGACACAGAGGAAGGAATGGGTGAGTGAGGGATGGATGAGTGACTGCAGTGGGGAAGGACAGATAATGAGGACAGAGGGAGGCAAGGGATAGCTGTAGGAGGGGTAGATCATCCCCAAACCCGATGGGGAAGACAGGCAATTACCAGCTGGGAAAGATTTTGGTTCTTCTCGGAGCGTGAGCAGGATAATGTCTCTCAGTTCAGTTTTCCGTACATTGTCCTTTCAATTCTGCTCAAACTACAGCCTCCCATCATTTCGCTGATATTACTTATTATAAATTCCTTGTTATAAATACTGGAATGGTAAACAGTCTAAAGCCATTGTGTGCATATCTGACAGAGCACACAGAAAACATCCACCGTGCATGTTGTATGAATATTCTGATATCATGTCATGTGTTCCCGTGTTATGTCGTCTAATCCGGCCTCCACACGCGTGTCTGTCTCCTATTTGCAGAGGAAGGCATCAATCATGAGTGCAAGCTGTGTAACCAGATGTTTGATTCACCTGCCAAGCTGCTTTGCCACCTGATAGAGCACAGCTTCGAAGGCATGGGAGGTACCTTCAAGTGTCCCGTCTGCTTCACAGGTGAGAGGCAAACTCACACATTTACCTTCAAGGACGAGAGCACAGACGAGTCCTTTTCTCTTGTGTCCAAAGTCTGCTTTGATTTTAAACGTCATCAGTTTGATGACGTACACGACAGGTGACTGTTGTTCTTCGTGTTGGTGAAGATTTACAGCTGTGCTTGTACAGATGCTTCGCCATCAGCAATGGCGAAAAGAAAAATGTCCTCGCTGTTTTGTGTTTTATTGTGTGCTAAATAAAACCGTCTGAAAGCCAAAGGGGTGTGCTCAGCCTGGTAAAGTTAATATCTGCACTTGAATCATCCTTATCAGCTGCTGTACCTGCTGCGGCTCAGAGCTGTCTCTCTCTGCGTCGCGCTCAGTAAATGTGCTGGAACGGCTTTGGCATTTCAGATTTTGCAATATTCATTGTTTTAACATTTCAAACTGTGGGAGTGATCCCGCAGCAGGGCGCAGCAGCTAAAGAAGCCCCTACCAGAAGTGTGTGTGTGCAGATGTGAACACAGTAATGTCTCCAAATATGGAGTACTTTCAGCCTTTGCAATACACTGGAGGGCAGAAACAAAATGCTGGATGACCACATTAGGCCTGCGGTGTTCACACTCTCATTCAGCACCTATTTTAGGAGAAACTAAGTCAGCACCTTTGCTTTTGCTTCTTCTCGTTCCATCTCCCTCTCTGTGCCTGGCTCTCCGTTGCTCTCTTTCCCTCTCTCGGTTGTTGAGTTTGTCTTGTGTTGTGTGCCTACCCCCCAGGTACACACAAACGCTTTAAACTTTAACTCTATTCCTTGGTGGCTTATGAATTAGTAAGATGGGCACCACTCCTGTGGGGAGGCTTAATAATTCAACACATACACACTCACAGCGAAAACCAAAAGTTTACTGAAACAAAGGGAAGAGAAAGAAGGAAAAAAGTGTGTGAGACGGCGCGGAAGTTAAAAAAAGGAGAGATAATTTATTGATAAATAGCACACGGTCTCTGAGGACAGCGCTTCCTGTTTTCTCTCGTTCCTTCTACTGCTTTACTCCGTCTTATATGTTCCGTCCTTTCCAGTCAACCTTCATTGGCTTTGGATGTATTTGACTGTGGTTGGGGGGGTATTTATTAGAGATGGCACGATACCACTTTTTTATGTCCGATACCGATATCATAAATTTGGATATCTGCCGATACCGATATGAATCCGATATAGTGTTTTTTAATCAACAAAACTTTTTTTTTTTAATATCTTGCTGCATTTTGTATAAGTTCATACTCAAGTTTAAAACAACAACTACACTAAAGCTATTCTGTTATACCTGTATGCAAAAAAATATATTTCATAGTTCAGCAATACTGATCAATCTAATAAACTTAAACCTACACCATCCTCCCTATTCTGGTATTTTAAAGAGTACTTAGCGTAAATATTAAGCAACCTAACTAATAGGGTTCCAACTCCCAGCAACAACAAAAATAAATAAATAAAAAATAGGGAACCACCCCTCACGCTCCACCTCATGATGCTTAATCAACGTAATCAACCTTAATTTGATGCAGTGTGAAAAAAAATGCACAGAAATCAATTATTTTTCAAGAAATATTAAATAGATTCAACATCTTTCTTCAACAAAATTGCAGACTGCACAGATGGTACCTTCACAAAGGAAAAAGTACTATAGCTTACTAGGGTATATATATTAGACTTAATAGTCACTATATACAGTAATTGACTTCTATTCATTTTACATCAGATTAAAACTTTGGGTGTCAGATAATTATTTATTAAAAGCTCGACATTTTAAATGAGAATAAGAAAGAAAAGTATGTCTTTGTGCCCCCTTTTCCCTGTTAATGCCCTATCGGCCCCCCTGGCTAAACTTTGCTAGATCCGCCCCTGCACAGTTACGTCAGCTACATAGAAAAAGATCCTGGAGTAGAAAGTAATAATAAATACATTCTAACAACAGCTGATCAAGCTTAAACGTGCTGCTGTTGTTCAGCTGCTGGTTTCCTCTTTCTGGTGCAAAGTGGGCCAAAAACAAACCAGAGACACGGACTCGCGACAGAAAAGCCGATCAGCTGATCATTAAGCAGTTTCATGATTGAAGTCGCAGCAAGAAGAGGCAGTCGCTCCATATATCGTTTGTTAAGCTTAACGCAGGAATGCTTTACAAACATTCAGAGATGGACTTACAAACTTGCTTTACTTCTCTCGGGGATAACTTTGTCGGAGATGAAATGCCGGGTTGCTAGCGAAGCTCCACATGCTATCCAGACCACCGACAGGTCCCGCATGCCACAGCCGCTCTATCACGTGATGCATACTGCTCCGACGTGCTAACGTTCTGAGGTGAGTTACGGCGTGTTGCAAGTTTTGTGAGGTGCTTTCGTGATATTTAATGGATCGGATTACATTTTTTATTTTTCTCCAATATCCGATCCAGTAATTTAGGTCAGTATCGGACCGATACGTAATATCGGATCGGTCCATCTCTAGTATTTATAGTGTATGCTAAGTGTCAGTTTTGATTCTTACTCTCCCAAAACATCATCATGTAGGACAACTTTGAGTGCCCTGAGTCAAGTTTAGTAATACAGCCTGAATTTGACACCTTACCCACACGTAGCTGGACTTCCCCTTCAGGTCACTGCCATCAGTGGTGAGATATCTTTGAGTCCCAGTAATCACTGGTTAATCCTAACCAGTTAATTAGAAGGCAGCTGGACTTCTGTTTGGTTGCATACGTTAACTGACTGATGGGAATCGTAAAAGGATGATCCTGTTCATCCGGACGTTACCAGTGGGAGAAACGTTTCTTCATCATCCAGATGACCAACGTTTCCTTTTAAGCAGCACATGTGCACAATGACTGAAACTCGCTGAATCACTGTGCACATGTGCTGTTTGTAAGGACATGTTGGTCACCTGTCGAGTGACACTGAAAACGCTACGTCCAGATCAATTCGATCAACCTTTTGGGATTTACTCACCAGGATGATTGAGAGCAGGGCGATATGACCAAAAATATTTATCACCATTAGGGTTGCCAACTCCCCGAAAAATAAATAAGGGACACCTCGTGGCCAGGGCCGGGCGACCCAGTTGTCTTCACCCTTCCCACTGTGGTTAATTTTCTAGCTCTTTTTTTGTGTGTGAAATTATTTTTAACCATTTGACTTGAAGTTGATTTAAGCAGATGCATATTGTTTGTGATATGACCATATGGGAAACAAATGATCATTTAGCCATTTATTTTTAGCTCAAAATGACAACATTAACACAGTAAAACAGGTCTCTTTCTTAAACAGAAGCCTGTCATGCTTAACTTAAATTAATAGAAAACAATAGAAAGAAAAATATTCTTGTAACTGTGCACATTTAGTGCATTTAGTACAATTGGCTTCAGTTGAGGTATTATTTCAGCTTTTCTAAAGCTAATCAGCTGCTCCTGTTTGTAAACCCGCTTGTTCCCATGATTACGCAACTTAACTCATCATCATTATTCATCTATGTATTACTTTTATGTATTAGTCATCTATTTGTTGTAATCATCTATCCTTGCAGTCGTTTATTACACAAAACAAATTATATTATCACACTTCTGGCCACATAGCACTGATATTCACTGCACATGCCCATATTAACTTTTTCCAGCCAGGTGTTTTCCTTTTCCCATTCTTCCCTTTCTCTGAGGGGAACAAACATTGCTGCTCTAATGCTGGGCTTAAGCTGGGCAGACACTGTGCGATTGACTCGCAGGGGTTAGAAGTTCATAGGTCACGATGCAGAGTCTCACACTATACGGCCCGATGCTCTGATGCGACCTGAGTGCTCACACTGTGCCTCCATAAAATGAAGGTTATAACAGAAAATCTGTCGCTCTCCCTCTCTGTCTTTCACTCACACAGACACGCCACCACCATCAACTTTGCTAAATTGCTAATGAAAAACATGATCAGGCAGCTGTGACTGAGCAGCATGTAGATCCAATTATTTTCATGGTTGTTGTGGTCGTGATAATTTTGTGAGGCCACATCGAAAAGGCTCGGATGAGCTTTCCAAAGTTGTGCCTCCATCGCTTGTGTCCAGATCACACGCTGCACTGCCGTGCTGCGCCGTCTTTTTCACTGACATTTGTGTTTGCGCGTGCGCAGTGTGAGAAACTGCGGTGACACCCTCACGACCAAGCGATTGATGATCGGGAGCTGGTCGTGAGGTGTTAATCGCTTCTCGTTACCCCACGTATACTACACGATGCACGACGCACGATGAAGGCCAAAATCGGGCCGATCGCCAAAACGGTCGCACGACTCAAAAATCGGCTCAAAATGGGCCAAAAATCGCACAGTGTGAGCCCAGCATAATGCTGGACTCCTGCAGTCTCCTGCCCCACATATACTGCGTCGTGCATCGTGTAGTATATGTGGTGTAACGAGAAGCGATTGACACCTCACGACCAGCTCCCGATCATCAATCGCTTGGTCGTGAGGGTGTCACCGCAGTTTGTCACACTGCGCACGCGCAAACACAAATGTCAGCGAAAAAGACGTTGCAGCACGGCTGTGCAGCGTGTGATCTGGACACAAGCGATGGAGGCACAACCTGTAGAACTTTGGAAAGCTCATCCGAGCCTTTTCGATGTGGCCTCACAAAATTATCACGACGACAACAACCATGAAAATAGTTGGATCTACATGCTGCTCAATCACAGCTGCCTGATCATGTTTTTCATTAGCAATTTAGCAAAGTTGATGATGGTGGTGTGTCTGTGTGAGTGAAAGACGGAGGGAGAGCGAGCGACAGATTTTCTGTTATAACCTTCATGTTATGGAGGCACAGTGTGAGCACTCAGGTCGCATCAGAGCATCGGGCGGTATAGTGTGAGACCTGCATCGTGACCTATGAACTTCTAATCCCTGCGAGTCAATCATGCAGTTTGAGCAGGAGCTGAATAACGCGACAGAAAAAAATCGCACAGTGTTTGCCCAGCTTTAGGTTTACTGTCGTCCGAGACTTGCACCGCAGTGTCGGCGTTTGTTTCCCTGTTGGCCATGCTTCTTGTTGTGGTCATCTGTTGTCTTCCGGTATTTTCTCCGTAAGCGACCTTTCCTCGACCAATGAGATAATCTGAATTGTCATACTCGAATTGTCATAAGTGTGCTGTCAGCTCATTGGTCACAAAGCAGGAGAGGGGCTGGGAATTATGTTTTCAAACAAAGCGTTAATTCCATTAACATTTATAGACTACTTTTGATTCTCACTGTATTACGGGACAAAGTGCGTCCCTTATTAGCTCAATACGGGACGTGTACTTTTGTTTCGAACGGACGATTCCGTATTTTAAGGGACGGTTGGCAACCCTATCCATATACATTTGAAAATTTGTGATAACGATATAACTGACGATATAATTGACGTGAGACAAAACACTTTACAACTCCTCAACTTTATTAGTGCAAAAAACCCATCAATGTATTTTCACTTAAACAAGCAGCTGTTTTTTATGTGCATTAATGTTATATAAAAATGTAACAGTGCAAATGCAAATTCCTCGCTGACAGTTTAACCAAAAGGCGTTTCCAGTGGAAACTGGCCGACACATCCTCAGCATAACCATGTATAATATCCACAACACTTAAAAAGAGGTTATACACACACAGTATGGTAATATTATGTTGAAGCACAGTACGTATCACTCCGCGAGGCTCCGCCTACGATAGCCGTAATGCTCCGAAAATCCATCAAGCGGTGCGGCTTCGTAGCTCAGCAAAGTCGTACTGAAACAGCTGACAGATTTTCGAGCGCCGTGCACATAAAATCGTTTCCAGGTCAGTAAACACGACCAGAGTTCATACATAAGGCACACGGGGTTATAAGGTGCTCTGTCGACTTTCAGAAAAATCAAAGGATTGATTTTAAGTGCGCCGTATTTTCCAAACAACACGGTAATAACGACGGCCCGCTAGCATGCGCTACCAAAAATAGTGCTTTGTTGTGTATCTGACGGACGAAAGCCAAACCAGTTCCACACCAGTGAAGCTGCAGCATTTTTACAAACCAGTTCAGGTTCATCTGTTTCATTCAACGATTTGCTTTCGCCGCCATGCTTTTTCCGACATGTGCGTATGAAAACAAAGGCACTGCGCATGCGCGTTTTACCCATATTCTATCGCGATATTTCATTTTTCTATCGTTGCCAAAATTACACCGGTATTACCGTGAATGGTATGATATGGCCCAGCCCTACTTGAGATGCATCATGGCTGGTGGGAAGCCTTTGTATGAGACCACCTGTGGGTCCTTTCTCATCCAAAGCTCTCATCAGTCAAGGCAGCATGAAATTCCACACAAGCCCAGATGTGAACATCGTGAAAAACACGAACAAACAAGGTTTACTGTCGTGCAGAAGTAACTGCCTCAGGTGATGGGCAGCATGTACATTTATTATGTAACAACCTGAAGAGAGACGAGCACATATTACAACAGCTTTGAAGTTTATCCTTCCACTGACTCTTTTTTATACCGTCAGCCAAACTCAGCGAGTGTCTTCGGCATCAGCGAGAGGCTGGGCTGTCCTTGATGTCCTTAATAGAAGCAAAACAGATGGAGCCAAATACATGACAGTCAGGTCAGCACTTACACAAAACGGCTCCCCAAAAATCCCATGATTAGGGGACAACGTCTTTCACTCTAGTCTGTCGTCTCTGTCCAGGATGTGCGCGCTGGCGTCCTCAGAGGACTGCTCTCTATCCTTCAGGTGCAGGCCGACTGCTCCGTCCCCCACCCGGTCAGACAGAACCGAGGAAGCCTCTAGAATCGATTCACACACGAGGACCTCATCTAATAAACACTGTGTAACCTGCTCTGTGTTTCTTCTTCTCTCAGTGTTTGTGCAGGCCAACAAGCTCCAGCAACACATTTTTGCTGTCCACGGTCAGGAAGACAAGATCTACGACTGTTCCCAGTGTCCACAGAAGTTCTTTTTCCAGACAGAACTACAGGTAGGACACCCTCGTTCTATCTCTGTGTTGACATTGACCTAATTTTCCCATCTGTGTACTGCTCCAGGTAAATTATTAGAATAGTGCAGACGTTGCTGCAGCACACTGTAGTGAATGAACTTTGTGCAACTGTACAAGAAGGTGTAATCCGCAAATATCCGAAACAAGGCAAACGCTTTTCAGTGTTCCTCAACATCCACTAACTTCAGTATGTCCTGTCACATCTCCTCTTTCACATAGTTCCTGTTCTTCTGTCCCTCTTTTTCCATCTTTCCTCATGAGGCCCGGCAGGCTTCTGGCATGCTTCGTGTTTTTAGGGTCCAGACGCACTGAGTGTGTGTGTGAAAGAGATGAGTGGATATAAGTCACCCCAGAGTGGGTCCTGGACCAGCTGTGGCCAGGTCTGTGATGATGTAAACCTTCCTGTCATCGTCCATTTCTTGAAGCCTTTGGCAGCTGAGAAGTCAAACATGGCTACTGTTAGCGGTGAAACATCGTGACATCGACGGATCTGTACGTGAGACGTACACAGGATTTAATCCCACGTAAAATACTAAATATTTACAGTTTTAATTCATTTTTGTTTGTGGGTCAGTGTGTCTCCATAAAACCTGCAGAAGCACCATCACACGTCTGCTTGGTGCTATTTCCTGTTTCTCTGTTTCATATATTACATCTTTATTGGCCGTCCCCTCAGAATGACACAGCTAACGTTTGATCGGTCAAAAAAGCAGTAACATATGTATTATGTTGATGTGCTGGCTTCATCGATAACTGAGAGAGTCAACCACATAAAAACAAAAAGAAAACATTTTGTAATCATGATTATTTGAGTTTGGGCAAGGCCCAGCTACCCTGCGCACGCACACACATACACACACATACACACACATACACACACACAAAATGACAATGATATAAGGCCAGTGGTGGTGGGCATATGGCTGGCCAGTCCATTTAACAGCAGGGTGACTGCTGGACCCTGTCGGTTAATGTCCACACAGGCACCACACACACCTCCCTCGTTCTCTGCACGCACACGCACGCACACACACGCGCACGCACGCACACACACGCACACACACGCACACACCTCCCTCGTTCTCTGCACGCACACGCACACACACGCACGCACACACATGCACACACCTCCCTCGTTCTCTGCACGCACACACACGCACGCACACACACGCACACACCTCCCTCGTTCTCTGCACGCACACGCACACACACGCACACGCACGCACACACACGCACACACACGCACACACCTCCCTCGTTCTCTGTACGCACGCGCACACACACACACACACACACACACACACACACACACACACACACACACACACACACACACTTATACCAGATGATTTCTCTCCTGCCGTCTGACCAGGTCACAGGATCTTCACAGTGATGAATTGACACGATTGTTGTTTGGTTGTGTGGAGGCGCCGCGGGCAGACGCTTCCATGCTAAACTCATGAACATGTTTGTGTTTAACATTTCCTGCTCATAATTTCATGGTGTTACAAGAAGAAGAAGAACGCGTTACAATGCTCGTATTTAAAATGAATATTTTAGCCCGTTTTTAGTTCAGACTCGTTTCCTGTTTAATCTCGCCTCATCACTTCGCCTCATATCGAGCTCCAACATGGATCATAGAAGGTGTCTGCTTCATCACCTTCGCTGAGCTTTTCCCAGCTCCTTCTCCTTCCTCCTCTTTGGCTGTTGCACTGGTGCTAAATCCATCTTGTTACTCTTTGGTCCTGACCCAAGTGTGTGTGAGTATGTGTGTGTGAAAAGCCCGAGCCTGACCTGCCACAGCTCCACTGCCCCATGGGAGGTCTCTCTAAGTGGGCTAGACAGAAAGGCTGACTGGGGGAGATGGAGAGCTACAAGCATGGAGGTTAATGCCACTGCTAGCTGTGTGCGTGCGCACGTGGAACTGAGAGAGTAAGTGGAATAGATGTCATTTGTGTGTATGCGTGCGTGTTTTAATGAGGTATGGATGGATGAAGAAGGCTGGTTGGCCGGCTAGCAAAGGCTTTGGCCTCTTTGAGCCCCTCCGAGGGGCCATATGATGTCACTCTCTGTTTGCGCACACGTGCACACACGTGCACACACAGTTGCACCCCAAGGGTAATTGCAGCACGGACACGCCGCTGCATCATCCTCTCTCCCTTCTGACTCCTTCAGCCCCTCTCTCCGTCTCTCTCTTTGCATACAAAGTTCTGGCTTCCTCCATCGCTCACATCCTTCTGTCTCTGACACATACAGACTCAAATCTTTTCGTTCTCCCTTCCCGTCTTCCTCCCTCGCTCTGACTCCCCGCCGCCGTCCCAGAAGAACCAGCCCCTATGCATATTTTAGCCCCTCTCCTCTCTTCCTCTCTTCTGTGCCTCTCCCCAGCGCCCCATAAATAGTGCAGACGTAAGCTGGTAAATAAGAGATGTTTTGGTGTGTCTGTGGGTGTGTAAATAAAAAATGCTGTGGCCCTGATCAGTGAGGCCCTTCTGGATCTCTCTGCCTTTACTCCCAGACTTCACAGACGACTTTCTCATTCTCTGTTTTCTTTCTTTCTTTTCCTGCTTTGCTCCTTTTTTTCTCACTAATTAGCATCACTGTATCTGTGTTAAAAGGCTGACTTACATTCGCTCCTCTAATAGATGTACATTCTTAAAAACTACCAAACGTAGCTTATACTGGGTTTTAGCCTGCGTTATTTCCAGTATTTCATCTCCATCCAAATATGTACATTATGTACAGTAGTCGCATGAATCCTGAAGACTGTATTTCCCTCTTGTGGATGTTTCTAAACAGTCGTTCAGCTCTGTTTCAGCTCTGGCTCCCTCCCTCGTTCCCCGATAGTCATCTTGATCGTCACATTCGTCTTCAGCCTCCAGGGGGTGCTAGACTGCAGCGTCTGCCCTCCATGCTTCTTTCTCCCCCTCGTTTTGTTTAAATCACCCACTTTTCTCCCCTCATCTGTTTTGCAACATCATTTCCTTTAGCTCTAGTAAATATTTAAACACTGCTGGATGGGTGAATCGCTGGTCAGATGAATAGAAAGATGGATGGGGGGGGTCCTTTTGCTTGTGTGTTGGTTTCTATACACATATATACACATATATAGTGCAATGATATTATTGAGTACAGCAGCATGAAGACATCGGTGCAGCTCCTCATCAAGTGCTGCATGTTGAGGCTACCTAGAAAGTAGAAAATATGTAAATCTATGCCCTCACAGCAAAACTAATGAAAAAAGCTGTGCTCCTGGTAGTTAATGCAAAGCAAAGAATATGGTGGGAGACGTGTTCACTGCCTGCTGCTGGTATTAGAGCACAATGTGGAATGAGCTGTGTTTAGCAGTCTGTCTGTGAATAATGTTATCTTTGTGTTTGTGTGAATCTGAGAGCCTCACTGTCTCGCTCTGACTGAATTATGGAAAGGTGTGGATGTGGCTGAACTGGCAATAGGGTGTGTGTGTGTCCGTGTGTGTGTCCGTGTGTGTGTCCGTGTGTGTGTGTGTGCGTGTATGTGTGTGAATTTGATCCGTAGATCCCTGTGGCGTTCCAGGGGAGCGTACTCAGCTGCCCCACTGCTCACTGGGAGACTGTGTTATTAGAATGGGGACCTGGGACATGCACACACACACACACACAAACACGCGCACACACACACACAAACACGCGCACACACACACACAAACACGCGCACACACACACACACACACACAAACACGCGCGCGCACACACACACACACACACACAAACACACACAAACACGCGCACACACACACAAACATGCGCGCGCGCACACACACACACACACACACACACACACACACACACACGCACACACACACAAACACGCGCACAGACACACACACACACAGTGATGTCCCTGAATCCCCAGACTTGTTGTTGTTCAACAGGGAGAAGACACAGAAAGAAAAAGTGATTCAAAACCGAAGAGAGAGGTGGAGACACAGAGAGACAGAGAGACACGGAGACATGGAGAGACAGAGACACGGAGACAGAGAGACAGAGACACGGAGACAGAGAGACAGAGACAGAGAGACACAGAGACACGGAGAGACTGAGACACAGAGACAGAGAGAGACACGGAGAGACAGAGACACGGAGAGACAGAGACACAGAGACAGAGAGAGACACGGAGAGACAGAGACACGGAGAGACAGAGACACGGAGACAGAGACACAGAGACAGAGAGAGAGACAGAGAGAGAGACAGAGACACGGAGAGACAGAGACACGGAGAGACAGAGACACGGAGAGACAGAAACACGGAGACAGAGACACAGAGACAGAGAGAGAGACAGAGACACGGAGAGACTGAGACACGGAGAGACAGAAACACGGAGACAGAGAGACAGAGACACAGAGACAGAGAGAGAGACAGAGACACGGAGAGACTGAGACACGGAGAGAAAGAAACACGGAGACAGAGACGGAGAGACAGAGACACGGAGACAGACACGGAGAGACAGAGACACGGAGAGACAGAAACACGGAGACAGAGACACAGAGACACAGAGACAGAGAGAGAGACAGAGACACGGAGAGACAGAGACACGGAGAGACAGAGACACGGAGAGACAGACACGGAGACAGAGACACGGAGAGACAGAAACACGGAGACAGAGACACGGAGACAGACACGGAGAGACAGAGACACAGAGACAGAGAGAGAGACAGAGACACGGAGAGACAGAGACACGGAGAGACAGAAACACGGAGACAGAGACACGGAGACAGACACGGAGAGACAGAGACACAGAGACAGAGAGAGAGACAGAGACACGGAGAGACAGAGACACGGAGAGACAGAAACACGGAGACAGACACGGAGAGACAGAGACACGGAGAGACAGAAACACTGAGACAGACACGGAGAGACAGAGACACGGAGAGACAGAAACACGGAGACAGAGACGGAGAGACAGAGACACGGAGAGACAGAAACACGGAGACAGAGACACGGAGACAGAGACACGGAGAGACAGAGACACGGAGAGACAGAGACACGGAGAGACAGACACGGAGACAGAGACACGGAGAGACAGAAACACGGAGACAGAGACACGGAGACAGACACGGAGAGACAGAGACACGGAGAGACAGAAACACGGAGACAGAGACACAGAGACAGAGAGAGAGACAGAGACACGGAGAGACAGAGACACGGAGACACAGAAGCAGCTGATTACAGTAACACGTCTGCTGATGCGACCTCAGCCATCACTGATGCTTCGAGCGCTACAATATTCTGAATAAAAGGCGTTTTCATTTATAGCAGTTTAAAGGTTGAAGCAGAAGCAGCTTAAATATGTCAACAGAAATATTTTAAAAGGAAAGTCAGAAAAATGTTCTGGTCACCGCCCCCCAGGAAAAATTCAATCCAAATTGTGTCTGTGGCTGTTAACACTGTAGGAACTTTGTGCAGTCTTCACCGTTACACACACGCAAAGCACGTTTTGTTCATGTTGCATTTACATAGAAGGATAAATAGTAAAATGTAAATGGCCTGCATTTATATAGCGCTTTTCTAGTCCTTAAGGACCCCAAAGCGCTTCACACTACATTCAGTCATCCACCCATTCACACTCACATTCACACACTGGTGATGGCAGCTACACTGTAGCCACAGCTGCCCTGGGGCGCGCTGACAGAGGCGAGGCTGCCGGACACTGGCGCCACCGGGCCCTCTGACCACCACCAGTAGGCAAACATGGGGTTAGTATCTTGCCCAAGGATATTTGGCATGCAGCCAGGAGGCAGCCTGGGATCGAACCACCGACCTTCTGATGAGTGGCTGACCTGCTCTGCTACCTGAGCTACAGCCAGGGGGTCCATGAGGGGGTGAGGGCACACCTGTACGCGTTCCCATTTATGCTTTCACGAATGTAAAATCGTAAAACAGTCGAAGGCATCGGCAGCAGCAGTCACAGAGGCCGTAGTCACCACCACGAAGTCACTTTGATGTGGTGCGATAAACAAATGGATGCACATGAAGTGGAGCGACAAATACAACGGACACTATGTGAGCCAACGCCTGGAGGGGTCCTAACAGCTTGGACCAGGTTCCTGTCATTTGGTGTGTGTGTGTGTGTGTGTGTGTGTGTGTGTGTGTGTGTGTGTGTGTGTGTGTGAGAGACAGGTAAACAGCAGCAATGTGTCATAGAACAGAAGAGGCACTGTAGTGTTGTGCTGTAGCAGCTCTGCCAAAACACACTGTGGCAGATACAGGCACTCGCAAACACACTGCACCTCCATGCATGTGTTGGTCCCTGTAAGTCTGATTGTCTGGGACATTATTACGTCAGCCATCAGTGATAGTTTGACCACAGTCTTCTCCTCTCGTTCACTCTTCACTGCTTTTACATGTAAACTGGCTCAGAAACATTTTAAGTACGTTTTGAATGCATCAGCTGATTGTAGCAGTTTGGAGTTGTTACAGAGTGTCCCGGCTTTTTCACTTATTTCATTCACAGACGTTTCTTCAGCAGCAGCAGCTGATGAGTCAAACATGTTCAGTTTACTGTCACACACCAGCAAATATTCACAACAGAGAAGCTGCGTCCTCGCATTTCATTTCCATGTGTCAGCTTTACAGATGTGGTTCATTTTTAGACTAAAAGCCACAGCTGGAGTAACTTTAAATACAGTGCACAGAAAGAAAGCCCATAGTAAATATGAAGCTCGTGGGTTGGAGCATATTTTATTGGTTAAATTGGGAGATTCAGCCTGTTAGATGTTCATTACTTAAGTCGTTAAAATGAAGCATAAAAACTATTGTTTGGTTGGTTTGTTCGCCACACACGTTTTCTCTCTCTGCTCCTCAACACTCAGATAAATGGGACTTTCTTGATTATCTGATATTTATTAACAGCTTCTGTTCAGTCGTCTTCATCTGCAGCTTTGCATTCACTTATATCCCCATTTCTTCATCTGTGGCTTCAACCCTTTCCTCTCACCTTTCATCCATTATTTTACGTTAATCTTTGGTCAGGGCTTCATGTGGTTTAGGCGTGTGCGGTAATACGACCAGCACGCTCTGCTGAATTGCGAGCGCATGTATCGGCTGAATCGTGTGCGTGCATTTATTTAACCTCTCCCTTTCCATTTATTTGCTTGTCTGTTGACATTTTGTGTGCGTGCGTGTTAGTGAGGATATTTCTGTGTTTTGTTAAGCAGTGGTCATCTGGCACTAAACTTTGCCGTGTGTGAGCGCTGCATTCCTCAGCACTGAGAGCGCGCTGTGTGCGTGAGGACGAGAGCCATGGTTCACTTGAAGCAGCACATGTTTGTCTCCGTAATGGTGTGACTCAGATGTGTTGTGCAGTGCTCGGGAATGATCGGTTATTTCTGCTGGAGGTGAGGTCACTTCCTACTTTGTGTAACAGCTTCCAGCAGGGAGGCGCCACCTTTGCTGCGAATCTGGTGGAGAGTCAATCGTGTTTGTCTTTGACGTTGTGTTTGTGCGTGCCCTTCATGCTGTGAGTGTATTTTGGGTTTCGCGTACCGGTCCAAGCCTGGCTGCATGGGCCAGGAGCAACAGGAGAGGGGACGTCCCCGTGGGAGGAAGAAAGGGAGGGAGCCCTCCAAACAGGACACGGTCAGAGGAGTCACCCTGGGTGTGGTGACAGTGTAGTGGGGGTGGTCATCGTGACTTGGAAAGAGACGGCAGTAAAGGAGGTCTTTCTGATCATTTGACAATCGTGTGTTCTTTACAATAGGAGGAAGAGCTAGAGAGACATAAGACTGAGGGATGGAAAAGCAGAAGGAGAGCAGGGAATACATGTCGGCGGGGCGTTAAGGGCAGGGGGTGCGTTTATTTTTGATCTGCTCCCGAGGCAGCATCCTGTCCTGGACAGGTGGGGCTAAAGACGAGCCAGGGAGCAGAGGAAGAGGACTAAGACGGCCCATCTGCTCGTCGCAGACACACAGACACGGATGCTGTTGGAGGAGTGTCAGCTCGGAGCTATAAATACACTGAACCCGAAGAAGAGCACAAGACGACTGAGGTGATTTTTCATTTGGTGTTAAAAACAGCAACAGAGATGGGGCGCGCACACACACACACTCATCTGTGGAGGCAGCACACACAGACACACACACAGCATGTGGACTGCTTCCCCCGCGCGCGCACACATGCATGCATGCACGCACACACACACACGCACGCACACACACACACACACACACACACACACAGCATGTGGACTGCTTCCACTTACCCCCGCGCACGCACACACACACACACACACACACACACACACACACACACACACACTCATCTGTGGAGGCAGCACACACAGACACACACACAGACACACGGCATTGTTCCAACAGCAGTGCTTCCTCTTCCTGTGACTATTACACACTTGGCACCTGCTTTTCAGAGTGCACCTGTTACATCATCACAGAACAGCAAAGTGTGCGACCGTACCTGGAGGTTTGCACCTCGGACTGATTCAGCCGAAGAAACGCTGCAGCTGCGCAGGCTTCTCCTCCTCCACTGTTCTCTCTGCATCAGGCTGACCGGGCTTAACAACCATCACGCGCCTGTGCATACACGTACATATTAGAGACGGCGGTGGCGCTCCTCCCCCCTCTATAACTCAACACAAAGGCACCCCCCCATTTTTGTGTGTGCGTAATGGTGTAGGCAGCAGATAGGATTAGATTTTCTCTTATCTCTATCTGTTCCCCATGAGGCTGTGTGTTCTTGTGTGTATATTCTAGTTTTCTGTTCTGCTTGTTTTTGTTTTTTCCTTGGTGTGTGTGTGTGTGTGTGTGTGTGTGTGTGTACGTGCATGTGGCCTTAGCCGTGAGTGCAAGTCTATGAATCTGTTCCTGTTTGTGTGTGTCAGCGTGGGTAATGCGACAGGGCCATATTTCCCCCGGGCCCGTGGCTCTGCAGGCTTTAGCCTCGCTCTCTCTAAGCAGTCTGACAGTCCTGTGTATCGACTGGGCCCGTCTGGGTTCTTGCTACGTCTCCAATGTCCTCGGTTAAAAGATCAAATAAAATTCTGAATTCAC